>NC_092874.1:85614935-85924577 GCF_028372415.1 Notamacropus eugenii
TGTCTTATATACTTTATTGTATCCCCAACGTCTTGTGCATAGGGTGTCCTTCCTATGTATTTAGTGATGATTACATAACTCTTGTCCATGCTCTTGAAACATTAAAAAAATCCTTTCCCTATACATTGGATTTTATTACCCTTTGGTCAAATCTCTCAGTTTGTTGACCCAGGAAAAAGAGTGGGTTTTCCAGTAAACTATAATCATTTAAGTTGTTCAGTGCTGAGTATAGTGAAAAAGACCCTCTGCAGGAAACTAGGACACTTACCTTTTAATCATGGCTCTGGATGACCTGGGGCAAATAATTTTTCATCTCTGCAAAATGAAGGAGGTGGACTAGATGATCTGTAAGGGCTCTACCTTACAGCTCTGAAATTCTCTGAATATATTTTGTGAATAAATGTGTGTGAATGTATTCTGTGAACATATCTCTCTTCGAGGGAGGTTTAAAATTTCATATTTTGTGTGATCAAGTATGCCTGTTGTTGGTAATGCTTTCTAGGAGGTAAAGTGTCCATTGCCTTCCTTACCATTGAACTTGATAGTTTAATCAGCATTTTGATGAATGAACAGATTCTAAATATATAGTCCCTGGAGCTGGTATTGCCCCTCTTTATTTTCTGTTCAGTGTGCGCTGTGATTAATGATTGGCTATAAATAGGTGGCAGTATTCGATTCTCTGGAAGACAGGGTGGCCTGGGGAACAGGCACAGTTTGGAAGCAAGAGAACTACATTCTGAGGCCACCTATCCTTCCCTCTGGCTTGCTTTATGGACAAGGGCAGGTCTGAAATCTTGGTGCCTCAGTTGTCCCAAATGTAATCTGCGCATTTGACCAAGGTTTCAAAAACATGCTCCACATCATTGTGGAGAATTCTCAGGACCTTAAATGAAGCAAGCTGAGTTAATTGTAATTGTATCAAGTCTAGGGAAAAGTGAATTATATTTCTGAGGGAATTTAGAATTGCTGTTTATCTCAGTACTTTATTTTGCCACCATATTATATGTATAGACATATACATATATGTCTACACACACACACACACACACACACACACACACACACACACACATATATATGCATTCACATTTTTCCTCTCTTGCATTAATGTGAGTAAATGTTGGTGTAAAAAAATATTTGCAGCCGGAGAATATCTTTTACTCCTACTCTTTCCCTGGCATTTTAACCGGTCTTCTTTCCTCTGGTGTGGGAGATGGTTGAAATGCTCCTTGATTTCTTTCTGGAACTCTTGCTGTACTTTTAAGCAATTTATTTCAAATTAATCTAGAAAGATTTTCCTGAGCTTACAAATATTGCGTTCTTAGGAATCACATGTCTGGGGCAAAGTGGATTTTTGCAGATAATTAAGCAACTGCTTCAGAGAGAGCTAAGCAACATCCCCTCACCCTCTCTTCTCCACCTCCGCCTCCTGCCCCTGTATCCAGTTGTCAGGGAGACTGCAAATAAATTATGAATGAGGGAGAGGTCAGAAGTGCACAATAAAATATCTAATACATAGTCAAATTGCAGTCTGTACACTGCTCCCAGCTCACTATAGAAATCTTTCAGTTATATTGGTTTTCCATTTGTCAGACCTTTGTCAGGACCGACTTAGTCCTGGGCTGATGCAGGTGCTGCCCTCTGCTGGTTGCCGACTGCAGAGGACACCTGATCATGAAATTTAGTGACTATTCAGTTCATGAATAGATTCCATGGAAAACCTATTTTGGCAATGGGAGGGGACAAGAGACTGACATCTTTTTTTTTTTTTTCAGTTCGTTTTACAGTTCTCCTTTCTGTGTCTGGTCTTTCATCTGCTACGAAGTATACTAGTAACATAGTATAAAAGAAAAAGTCCTAGAATTAAAATCAAAGGACCAACTTTCTAATTCCTTCTCTGTCACTCATTCCAAGTGTGATTTTAGGCAAGCCACTTAATTTCTCGAAGACTGAGTTTCTTTACCTGTCATATATTATTTTTAAGGCCCCTTCCAGCTCTAAAACTATGATCCTATGATGAGTTTGAATGCAATATTAATTTATCAAATAAAGTGAAAGAGACTGGGAACACAAGCTGGAAGAGTGTGGGTTCTGAACTCCTGAATATTTCTGAGGAGCTCCCTGAGATTTTGGTGTGAGTATGTGCATCGTCTACCCTGTTTTCAAAAAGCACAATGAGTTCCTTAAAATCCATGTGAATTAGATTGAAACTGGGTCCTGTGAATCACATCCCAAAGAATCTGTCCTTGTTACAAGATGTTTTATCCAACCCAGGAAGATGTAAAGTTAGGATCATGGCAGGAGTAGGTGTAGGGCATTAGAAAATTTCAGCCCACAATATTTCAGGTGCCGCTGTGACCATTATTAGGGCTTCAGTGTTTGTTTTAAATTACAGGTGCCTCACATGCTGAGGCTTTGTGTCAAAGGCAAGCCACTTGCAGAGTAATTATTGAGCTAAGTCAGAGAATGTAGGCAGATCATTTGGTCTCTGAAAGTTAAAAAATATCCTGAATAATCAAACTGTAGTAAGCCCTTAAGAGATACTTATTGACTGGAGAGGAACATATGAGTAAGTGCAAGATTTGCAGCATGGCTTACTTGTCTATGAAAGAATTTCTCACAGTCTCTTTTCAACTGTTTATATCAAGTCAGAGATCTTTGAGAAAGGCTCAGCCTTTCTCACTGACAGCCAAATAGTTAGCTATTATTTTTGTTTTTAGCACTTTCCCTTTAAACTCATTCAATTCCTTTTTGTGGGTTTGCCAGTGGACTGCACATTTCGATAGCAAGGGCAAAATGAAAAGACCCCTGACTTTCAAGTTGGAGGACCTGGGTTTGAATTTCACCTCTGCCATTTACTCTCTGTGGGCAAGTCACATAATATTTCTGAGTCTCAGTTTCCTAATACATCAAATGAAGGAGTTGTCAATTGTTTCCATCCTGTCCAGTCTTCGAGACTCTATTTGGGGTTTTCTTGGAAGGGATACTGGAATGGTTTGCCATTTCCTTCTCCATCTCCTTTTATAGAAGAGAAACAGAGGCAAACAGGGTTAAATGACTTGCCTGGGGTCATACAGCTAAGTGTCTGAGGCTGGTTTGAGCTCAGGAAGATGAGACTTTCTGACTCCAGGCCCACCACTCTATCCATTGTGACACTTAGCTGCCCCAAGAGGTTGTCTGAATGACCTCAAAAGTCATCAACCAGTTCCTAATCAATTTAAAAGCATTTATTAAAAACATTTGCTATGTGTCAGACACTTTATTGGGAGTTGAGGATACAAACGCAGGGGATGGAGTTCCTATTCTGGACTATTGTTACAAGAGAACAGGACCATATAAAAATGACCAGGGAAAAATGTGCATCGGATGTGCTCCAAATCTGTCCTGTACTCTGTTGGGAGAACTCTTAGCTTTTCTCTTTAGGTAAGGACACATAGAAATGATTCTCTAGACTATGCCACATACTTGGCCTCCTTTTATGCATTTATATGGGTGCATCCGGGATACATTTGATTGGGCAAAGAAAGGAAGAGAGAAAGAAGATGGCATAGTCCAATGCCACAGCAGATGCCCCTGAGCAATGAGAAGAGGTCAAACCTGGGTGATCATGGAGTGGATACAAAGGTAGTGAAATGGCCAGGGCTGTTAAAGGGAAAAAATGAAAATGGGGATGAATATGCACGCGTAAGAATTGTTCTCTCTTCAAAGCCTTCAAATAGTAAAAATCTCCAAATTCTAACTCTATTTTTGTCTTCAGATCCTCAATGCACGTTCAACTAATGGCCGAATCCCACTGATCTTGAAGGGATAGGGTATTTTAGGGTATCTATTCGTTCTGTGCTAATTCCCTTTTCTCACCCCCACGCGTTCCAGCACTGCCCCCAACATAGTGGTGAAGATTCCACTGTCAGCCAGGGCTGAATTGAACACTATCCATGCATGCCAGGGCCTGGGTTACTATGGTAAAGTTCTGCTTCATCCAAACAGCTGGTATTTAAACTCCATCAATATCTGGTGATTATCATCTGTTCATCTCCAAACATTTCAAATGAGAAATATCAACAGAAGTGACTTTTTTTTTTCTTTAAGAAGGGAGGCTCAGGAAGTAAGCTGTGCATCTGTCAGAATCCATGAAATCCCTTTAATCAGTGTGGAAAGGAGGAACATCCCATCCTGGATGGGATTGTGAAAGTGATACTAAAGACTGGGACGTGTGTGTGTGTGTGTGTGTGTGTGTGTGTGTAACAGTGGAGAGAAATTGGATCTTCTCTTTGATAGAAGTCTAAAACTGAGCCTTGTTCCAGCAACAAACAACCTCCAGGGTTTCAAATAAGTCTTTAGGGGAAAAATGTGTACAACTTAGTACACTTGCTGGCAACCTGATCTTCAACAAAGCACTCGCCCACCTTCCTCATTAACAGGCTTCCAGCAGCTATCTGGGATTCCTTCCAAATTGAATAACCAGCTTTAAACACCATTAACAAAACAGATTCCATCTAAGCCCAATGAAATTTAAAGAAAAAAGAAACCTCATATTTCCCCAGTTTCAGAAGTTACATAGATCCCTGGGGAATCAACTCTTCAGGTTGAGTTGCTTTATAATGATGCTGGTTCTCCTTGTTAATTGTTTTTCACCTTAATCAATTTTGACTGTTGTAATCCACTTTCAGGGTTGCAGACAAGAACCCAACCACATCTCAGTGGCACACAATAGCTGAGTTCAGATAGCAAATGGATTTTGGATATTATAAAGCACAGGGCAAAAAGATGATGATATGTCAAGCATGTGCAGTTTTTTACCAGTGTGGCCACGACCTCTATCAAGTAAATTTCAATTCCTCCACATACTGGGACTGTTTGACTGGGAGAAGGGAAGACTTGGGGGCAGAGGGACAAACGGGGCAGTATGGGATTCTTATATTGAAGGATGCTGGTAGTTGTGGGAGTAGGTGGTTTATACTTGGAGCCAGGGGGCATAACTGAAGCATGCTTGGAAGTTGACAAGTTAACAAGCATCATTAACAAGTTAAATGCCTCCCCTTTAAAAAAAAATTTAATTTATGGAATAAAACAAACATTTCCCTAACATAGTACAATAAAAAGATGAGTGCTCATGAAACTGTAAATCTAATACGTACAGTTTGCTGTTACTCTGAAATACCCAACAAAATTATCAGGTAAATTTCTTTTTTTTTAAAACTACATTAAATGCTTCATTTTGCTGGGCACTGTGCATGTTAGTGATCACCACAAATGTTGATTCCTCTTGACTAGAAAAAATCAAACAAAGGTTTGTTGATCAGTTGTCAAGCAGGTTGTATGGAGAGGAATCTCCATAAGTTGTTGCTTAGACTACATGGCTTCTTAGGTCCCTTCCTAATCTGAGGCTTACTGGGTGACCTTCAAGAATTTCTGTGGCCCCAGAATTCATTAAACTGGTGATGCAAATTTAGCTAAGCTTCTGGTCAGTCAGTGGACTTGAGTTCCATCACCAGTCATACTTCCAGCATGGAAGGATCATAGGATGATAAATTTATAGTTGGATGCAGTCCGAGAGGTTATGTAATTCAACTTCCTCATTGTACAGATGAAGAAACAGAGGCTTAGAGAAGGGTCAAAGATTTAGAGTTGGAAGGAACCTCAAAGATCATCTAGTCTAATTATCTCATTTCATAGCAGAGGAAACTGAAGCCCATAGAAAATGAATGACTTGCCCACATTCACACAGGTAGCTCATGGAAGAGCTAAGATATGATGCCAGGTCCTCTGACTCCAAATCTGGTGTTCTACTCCCTACACCATGAAGCCATCAATGTTTGTTTTAAAGTTGTGCCAGTGAAATGTATTGAAGTTTTTTCCTCTCAACTTTTCTGCAATTTCGCTGTCTTTGTGTCTTGTATGAGGCTCTCTTTTTTTCTGTTATCATACCCAGATATGAAAGTAGTAAGAAAGGTCAAGGATGTATGTTACACTTCATATACCTTGTATTTTTCTCTTTTCAGTAAAGTATTAGGCAAGTTATGAATTCTCTGTGTTTTTTAATTTCATAAATTATAGAGTATTTGTTCACTTGAAATCTTATTTTTTTCTCCCTGAGATGGTAGAAGGTTGATCTTATGGACATTTCTATGTATATATTGGGGAAGGGGGCATGAGGTGATGTAGCTGACCAAGAGTCAGGAGACCCGAGTTCTCATGCTGCCTGTGCTAGGCATTTGACCTTGACCAAATCATTGAACCTCTTTTTGTTCTCAGTTTCCTTTTCTGTAAACTAAAGAAGATGGAGAATGTGATCTCTAAACTCCTTTATCTCTAAAAATGTTACGATATACCATAATTTGGTATGTTAAATGGGAAATAAAGCAAAAGGCAGGGAGTCCAAAGGGAAAGTGATGATCTTCATGATTACCTTGAAGCTTGTTAGCAAGAACATTATAAGCATGAAGGCATTTCTCAGTGGAAATGTAAATTAATGTAAATGAATTAATTTGCCATTTAAGGAGTTCTCCTAGGCAGTGCTATAGGTGGATTGTAATCTGCAATTGTCCTGGGTGAATAACCTTTGCCTAATTGAAGACAGTGTCTTGTGGATTCTAGGTCTTCTGATTAACTACTCTGAAAAATTTATATTTTAGAGGTTACAGTGGCAGAAGGAGTAAATTGAAGATGATTGATTCAGATATAGATTGGTGGCAGCTCTTGGTGGCTTCATTGAGTGAATGCTTTTACTGAACATGCATTATTCACCTGTTTTGTACCAGGCACTGAGCTAAGTGCACATTTACACTGGAGATACGTTAATGAAAAGCAAAAACAGTCCCTTCCCTCAAGGAACTCAGTCTCATGGGGGAGACAATACGTAAACAACTATGTATGAATTGGCTGTACTTAGGAGAAAATGGAGATAATCATGGGCAGAAGGCACTAGCATTAATGAGGAGTTGGGAAAGACTTCCCTTAGAAAGGGGGATTTTAGCTGAATCTTGAAGGAAGCCAGGAGGTTGAGGTAACAAGGAAGAGAATGAGAAGGGATGGGAAGGCAAGCCATTGAAAGTGTATGGAGTTGGGAGATAGATTATCTTGTTTGAGGAATATCAAGGAGTCCAGTGTCTTTGAATGGAAGGGTATATAGGAATTGTGTATAAGGTATAAAAATGGAAAGGTTGGAAGAGGCCATGCTATGAAGGGTTTAAAAAAAAGAATTTTATATTTGATCTTGGAGGTAACAGTGAATCACTGGAGTTTATTGAATAGGGGAGTGGTATGATCAGACCTGTACTTTGGGAAAATCAATTTGGCAGCTGAGTGAAGGATGTATTGGAACAGAGTGAGCCTTGAGACAGGGAGACCAACCAATAGTCTGTTGCAGTACATCAGGCATGAGGTGATAAGGATCTGAGCTAGGGTGGTTACAGGGTCTCACATATATGAAAAATTTTTATAATGTAAAATTGAACTTGGTATATCATGGTCAGACTTGTACATTAGCAATATCATGTTGGCAGCTGTGCAGAAGATGAACTAGAAAAAGAGAGAACCTTGAGGCAGGAATACTAATTAAAAGAATATTGTGTTAGTCTAGACAAGAGGTGATGAGGTCAAAACTCTTGATGGCTCTGGTGGGTGAGGATAAAGAGACAGATATGAGAGTTGTTGCAGAGAGAGAATTGACAAGACATGGCAAATGATTCTACTCAGTGGGGGTGAGTGAGTGTGAAGAGTCTAAGATGCCTCTGAGGTCAAATATCTGGGTGAGTGGAAGGCTAGCAGTGCCCTCATCTGAGATCGGGAAGTTAGCAGGAGGGGTGGATTTAGGAGGGGAGATAATGAGAGAAGCTACAGCACTGGGGAAATGGTCTGATAATGCCTATCACAAGACAGAATAACAAGGAGACATTGGCAATTAAGGCCGTATGGGGTCTTGTCCTAAGAAGGGGTCAGTGATGGATAGTCACATGACGATTCCATGGAAAAGCTCATTAAAATGAGCCAAGAACAGGGAGTCGAAAAAACTGAGATCTCTTGCAGGCTTTACTACTGACTCACTTTGTGACCTTGAGAAAAACCAAATGACCTCATTACTAGTCTTCATTAATTAAATGTGCATAATATTCTGTCCACAATCTGGCTCCAACCTACTTCTCAGCCTTAATGCATGCAGAGCTAGTTCTCCTTCCTCTACTGTCTACCAGCCAACCTGGGGCAGCTAGGTGGTGCAGTGGATAGTGCAGGAGTCAGGAAGACCTGAGTTCAAATCTCACCTCAGACACTTGACACTCACTAGCTGTGTGACCTTTTGCAAGTCACAACCCCAATTGCCTCATCCTGGGCCATCTCCAGTCATTCTGATGAATATCTGGTCACTGGATTCAGATGGCTCTGGAGGAGAAGTGAGGCTGGTGACCTGCACAGCCCTCCCTCACTCAGAACAAAGTCAAGTGCAACTCATATCATATCTTCCTCAGCCACAAAGGATGAACACACACACACGCACACACACGCACACACACACACACACGCCAACCTACAGTCCTCTGTTTCTTTTCCACTCTCACTCTTGATTGCTTTCTCTTCATGTGCCAACTCTAGGAAGCCATCCCTGTTTTCCATCATCCCTGATCTTTCCCAATCTGAAAGTTAATATCTCTCTCAAATTCCCATAAAACATTTTGTCTGGATCTCTTCTTTGCCCTTGTCACACCACATCAGTCAGTTAGTTAATCTTAACTCTGACATCTAATAGCTGTGTGACCCTGGGCAAGTCACCTGACCACTATGTCAGTTTCCTCATCTGTTAGGTATGGATTGTAATAGCACCTACACCAATGGGTTGTTGTGATGATCAATTGAGATAATATATGTATAGCACTTTGCAATAAGTATTAGGGATAGAAAGAAAGGCAAAAACACAGTATCTGTCCCAGGATCTCACATAGCATATGAACAATTAGGTAATAATTGATGTATGAAGAATAGATGCAACTTAATCTCAGAAAGGAAGACTATAGAAGCTAGGTGGACCAAGGATGGACTCCTGAAAAAGGTGAGCATTGAGCTGAATTTTGAAAGAATCCAGAGAAATTAATAGAGAATATTTTTATTATTGAAATCATCTAGTACAGAGGCAGAGGCTTCAGTATCTTGGGTGGGAGACAGTAAGTAAGTCAGTGTCACTAGATCATGGTGTGAATGGAGCAGGGCAAGATGAGATGGAAACTTGGGAAGGAGCCAGGTCTTGAAGAACGTTAAATGCCAAATGGAGGACTTTATACTGGATCCTGTATCTTGGCGACTTCTATATTGTTTCATCTCTCACTTCACACCTCCATTAAATTATATACTCATTAATGATGGGAGCACTATGGACTTTTGACTTCTAGAAAGAAGCATCTCGCATTCATTTTTTGTTTGTTTTTTAGGAGTCTCAGACTTATGATTTCATTGACATATAGAAAGTCCACTCCAGAAGCTTCCTTAATGCACCTTGACACTTGCTTTTCAATTTTTATAATCTTAGAGAGTTGCCTTGTAATATAGACACAATAAATATTCATAGAATTTAATTGAATATTATTTCTTTGCAATGTGACACTACTTATATGAGACTCTTAGCATTTATGTAATTATATATGTGCATATATGCATATATACATGTATAGAAATACATGCAAACATAAAATACAGACACATATATAGAATATTAATACACCCCTATATCCATGTACTTGTATATGTATATACACATACATATGAATGTATGTATTAATTTTCTCTTTTCCATAAGGAACTACTTATCTTCCTTTACACAGGATAATCTCGGTCCATTTTCTTGGTTTAAGGACAGCTACTATTTTGTGGTCTACTTCTTTAGCTGCTAATTTACATCCAGATAAAAAATTCCTCTTGGTGATACTTGTCTTAAGCAAAGAAAATTATTAGAAATACTATGGAGATGATGCTATTGAAGATGATGGGAATCCCTCCTTTGCCACTTTTCCCCCCGCATTTCATCTTCACCTTTTGCTAACCATTAGCACCCACTGAATGAGTAATGGGCTTGGGGCTAAGGAGCAGAGTTGAACAAGAAACACCAGTCAAAAGACTTGTTCAAGGAAGTAGGGTCTAAGCTATATAAGAATTTTTAAAAGTTTTATATATTTCTTTTGTTTTTATATTACCAACATTTTCAGGTTACCCCCTACCTCAGAGAGCTCTCTCTTTATTTATTTATTTTTAGATTACGACATTCATTTCCACAAAATTTTGAGTTCCAATTTTTCTCCCCATCTCTCCCCTCCCCCACCCCATAACACCTTGCATTCTGATTATCCCTTCTCTCAATGTGCCCTCCCTTCTATCACACCCCACCCTTCCCTTATCCTCATCTTCTCTCTTTTCTTGTAGAGCAAGATAGATTTCTATACCCCATTACTTGTATTTCTTATTTCCCAGTTATATGCAATAACAACTCTCAACATTTGTTTCTAATATTTTGAATTCCAACTGCTCTCCCTTCCTCCCTCCCCACCCATCCCCACTGAGAAGGCAAGCAATTCAATACAGGCTATATATGTGTCATTTTGCAAAAGACTTCCCCAATAGTCATGTTGTATAAGACTAACTATATCTCCCTCTATCCTACCCTGTCCCCTCTTTATTCTATTCTCTCATTTGACCTTGTCCCTTTCCAAAAGTGTTTACTTCTAGTTACTCCCTTCTCCCATTTGCCCTCCCTTCTATCATCCCCCTCACCCCACTTGTCCCCTTCTCCCCTGCTTTCCTATAGTGTAAGATAGATTTTTATACAAAATTTAATGAGCATGTTATTCCCTCCTTAAGCCATATGTGAAGAGAGTAAGCTTCACTTTTCCCCTGTTATCTCTTCCCTTTTCTCCTCCACTGAAAAAGATTTTTCTTAACTCTTTTATGAGAGATAATTTGCCCCATTCCATTTCTCCCTTTCTCCTCCCAATATATTCCTCTCCCATCCCTTAATTTTATTTTTTATAGATATCATCCCTTCTGATTCAACTCAGCCTGTGCTCTCTGTCTATATGTGTGTGAGTGTGTGTGTATAATCCCAAATACTGAGAAAAGTCTCAAAAGTTACAAATATTATCTTTCCATGTAGTAATGTAAATAGTTCAGCTTTAGAAAGTCCTTTATGATTTCTCTTTCCTCTTTACCTTTTCATACTTCTCTTGATTTTTGTGTTTGAAAGACAAATTTTCTCTTCAGTTATGGTCTTTTCATCAAGAATGCTTGAAAGTCCTCTATATCATTGAATGATTTTTTCCCTTGAAGTATTATACTCAGTTTTGCTGGGTACATGATTCTTGGTTTTAATCTCAATTCCTTTGACTTCTGGAATATCCTATTCCAAGCCCCGCTATCCCTTAATGTAGAAGCTGCCAGATCCTGTGTTATCCTGATTGTATTTCCACAGTACTTGAATTGTTTCTTTCTAGCTGCTTTTGCAATATTTTCTCCTTGACCTGGGAACTCTGAAATTTGGGCACAATAGTCCTAGGAGCTTCTCTTTTTGGGTCTCTTTCAGGAGGGGATCGGTGGATTCTTTCAATATTTATTTTGCCCTCTGGTTCTAGAATACCAGGGCAATTTTTCTTTATAATTCCATGAAAGATAATGTCTAGGCTCTTTTTTGATCTTGGCTTTCAGGCAGTCCCATAATTTTAAAATTATTTCTCCTGGATCTATTTTCCAGGTCAGCTGTTTTTCCAATGAGATATTTCACATTATCTTCCATTTTTTCATTCTTTTGGTTTTGTTTTGTGATTTCTTGGTTTATCATAAAGTCATTAGCTTCCTTCAGCTCTACTTTCATTTTTAAAGAACTATTTTCTTCAGTGAGCTTTTGAACCTCCTTTTCCATTTGGCTAATTCTGATTTTTAAAGCCTTGTTCTCCTCATTGGCTTTTTGGACCTCTTTTTCTAATTGAGTTAGTCTATTTCTAAAGGTGTTATTTTCTTCAGCATTTTTTTGGGTCTCCATTAGCAAGTTGCTGACTCACTTTTCAAGCTCTTCCATGGCCTGAGCCCATTGCATATTCATTTTGGAGGTACTGGATGCAGAAGCCTTTACTTCCTCTGACAGTATGCATTCCTCATCATGAAGGGATAGAAGGAAATACTTGTTCACCAAGAAAGTAACCTTCTATGGTCATATTCCCCCCCCCCCCCCCCGCCTTTTTGGGCATTTTCCCAGCCAGTTACTTGACTTCTGAATCCTTTGCCAAGAGAAGGGTCCTAGTGCTCCTCCTCACCCCAGGAACATGCTCAGTGCTGAGATTCAGATTAGCTGCTCAATTTCCCCAGGGGCTTTATGTGGAGTGCTTCACATATGGACATTGCCACTACTGCTACTGCAGCAGCTACCACAGCTGCTTTTGCCTCCGCTACCTGGGGTCCATGCTAGAGGGGATCTTGCTCCCCTCTCACTCAGCTGGGAAAGCCCTCTCCCTGACCTTTGAAGCTTTCTTTGGCACTTGTGGATTGAGGGATCTGACACCCTCCCTGCTGGGGATTCTGTCCCGGAGGCCTGTTCCAGTCCTGTTTCTCATGGTGCTGAGCAGCCAGGGCTGGGCTCTGCTCTGTTCAGTGTCCCATGGGATAGACTTTTCCTCTTGG
The DNA here is from genome assembly GCF_028372415.1 of Notamacropus eugenii. Taxonomy (NCBI): domain Eukaryota; kingdom Metazoa; phylum Chordata; class Mammalia; order Diprotodontia; family Macropodidae; genus Notamacropus; species Notamacropus eugenii. The sequence goes on from NC_092874.1 coordinate 85,627,584, forward strand.
CTTCCAGGTTACCTTTGGCTGGAAATATTTTTCACTCTGTTGTTCTGTGGCTTCTGCTGCTCTAGAATTTGTTGAGAGTCATTTTTTACAAGTATTTTATGGACTGTGGGGGAAGCACTAGAGTATGTGTGTCTTTCTACTCTGCCATCTTGACTCAGCTTCCCCCCTCGCCCAGGAGCTCTCTTATAAAAAGAGTATAACAATTCAGCAAAGCTAACAGTTTGGTGAACTTACCTGAAAGGGCATGAAATATCCCATACTTGTGGTCTTCTCTTTACCTCCCCCCAACTGTCTTCTCCCAGCTGCTCCATTTTTTAAAAAGATATTTTATTTTAATGTAGTTAGAGAAATAAGAGGTATACACATTTAAAGTAATCATACTTGATAGTATATGATATGTTTCACTGGGAAAGAATGTGAGCTTCTTGAGGAGGGGGACTATTTTAAATCTCTCCACACTTTCTGGACCCAGCACCATGGGTGCATATTGAGTAGAACTGAGTGGTAGGGCCTGTAGGTGCTATGAAGAGTTCAGAGGCAGCAAAGAATTCTTTGGGGATGGTGGTGGTTGGAGAATGCTTCATGTCAGGGATAAACCTTGAGCTGATCCTTGAAGGGATGAGTAGGGTTTAGGCAAAAAAAAAAAAAAAAGGCAAAGAGAGGCCTGTTTAAATGAAGTTAAAGTGTGTCCTATACACAAACCTTCCATTTTTAGTCTTCAGAGGGAGTGATTCTTTAACGATTATCATGCCAAAGTACTACTTGAGAAATACTGGCAAATTATCCCTTAGTTCCTTCACTGCTCTCCTTTTTTAATTGTGTATTTCCATAGCTAGGACAGACATGCATATCCATGTATGAACATTTTGAAAAGAATTTGATCACTTTCAACTAGAAAAGATTGTTGGACAATTGAAATCCTTCACTTTAAAAAATTATTCAAGGCTGTGGGGTGATTACAGACCTTAAATGATGAAAAGCATGATTCTTCTGTTTTCATTGTAATTTCTTCAAGTGTCTCTTAGAAGCTCTTCCTTGTCTGAGAGGCAAAGATTTTGAGGCTGAATCCAATCACTGTGTGGTGGCTGCAATGTTGCTCTTTGCCATTTGCTTGTCTTTATGTCTTTATTCTTTAATGAGCTCATTTCTAGGGGTAAAAAACACTCTATATGTGACTAAATTACATTCCTGACTAGGAGAAATCAAATGGAGATTCAGGTGACACTGATATAATAGAGTAACAGACACATGTCTCCCAAGAGCCTTTGGGGATAGCCCCGTGTGTCAGTAGGTGAAGAATTTTTTTCTGCACCATAGCTCCCAGATATATTTGAGGGTATGATATGATGACATTTTAGGATAGAGTTTTGAAAAAGAGTCCTGAGAAGGCAAAGGGTAGAAATAGCTGCGGATCATTGGAGATCTCCACATTATACTGCATAGCTTTCTCTGAGGGTTTGAAACACTGAAACTGATCCCTCTTATTTTCTTAAGCCTGGGATCCTGATACAGTCACCAGTCATCCCTTTGATAGTCCTGTTGGAACATCACCTCTCTTTGCTAGGAAGATTTTCACCAGGAGCTGGTGGGGGTAATGGGATGCTAGAACTGATGAGGAAAACCCAACATCTGGTAGATGCAATCCATTGAGGATCCTTACCTACCCAGGCAGGGGTCTTTTCCAAAACTTTTTTTGGAAGACATAAGTGACCTTGAAACAGAAGAAAGACTGGTAGATAAACCAGTATTCTTTCACTTGATGATGAACCTAGAAATACTTGGAAGGGGAGGGATTAGAAGCACAACTGGGCTCACTAGATTCTGTGATGCTTTTTTATTTTATTCTTTCTGTATCACCTTCCTTTCTGAATATTTCCCTTCATCTCCCCTCCCCAAAGAGCTATCCATCATAACAAAGAATCTAAAAGGAAGAGAGAAAAAACAGTTTAGCAAACTTACTGAACATCATTTGTAGTGTTGCATGCTCCTAGTTCTACACTCTTTAAAGCAGGGAGAGGTATATGTTCTTATTTTTAGTGCCAAGCTTGGATTTTATAATAACATACCATCGAGTCTCTTTTTTAAATTGTTGTTTATTTAATTGTTCCATTGTCATCATTGTGTCCTGTTCTGCTTGAATGGAGATGAAGGAATTCTGAAATAAAGATTTATAAGATAAATTTCATATATTCTGAAAAATGCTTCAGAAATGTGATTTGATGCTTTGTTGTTTTATCTGATTGGTATTGGATCAAAGTTATTGATAAGCTACAATGATAAGAGCCGAGGAAGATACAAATATGCACAATGCACAACCCCTATTTTCCAGACACTTTCATTCTGGTAAGAAAGATAAGACACATGCATAGAAAAATATAGAAATTGGAATGTAAGTATCAAGAAACTTTTAATTAGTTTTATTTTGAGTTATGACATTTTTGTCCCCTATTAAAATGAAAGTATCTCTAATCTAAGTTCTTAATTTGTGTGTGTGTGTGTGTGTGTGTGTATGTGTATGTGTTGTGGACCTCTGGTAGTCTGGCAAAGCCATATCGAAACATTGTTCTCAAATGCATAAAATATATGCAAAGGAAATCAATTATATTGAATATAAAAATAATAATCATATTCACAAACCCCAGGTTAAGAAGTCTCTACTCTATAGACTTAAGGCATACAATCATAATTGTCCCCTAACATCTTATCAACAATTAGTTTGTCAGATGTCTTCCTATGTAACAGCTGTCTAAAAGTAAGATCTGTTAAAAAGGGAACCCAAGATAGGAAAATCTTGATAAGAAGGCAGGAAGGACAGCATTAGATGGTATACAACATTGGTAGGATAATAGCTGTGGAAAGGGGTGGGCTTTGAGTAGCCATGAGATGCATGAGGACCCTGAGAGTGGCTGATGTTGGTGTGACTGAAAACAGGAAACAGTTTAGTAATGGGTTAGATGAAAACTCAAGCTTGTACATTTCTATTTTTTTTTAAACTTAGGACAATATTTAGTGTTCTTTGCAGTAAAAAGTAGTGAATGTGAAGTATTACTTAGGAATCTCTACAGTTGAGCAGAATTAAGGAAATAGAAATATGTAATTGGAACTTTGGTAGAACCATGATGTTAAGTTGGTACTCTTTCCTCAAATATATATCAACTCCTCTATTTCTTCTCAAAATGCATTCTTCATGTCTTTCTAAAATTCTTTCATAGAAAAGTCATTCATTGTGTTGGAGATCTTCCAGTGATCATGATAATGACTATGGCAGTGATGGATCTCATGGTAGCATTTGAGGTACACCACCCCAACTTTGAGAGTATGTCCCTTAAAAAAGGCAACCCTAGCTTCATGGTAGTCTGAGCTTTTATGTCTTCTGGTGATATCAGTGTGCTATTGTGTTCATTCTTTTCTCCACTGGTTTCATCCTAGGGTAGTGTCTCTGCTGGATACATTCATTTTTTTTTCTAAATACTGTTATGCCTTCTTCTGGCTCCTGCACAGCAGATCTCTACTGGCCACATGGCTATTGAGCTTATCTCCTTCCAGTTTCTAGCGTCAACTGGAGTCTTGAGCTTTTGCTCCATTTCTCATGAGAAAAGTGGGCTCTACTCTGGTCTTTTAGTTTGAAGTTCTGGGACATCTGACAGCTGTTTTAGAGTTACAGTTTTACACTTCTCACACAGGAAGAAACATACCATATTTCAGAAAAGAAACATTTCTAGCTTTTTTCCTCAAGGACTAGTCTGTGATTCTCAGAAACATGGTTTGGAGAAACTTTTCATCTCTGGTAGGAGATTCTTTGCCCTTGGCAGCAAATACTTTAGAACATTGAACAAGGTTATTTCTAGCTAAAGAGCTAATTCTCTCTCTGTGGCTAGACTACACCTAATGGAATTCTACTTTAGAAGATGTCTTTCTAACAAACTACCAGGTCTCCTGAGGTTCAGAGTCCCCTAGTTTTTTAATTACAAAGCCCTTTTTTACTTCACATGCTGATAAGATCATGTACGTGTGTATGAGAGCAGATGTTGTGAGAGGAAGGTCCAGAGATCAATCTGAATCCAAGAATTATGTATCCTTATGTCAGTGTTATCAATCATGATAATAACTAGGAGGTGCAGTAGATAGAGGTTTGAACTTGGAGTCAGGAAACCCGGTTTTCAAATCCTGCCTCACATACTTACTAGCTAGGGGAGTCCTGGGCAAATTCACCTTAAATGCTGATGGCCTCATTTTCCTCATGTGTGATACAGAGATGATACACCTAGCTTTTAGGTTTGTGAGATAAAATGAGATATTTGTAAAGTGCTTCTTAAGGCTTAAATTGCTATACAAATACTATCATTATTGTTATCTCTTATAGCAATGATGATGATGATGATGAAGGTGGCGATATGAGGCAGCATGACCTTAAAAAGTCTAAAAGCTGGCTTTTGAAGTTAAGAAAACTAGGGTTGCCAAGGGAAAGAATTATCTCTATAACATTCCAACACATGTTGTTTGTGTGACCCTGGGCAAACAATTTCATTAACCTCTCAGTGTCCCTGGCAATTCTCGGATATCATAAATTTGTAGAGAAGGTGCCAACTTGCCTTGGGGAGCTTCCTATACTGATGAGATCAAAGGTCTTACTAAATTATTTAAAGTTATAGTACCATATAAAAATGATAAGGCTTTCAATTTCTATTTTATCTGTCTGTCTGTCTATCTAATACGCCATTACTACTTTATATTATACTCCAGCTGTTATTATCCCTGTTTTTGTAGAAATAAAGCTCAGAAAATTTAAGTGAGTTGTCCATAATCACATAGCTCTTCAGTGTCAGGAAGCAGGATTTGAACCCAATATCTCCTGACCCTGAGTCTAGCCCAGTTTGCTACATATCTTGGAGGTAGAGTATCAGCATACCTCTTGATTTGTTTGTCTCCTATGATCACAAAAGAGTTTTTCTCCTTCAAGTCCTTATGCCACATTTTAATTCACAAGTTATTATTTCTGAAGCCTTCTTAAACCCACTATGTAGATTTCCGTTGTCCTTTGGGCTATTTGTCATTTTAATTCTTCTAAGATCTTAGGATTCCCTGTTTTATGGCCATATAGCATCCCCAGGAGAATACTGGGCTTTTGCAGCAAACAGTTTGGGATTATGGGAAATTCTGCATATATTCATACAAAAAGAATAATATTACAGAGAGGGGATATGAACATTTCCTTCCTACTTAATCTCAGAGGATATTGTAAAGATCAGTGTTATAGGGTTTTTAAAGATATTTGGGGAAGGCATTATGTAAACATGACATGTATTGATAATGGTAATGATTATGGCTTTGTATATACTTGCTTGTATTAATCTAGTGTTAATGCAGTATGGAATCTGTTAGTTAAATCCATTATAATATTCTTTTGTTTGGCTAGAAATTTCCTGGTGGAGATTGAAAATACACCTAGAAATATCACCCTGCAATTTCATCCTAATGAATAATACATTTCTTATATAACAATAGCTAGCCCAGAGCCTATTTGGGATTCCTGTTCTTTCCTTTCTCTCTCTCTCTCTTTCTCTCTCTCTCTCTCTGTCTCTCTCCCCCTCTCTTCCCCTTTCTCCTCCTTTTCCCCCTCCCCCATCCCCCTCTTTCTCCCTCTCTCTCCCTCCCTTTCTTTCTCCCCCTCTGTCTCTTTGGGGGAGGCAAAGCAATTGGGGTTAAGTGACTTGCCCAAGGTCACACAGCTAGTAAGTGTTAAGTGTCTCAGACTGGATTTGAACTCAGGTCTTCCTGAATCCAGGGCCAGTTTTCTATTCACTGTGCCACCTAGCTGCCCCCCTTTCTCTCTTGCTATTACAGATCTGAATGCTGATTTGAACTAGTCACCTCTATGAATCCTACCACAGTCCTAGCTTTTTCTTTCTTCTCATTGTTAGGATAAGGACTTCATTGGCTGGGGTGGCAGGGGACAGGGAGAGGAAACACAGACTTCCCTACTTGCTGTTCTCTTCTCTCAAGCCCACCCTCCTCTTCTATCCTTCCTGTTCCAGTGCCTCTACTCCAGTGCTGGTCTAGCCCAGCTCAGAGGACAACAAACTAAGCATATTGACTAGCTCTGACTCTTTTTCTGAATGCAAATTTGACCATGGTTCTTTGAACACTCAATTTTCTCATCTGTGAAATGGAGATAACAATAGTATCTACCTCTCAGGGTTGTTATAAGGATAAAATAATATTTGTCAAGTGCTTTGTAAACTTCAGATACTGATATCAATGCCATTATTGTTATTGCTCAAAGATCAGCCATAATGACAAATGTGTACCATTATCTTTCCCTAAAAAATGGAAGGGGTGCACAGAGTCATAGATGTACTACTGGAAGGGGATCTGAGAGGCCAAATTTAATCTCCTCCTTCTACAGATGAGGAAACTGGGGCCCAGAGAAGTTAAGGGACTTAATCAAAGTCATACAGCTAGTAAGCGTGTGACGTGAGTTTTAAACTTAGATATTCCTGATTTCAAGAGCAACCAGGAGGCACAGTGCATAGAGTGTCTGGCCTGGAATCTGAAAGACCTGAATTCAAATCTGGCTTTGCGACACTTAATACTTGTATGACCCTAGGCAAGTCTGTTTATCTCAGTTTCCTCGTCTGTAAAATGAGCTGGAGAAGGAAATGGCAAACCACTCTAGCATCTTTACCAAGAAAACCCCAAATGGGGTCATAAAGATTTGGATGTGACTGAAACAACTAAGCCACCACTACCATCACCATTCTGATTTCAAGTGCAACAGTCTACCGACTCACTGTTCTGCTGAAGGGAAGTTTGTTATCTATTGTATTTTTTCTATTTTCTGTTGTTATTAGCATTAAGAACTGTGAGCAACTCTTGGAAAGGTTGTATGCTTGCTTAAAATACAAGAGGGGTAGAGGAGAAGCTGTGGGACTGCGTTCTTTTCTGTGATAGGTCAGAGAAAGAGAAGAATCCTGGTCATCACAAGTAGCACTTACGTGGTGCCACACACTGTACTAAACCTTGAACAGTAATGTCATTTCATCCTCACAACAATCCTGTGAGGTAGGTCCTGTTATTATCCTCATATTACAGATGAAGAAACACGGTTAAATGACTTGCCTAGGTTCACACAGCTAGTAAGCCTCATGAGACCAGATTTGAACTCAGGTCTCCCCAGCTCCAAGCCTGGCTCTATCCGTTGTGCTATTTAGCTGCCCCTGGCAAAGGTACTGTGAAGATACCACTTTTGCTCCCCCTAAAACACAGAGGGAGAGATCAGGTAGGAAAGCATCAGCAGAAGGCCTGGTTTGCTATACTTCAGTGTTGGATAGCCTTGGGTAAATCACCATTTCCTAGGGAATGTCCTCGCTGCCTTCTTCTCTTATAGTCCATGTGTCATGGCTTGAGTGGAGGAAAGAAAGGATTATTAGGAGAATTGAGTTTCATTCTCTGACCTCATGCTGCCTGGGAGGTAGGCTGAGCAATTAGAAATGTCCCTAGATATTCCTCCCAGCAAATCACCCCTATTTGGGTAATTAAGATTAGATCATGACTCAGAGGTTACTGGGCAATTATAGGAAAATGTAAATAATTTTTTTTCCTCCACAGATATTTTCCCTCAAATTTCCTCCATTCTCTCTTTTATATTCACTTTGTGTTTGTGTTTTTAAACACTGACTGTGAGCATTCATTCTTGCTTCCTCATTTAATGCCTTCCATTTATTCTCTGGAATGATCCCCTTGCAACTGTGTGCACAGAGACAAGAAGGGAGAGAGCCCTCTGGCACCTGGCAAGTGAAATGCAGGACTGAAAATGGTGGCAGCTCCAGTCAGCCCTCGGCTTCTCCTGTTTGGCCCCTGGCAGCTGGAGAGTGACCGCTGATCCCAGAGGTTCCTTGCCTTTAGTTCAGCTAGGAGCTCCTTCATCCTACTCATTTGGAGCCTAAGCTGCAGGCTGGGGGGTAGGCGGAGTGGAAGGGGGCAGATATGGCCTCCAAGAACAGTAGACACCCATCTGAGGACAGCTGTCACTGGGCTGTGGGAGTGCTGAATGGTCTGGATAGCCATAGCTATACAGTCTGCCTTTGTGTCTCCCATCTTTCTCAAGCAAACACTAGTGCTCCATAAGCACACACAGAGAGCAGGTGGAGGGGAAGAGTCACATGTAAGTAACTAGGTACATACAAGAAATACACACACACATGCTCTATGTAATACCATATACACACATATTACACTATATATACTGCATTATACTTCACATACTACGTATATGGTATACTATATATACCATGTACACATATACTATAATGCAGTATCATACTTGATTATATATTACACTTAAATATTTTATACATCACATGCACACACAAACACACACACACACGCACACACACGTACACATCTCAGAGCTCTTCCCCTCTCCCCTGTCTTCCCCTCCACCTTCTTTACCTCTCTGTCTGTCTGTCTATCTTGGTAATCTCGGAGAGAAGGCTTTGATCTAACCAACTATTGAAACATATAATTATTTGCTTAATAGATGTTCGCATTCCCTAAAGTGATTCTCTTTGCCTAAAGAAATTAAAGTAAGACTTTAATCTTTATCTAAGTCTGTAGGTATTATTAATAAAGAGCAAAGTTGTATAAGTGTCTAAGTAGCAACAAGTAAGATCATGTTCATCCTTTCATTTTCACTATAAACATTTATCATTTTAGCTGAAGTTTTTTAGTTTAACAGTCAACATTTTCTCAGTCCCAGATATATTTGTATTTTACAAATATGGGTGATTTGTAAACTGAGATTCCTTATGAATTTTCACCTAAGCCAGTCAACATCTTTGGAGGATGACAGAACAAAGGATAAAGTTTTTCTTAACTAAAGAATTTATTAACCTTAGCTGTAGAAGTTAAAATAGGACACAGTAAATTTGCTGATAGAACTGGATTGGAAATCCAACTCCTTAAAGCCACCTGAGGTAGCTTAAAGCTATGTCTGGGATATCTGAGTTCAGCTTTTGGTTCTACCAGAACTACATGACCCAAGGGAAGCCATCTGAGTTCCTTAGACATTCCTTGCCTGTTGAAGTTTTTGTTTTTTTCAGTATTGATCGGTATCTACTCTTGACATTCTTTGCTTCTACCTGATTTCTGAGTTGCCTAAATTCTATTTTTATCCAAAACTCTCTTTTCACATCCTTATCTTGCCCTGATCAACCATCCTCTTCTTTTTTTTTTCCACCTTTATTTCTTATACACAGAACCCAAGTAGAAGATTGCACTTTGACCAGTAGATGTACTATCTGCCAAGGGACAGGGGGATCCTACTCAAGTGCAAAGGATCATTTGGGCCTATTAAAAATCCTTGACTTTTAACCTTAACTGTTCAAAATAAATGAATCCTTATTCAGGTTGGAAGCTATTTTAACTAATTAATTTAACTTTTCAAAAACAAATCAAGATAATTTCCCAAAGATTAAATGCCTCAGTTTTCTCTTTCATTATTTTCTCTTTTTGCTCAGCTCAAATTAATAGTGATTTGACACATATCATTGTGAGATTTCCATCTTATAACTGAAAAGATGTTACAATTGTTTTTTAAAAGACCTAAGTGGATTCATATATTTGCCTGGGTTCATCTGGTTACTTAGAGAGATATACAACTATGTTCCTTTGGTCAGGTTTCCACATGTATGTATTATAAATACTTTTAAAACATTAAACTTGATATAAACATATCAAGAACAGTAAAACTGCATTTTCTTTGAGATGTGGCAACACTGGTGGACTGTTTGACTCTCCAAACTACTGATCCACCCCATACTTTGCATGAAATATTAATCAGTCTCATGTAATTCAAATCATACCCACCAGTCATCCTCAAAAGAATTCTTAAGGTCTGACATTATACTCTGAGATAGTAGTAAACTAGAACCCTGCCGTGGGAACTACTGACATATGTAGAAGATCCTGAGTTTCAGTACTGGGAAAGAAAAGACACCAGAATGTGGAATTACCTTGACCCAACCTGACATTAGGAATGGAGATCTATTTGGAAGTTGCAGGAGGGAACGTATTCCTAACTGCCAGACAGTGTTATATGAGGCCAGAGATCGACAGAATTCTAATACAAATGAGAGATCTAGAGTTGAATCTCTCATTTGGCATTGCACCAAGAGTTGTACCCAGAGAAACTAATTATCTTCACTGAGATAAGGAAACTCTGGATGTTATACTGAGGATAGTTCTGGCTGAGAGGAGGATGGGATAAATGGTATCATCTTCTGAAGAGCTGCAGCTGCCTAATGGCAAGTAGAGATGGGGACCGACAACCCTTTCATCTGCTTCAGAAGTGATGGAGAACTGAAGGCCCAGCAGAGAGCCAAAATGTGTAGACAACTACAGGAATTTCATCTAGGAATGCTAATGAGGAGTGACTATGGAAGCATCAGTGGTACACTGGTATAGAGGATTCATAATACAGACAGCATCATCTAGGATTTCAGCCAAAATGTTACTCTAAGTGATTGAGACTATACAGGATCCTGGGTAGAGTCACTTTTAAATAGGTGCCATCATGTCCCTTCTTTGTGAACCGATTTGTTAACTTGGACATATAAATAAATCTGTTCTTTCTTCAAGTCTTGTGAGCCACATGTTTTCAAAAGGATCCTAAGTGGTGTTGATAGTGAAATTCCTAAATTATCTTGGCAGCAAAGCAACAAGCTAGAGAAATAAAAATGCCCCAAAGCATATCCAGAGCCTTGGAGTATCTTGTAAGTACCTTTGATAAAAGGCCTAAAAACAGAATTTTGATCATCTAGAATTGATAAACTTAGGGAACCAAGAAATTTTATACAAGAATTTTCAGAGTAGAGTACATTATCTTAGATGCATTAGCACAGTCTAACATCTAACATAGACTCATCTTTTGGTTATTATATGTGATTACCTTTGATATTTGCCACAAAATGAGAAGACTTTCTAGAGTAATGAACCCTTGGAGGCTGTGAGAAATAGAATAAGCATTACAGGAAAGGAAATGCTGCTGCAAAGGAATCACCGAATAGTGGGTACAAGTAACTGTCCCCAGCAGATACGATGCCTAACTTGCCGTGAAAGTGCCACCATTTTGAATCACTTCCCAATAAACATTTTTAACTCAGTCTCTGTGTGTGTCTGTTTGTTAGAATATATCTCTGACTGCTTAATGAAAGTAATTATGAAGAAAAGATTCATTTTCTGGAAATTCAGATGATAGAAAGGTTGACTAGAATGCACCTAGTGAGCAGAGGAAGAGGTAGTCACCGTTTCCCCATACTGCTAATATATTGACCAAAGGAGCAGTTATTTGCATGTACTTAACATAGATGGGTAATTGACTTCAAATTCCTCAACATTGTCCAAGGTTATGGGTTTATTAGCACTACTGAGTCTAGAGAGGGGGCATGGTAGACTCAGACTCTAAGAACATAGCAGGTATTAATTGTATTAATACAATGAAGGTGGGAAAATGAGTGGACTCTGTTATACTGAACTATGAGAACAGCAAGAGTCCCAAACTACATTCTATGCATCCTGATTTCAGATTCAGATTGAGAGGTTAGTAATAGAATGGTGTTTCTGCGATTGTTTTTTCATTTTCTTCTTTAGCCCTTGGATTTTATTGGTCTGAAGAAATGCTGATCATAACTGGTCCAGCCTAGATTGGATTCTGATCTAGACATTTCCCCATTCCTTAGACAGAATTGTTTTTCCCCAGGTCCATATTCCTGTGTTAGAGTGAGATATTAGATCCAGAGCCACACTCTAGCTATGCATAGCATTTTTCAGAACAATGTAATCCGTTTGACTTTTAGGTCATAACAGCCACAGAATAAATCTGACTTCATTAATGGGGAAGAGGAAGGGAAGCCTTTGTATAGGACCCACTATATACTAGGCCCTTTGCTAAGTGCTTTACAATTACTATCTCATTTAATAGCTTTTAAAGGTCCCTGTTCTTTTAGGAACATTCAACAAATACACAATAATAGTACAGAAATCACTTCTGATACCCATTCTGTGAACTTTAATTTTAGTTTCTAGCTAGGAAAGTAGCTTGTCAAATTTGTTAGTTACTTCAGTTGTTGTAAAATCCACATCCCTCTTTTTGAAAATAGCATTTTTCTGTAATATCATTTCTCATGAGACCTAGAAAAATAATTATTGTACAGAAAATATTTTCAGAAAATTGTCCTTTCAACTTGTAGAAAGGTTTCTGGTACTCTAATTTCTAAGTATATGGCACATCATAATTGAATTGAATTGAATATTTATACAATTGTACAGTTTATACAATTAAAAATATTTATGTTTAGAATTTCTCTCTAAGGAATAAAACAAATCCAAAGGTGAGACCTGAGATTTTACTTTAAAACACAGTATGAAGAATAAAATGTGTACATGTATGTATACATGTTTATATACACACACACATATACATGAAAGGGAGGGAGGGGAATAGAAGGAAAGGCAGAAGGAGAGAGGGAAGGAAAAGTTTCACCATCCCTTTTCAGTTTTCTCTTTTTTTTCCTTTAGTAATGATGATATTCTAAAAAAGAACCACATTCCCAAGTGACTAACAGTAGTGAAAATGTGGAAGAAAGGAATGTGGAGATTAGTGTTTCTAGAAGACGACAAATTAGATTGGAAAGAGTACTGAACTTGGTGTCAGAAATCTTTGATTCCAGCCTTGGTTCTACCGCTTCCAAGTTGTGATTGTTAGAAAGTCACTGAATTTCTCTGGTTCTCAGTTTTTTTCATCTATCAAATGATAAGGTTGAACTAGTCAGATTCTTAGTCTTTCATGGATCTTCTGGCTATCTGGTGAGCCTAAGGAACCCTTCTCAGAATAATGCTTTTAAATACACAAAACAGAATATACATGGTTAAAGCTAATGATATTGAAATATACAACACTTTTTAAAAGTTCAGAAATTTCAGGTTTAGAATTTCTGGATTAGGTCTATTTTAGTTCTAATATTTTGTGATTATTTAATTTTAATACCCTTGAAAAACAATTCACTTTTTCTGTTCTATTGCTCTTCCCAGCCATTCTCTTCCTCTCATATGACAAAGCTGAAAAGAAGTGGGGGACCCTTTCCACTTTACTGGACATAGAAATAGGTTTGTACATTACATAAAGTCCAATTCTGGAAGATTTGGAGGGCCATAATGCTGAGATTGTTTTGGAAGTGTGTGGTATAGGGGTTATAATCACATTAGTCAGTTACTGTATCTGAGGCAAATTCATTTGTGGGGCATTGTGGTAGCTGTTCCCAGGGTATTCTCAGTAGCGGGAGGGTATAGTTGGGCAGTTATGTCCTCCTCTCCTTGGTTACCTTCCCCCATATGGATAACTAAAATGAAATGTTTGTTCCAGATTGTTTTTCCTCCAGTGTTATTTCACTCTTAGCCATGGCCTCCACTCAGTTGTTCCCATTCTTAGTGTGATTAGAGGTGACAAGCCCAAATAGAAAGTTGAGAAGGAATGAGATCTTTTTTTTTTTCACATGCGATGTTTTCTGTCTCTTAAGTCAGTGCAGGTAGGACTAAGGAGATTAATTACCAATTCAGAAAGTAGAGAAGCGTGTGTGTGTGTGTGTGTGTGTGTGTGTGTGTGTGTGTGTGTGTCCATGTACTACAGGTGTGCATATACTGGAGATGAAGGGAGGGCTGACTCCCGAGAACCCTCCTCTGTGCTCTTTTTCCAGAAGCAGCTCATCTGGTTAATGAGAGAACTTGTTTCATTTATGAATTTTTTTTCATCTTTGGACAGATGGATGAGCATCAGCTCCTACAATTAACTGCCAGTAATAGGCTCATCAAAAGAAGCAAAATTCTTCAAATGGTGCTGGAATTCTTTACATTAAAACTCTTACAACCAACTCTCTTCCTACCTAAGTGATTAACCTTCACAATCTTTCTCTGCCATTTTCCCTACTTACTTTTCCTAATAACTCCCAACCCTGACCCCTTCCCCCCATTTATTTATCAAGTATTTATTGCGTCTACTGTGTGCCAGGCACTGTGTTAGGCTATGTTATATGATTAGAAAAATGAATACCAGTACATAAGTTTGCAAAAATGCTCACAAAACCATTGATTTTGTCACTGTTATTGTAAAGTTAGAAGTACAATGTTTTGTCGATGCTCCTCTTAGGTATCTAGATAAGGCTAGAATAGGGACTCAAATTGGTTTATGTTCATGGGGATCTATGAACTTGGATGGGAAAAATTACACCTTCACTTAAAAAAATTACACCTTCACTTAAAAAAAACTAACCTATTATATTTGAAAGAGTACTGAACTTGGTGTCAGAAATCTTTGATTCAAGCCTTGGTTCTACCACTTCCAAGTTGCGATTGTAAGAAAGTCACTGCATTTCTGGTTCTCACTTTTTCTCATCTATCAAATGATAAGGTTGAACGGATCAGATTCTTAATCTTTCATGGATCTTCTGGCTATCTAGTGAGGTTAAGGAACCCTTCTTAGAATAACGGTTTTATAGATGTAGGAAACAAATATTATTTTAAGAATGCAACTGTATTGTCACTAGATTAGAGGTCCAAGATTCACCAGAAACCACACAACATGAATGCCCCCCCTCAAAAAAACCCCCAAACCCTGTGGAATCTACAGACATGTAGCCTGATGAAATTCTAAGGAAAGGATCTCACTTTGTGAAGATTTTATGTTTATTTGTTCTGAGAATACTGGAATAAAAAGTCAAAATCAAACTTGAAAGTCTTAATTCCTATCAACAAAACAACTTGTTACTTTTTACAGTCCTAAATTAGAATCTGTGATGACTTGGGAGAGCTGGGTTGAACCACAATCCATGAAAAATCCAGTGTATAAATTTGTTACGCAAATTAAGTATTGACAAAATTGGTAGGGCCTTTAAACTGTGTTTCAGAACTTCATAAATGTACATTCTCACTTACATATAACAATTGACATGCTATTTTAAATCAGTCTTATTTATTCATTATAACAAGTCTTGAAGCATCTTTAGTGTTTAACCTAACAGGAAATTAGCTATCAGCTTCTCAGTACCTGAAATAGCTACAATGATAATGGCGATGGTGGTAGTGATAGCAATACCCCAATAACTCAATTGTCCTGGTAATAGGAAAGTTTATTTATTTGCATGTCTCATCATATATCCTTGTTGGGGAGGGGACTTCCATTTTTTTTTAATACTTTGAATTTAGTGTTAAGTGGCTGACGTTCTATCAAGAGAAATAAAATAATTATTCCATTTTACAAAACCCCTTAACTAAAACCACATACATTATTCCTGATTGTTATCTTTGTTTTTTATTAAAAATAATTGCACAAAACAATTTGTTTTCTTATCATCTACATTTCTCAGTGGTTTTTATAGATTTATTTTGTAACCTACTACTTTACAATCTAATAATTGTCTCAATTAGTTTCTTCGCCAATTCTCAAGGATTTTATAGGTAAACCTACCTGTCATCATTAAATATGTATAGTTTTTTCTTGTTTTCCTGTCTTTATGTCTTTAGCTTCTTTCTCTTACCTTATTACCATGGCTAGCATTTCTAGAACTGTGTGAAATAGCTGCAAGGAAAGGACATATCCTTGCTTTATTCTTGTATTTATTGGGAAAACTTCTTGTGTTTGTGTATGATGCTAAATTCTGGTTTATATGAATATTTTTATCTTACTGAAGTGCCTGTGTTTTATAGGAAAGATTTTAACTATTTTTGTGTCATGATGCCTGGCGTTCTTGTGAAAACTATAGACTCCTTCTTATAAAATATGTTTTTATATGTATAAAATAAAACATATAGGATTACAAAGAAAACCATCTCTACTGAAATGTAGTGTGTATATATATATATATATATATATATATGTATATGTGTGTATATGTATGTGTGTGTGTGTGTGTGTGTGTGTGTGTGTGTGTGTGTGTGTGTGTGTAGTTCACTGATCCCAGGCTAAGAACCTCTGTTTTGTAGGTAGCTCACAGAACCATCTGATAATACAGAGACTTCTTTTTAGATTTCTTGCCAAATGGGCACAACAAAAGGGGATGCAAAGATAAGCCAGAGGAGGGTCCCCAGGACCACTAAATGTCCCAAACTCTATTGTTATTTAATCTTTTTCGGGGGATTTTCTTTCTCCTTTCTTCCCTTCAGGGCTACATTCCACCTTGACTGAATCATATTGGGAATGTTGTCTCCAATTTTCTCCTTTACCATTTTTTTTCATTGTGAACTTAGTAATTATCTGAAAATACAAATGTATCACTAAGTTTTGAAAGGTTATTGAAAAGCTGGAGAACATGCAGAGGAGAATGACCAGAATGTTAAAAGCCTCAAGCCCATGGCATGTGAGGATTGGTTGAAGGAAGTGGGATTCTTTCCTAGGAAAAAGAAGATTCAGGGGACTTAGTTTTTTCCAAGTGTTTGAAGGGTTGTCAAAGGAATTAAACTTGTTCCTATTGGATCTAAAAGGTAGAACTAAGAATAGTGAGTACGTTGTGAAGAGACAAACAGAGGCTTTGTGGTGGGGAAGAAACAAACTTCTTAAAGATACCTAGAGGGTTGTTGATAAATGTTTAACAACTGACTTAAAAAAATTCGAAAAAACAAAACCCCAATTTGACACACTTTTAATCTCCTTAGTGACATTTTCCTATCACTTTTCTGTCTAGACAATCATCCAAACAATCCACTGAGCCCTGACCTAGTGATTTCTAAGTTGTAAATGTTCACACTGAAAGTTTAACAAGTCAATCTCATGAGATGGTCTGAGCTGATTCCACTACACTTCTGGCTGCTTCAAAGTAGAATGGATTACTTTGGGAGATGTGGGGTTCCCTCTTAATGGAAGTTTTTAGACAAAGGCTACAAAACGATTTCCCAGGTAAGCAACTGTCATGGGAGTTCCTTTCAAGGAGGTGTTGAACTAGTTTACTATTGAAACCCCTTTTCAACTCCAAAATTCTGTGATTCCAAGGACAAACAATTCTGCAACCACATCTTGTGAAAAAAGAAGAGTCCTGGGCTTTCTCTCCTTTTATTTGTGTACTGGAAATAGCTTCAGGGGAGGAGAAAAGTGGGAGGTACCTCTGAGTTATGGGCAATATCAGCTGCCTCATTTTATCCATAACTCAATTACCCTGCTTTTTTTTTTTAATCATGATAAGAGGAAAATTTATTTATTTGCACGTATCATCACATATCCTTGTCTGTGTGTAGGAAATCATTTTAAAACTTTTTTTTAAACTATGGATTCAGAGAAATAAAAGAACTATTCCATTTTCATATATGACATGAGATGTTTTATGTATAAGCTCCATTATGGACCACATACATTTCAGAGACTGTAGCTTAGCTTCCTGGTGATATAAAATTGAAATGATTTATTATCAGTGTTTGAGCAAAGTAGTCTGAATCTGGGCATAGCTGGATTTCAGAAGGGAAGGATTAGAATAGTAAAAATATTAGAATAGCAAAAAGGGGAAAGCATGTGGTCTGGGGAACAATGACAGCCTCACTTGACTGGTTTTTGTAGCTCTTGTGGCTCCCTCAGCTAACCTGTTTCTGAGATGGCACTCTTATTTTAAGCAAAATGAATTTATCTGAATGGCGTCAGGCTGGTGCTGTTATCATTAAAGCTCTGTCAGCATTTCTATTATAAATGCTTAATTCAAGAGTTTATGGCCAGTTGCATTTTTGCCGACCTAGTAATATTCCATCCTCGGGATTCAGATGTATGAACTTAATGCATGAACCAAACTTTTTACTTAAAGGTAATATTGGTTGGAATTTAATTGAGTTAGTTATGAAGTTTCATTTTGAGAAATAGTACCTCCAACTCATGAGAAAGTAAGGTGTTTTTTCTTAGGGGGAGGATATTGGATAGCCATTATTCTCCCCAAATTAGAATTTCTGACGTACAAATATATTTGTTTGTGTAGGTTTTGAGTTTAGACCTATGATTTTACTAGGATGGTGAACTCTTGGTAAGGAAACACTTTTGGCCACTCTTTTGTGACTTTTGGAATGTTACTGTAGTACTGAGAGGGTCAGACTTGTTCAGGGTCACACAGCCAGTACAGCAGAGATGGGACATATACATGTGGGAGCTGAAAAGACCATTGATTTAGGAGTCAGAGGATCTGAGTTCCAATTACACTTCTGACACTCTACCTCTGTAACATTGAGCAAGTCACTGAACCTCCTTGGGTGTGGTGGTCTTAATGTCCCTTTTCATTCTGGATCTTTGATTCTATTATCCTGTGATCACAGTGTTTTAGAAAAGGGAGGAATATCAGAGAGCATTAAGCTTACTATTTCATTTTATGGAAGAGAAAATGAGTCCAAGAGATATTAACAATGGAAGGACTAAACATGTCGAGTGATGCAGAAATATAATTTCACTGCTCTGTTTACTGATAGGTAAATGTTTCCTTGGAAGAATATTATCTCTGTAAGGCTGAGAAAGGTTTGTATCTCTGCCTTGCACCTAGCATGGTGCCTTGTACTATTAAGTGCTTGATAAATGATTGTTGGATTGAATTGCATCTAGTCCAGATTCCTCATTTTATAGATAAGGAAAGTGAGGCACCAAGAGAGTCACAGAACTGATTAGTCAGGGACCCAATGGGAGAGCAGGTTCTGATGGTGAGGACCAAGGGATGAGGAAGGAGGGCTGGACTGAGCTTTTCCTGGTATAAGACATGAATTAAAAACCTGACCTTTTGATTTGCTGAATGCATTACTGAACATTAAACTAACTGTTCTTGACTCTTCCACTGGAGTTCTTTGTTGTATCACTTGGCCGTGTAGACATTTCCAGATACCCCCTTTTCTTATAGAGGGCCAGGGGTATGGAATTGTTTTTGTTCAGTTATTTCAGTCATGTCTGACTCTTCATGGCCCCATTTGGGGTTTTCTTGGCAAAGACACTGGAGTGGTTTGCCATTTCCTTTTCTAGTTTGTTTTACAGATGAGGAAACTGAGGCAGAGCTAAGTGACTTGCCCAGGATCACACAGCCAGGTAGTGTCTGAGACTGGATTTGACCTCAGAAAGATAAATCTTCCTGACTCCAGGACCTGCACTCTATCCACTGTGTCACCCAGCTGCTCTGGTATATGAAAAGCACTACTCTAATGAAACGAGTTTTATTTGATTTCTCTGGACCTCAGTTTCCTCATATGTAAAATGGACTAGATCATCTCTAAGGACCCTCCTGGCTTGAATGTTATATGAAATTTTTCTGATTCTTTTTTTTTAAGCTTCAGACACACTCCTTGACAAGTTACCAGGGGCATTTCACTCTCCAGGGTATTTCTTAAATTGTTGTCCTAAGGAAGAATTGCTTACTGATTTAACCATCTTCTGAACATGCTAGTGGAGATCAGATTGGGGAATCTTTAGGGTTTGGGGAGTAGTATCAGAGAGAAGAGTCTAGCTGACGGTTTCTTTTTTGTTGCCGCCCAAACTTAACAAACCATCTTTGGGACTCAGGTCTACTGTGGTTGTTTGGAAAAGAGCAAGTCTGGTCTGGATACATGATTACCCCCTCGATGGGCTCTGGCCCACTGTTCCCATCCTCCTTGGTTAGCAGTCTAACTCAGTTCCACTAAACACAGAGGCCTCAGGGGCGTTGTTTCTCTTTTAGGTTCCTGACTTAGTTCATAAATGCAGGAGCCCAGGAGGATGATATGCTGGCTAATCACCTGTGCAGGTGGTTTTTGTTTACTGGAGAGGCATGAAAGAGGCACGTTAATAGATGAAAAGTGAGCCAGGAGGGTCCCAGCTTCATTAGGCTGCAGTGAGTGCACCTGCTGGCCCTGAAACATTCCATCCCCTGATTTACATACAAGTCCAGATACCAAGTCGAGGCCCTAGGGAAGAGCTTATGGTTTTTTTTTTGTTTTTTTTTTTTAATTCTTTTTTGGCTCTTGGGCTGAGCAGTTGGTTGGCACCTAGCAGGCCAGGTTTTGTCATCATGTCATTACTGAAATGCATTTTCCTGCAGCTGTATTATTTATTAGCATATATATACTTTTTCATTCGGCGTCAAAGAATTCCATTTGGGGAATTTATCCAGCCAATTAACTATTTAGACTGAGACAATTAATGGCTGGAATACAAAAGTTAGCTAAGACATTAGCTGAAAATTTTATACCATCACATTTACTTGAGACTGGATGCCACTGGGGATGATTTTAGAGTTTACCCGAGGAGCCCGGAAGAGGTCCCTCAGGCAGTGCTCTCTCTCGGGGGCCAGAAATCACAGGGCAGGATTCTGAAGGACCAGTTCTGCTGAGGAATCCTGGCCTAATATTTTCATCTTAATTCCACAAATTAGCTGATCAACAAGCACTTATTCAGCACCTTCTGTTGACAAAGCATTGTGCTAGAGGCTGGCACGAAATATGAAGTATTCCTAGCCCTCAAGGAACTTATATTCTGTTTATGAACACAACATGTGCACCAACATTTAAATATGGGATAAGCTAAAGCAGGATGGGGTATTATTAAGGTGGGGGTTGGGGTTCAGGAGAGTTTTGCGAAGTAGGTAGCACTTGAACTGAGCCTTGGAAGATGCTAAGGTTCCTATGAGGTAGAGGGGTAAGGCAAGGCATGCACTGGAGATGATGTTTGCAAAGGCTGGAGATTAGAAATGAAATACCAGGCTCAGGGAACAGAGGAGCCACGTTTGGCTACAATATGCATCACTTGGAATGGGATGAATCCTGACATGACTTGTAATTTAATATTTGATGAAGATTCGCTCTACCTATGTATTTGACTTCTTCTCTGCTATTTATAATCTTAGGTGCCTGGAGGTTCTGAAAAGCAAAGTGACAGGTAGCTAAGGTCACACAGCTAGTCAATCAGTGGTGGAGAATTAAACCTCAGTTTTCTGAACACCTAGCATGACTTTCTATTCACTATGCCACTTCATATTTCTTTGTAACTAGAATATGTGAATACTATTAATAGGAATAACTTTATCAAGGAAATCAGATTGTAGAGGGTTTCAAATGTCCAGTGGAAGACTGAGAAATTTGTGTTTTGTTTTAGAGATGATAGGGAGCCACTGAAGATTTTTTGAGGAAGGAAATGACATGGTCAGATCTGTATCTTAGGAAGAGTGTTTCATTAGTAGTCTGAATAGATATGAATAAAGGAAGGAGAGAGGTAACAGACTGCAAGTAGGCAGACCAACTAGGTAGCTATTGTAATAGTTGAGAATGGGAAGTTAGATGGACCAGAGCTGGGGTGGTGACCATATGAGCAGAGAAAATGGAATGAATTCAACAGATGTTATAAAAGTAGAATGAACAAGACTTGGTGATACCGTAGATTTAGGGGGTGTTGGATATGGGAGAGGGAAGGGTAAACTTTCACATTTGTAAACTTGTGACTGGAAGAATGGTGATGCCTTCAACACAGACTAGGTAGTTTAGAAGAGGGATGAATTTAAGGGAAGATGGCGGATCCTCTTTTGGACCTGTTGGACTTGCAGGTAGAGATGTTCATCCACTAGTTTGTGATGTGTCACTCTAGTTCATAAGAGAGATTAGATCTGAGTATGTAGATTTGGAAATCATCTGCAAAGAGGTGATAATGGAATCCATAGGAGCAGGTAATTTACAAGAAGAGAGAATGTCAAGTGAAAAAACTGCTCATGACAGAGCTTTTAGGAATTTATATTCCTAAAGGAAGCAAGAGATGGATGGCAAATTAGCAAAGGAAACAGAAAGAACAAGTAGATAGAAGGAGGAAGAAGAAAGAACATTGTCTTGGGAGCCAAAGAAAGAAATGGTTTTTAAGGAAGGGAGGTGGTCAATAGAGTCAAAAGGCAAAGAGAAGTCAATTAGACTGTGGACTGGAAAAAACATCATTGAACTTAGCAGTTAAGGGAGCATGGATAACCCTAAGAAGACAGCAGTTCCTAGAGGTGGGGAGTCAGAAGCTCAGTTTCAAGATATTGAGAAATGAGTGAGCTATAAGGAACTGAAGACAGGCAACATAGATGGCATATTTGTAGGAACCAAGAGTGAAGGAGAGTTTGAAGATGAAAGGGAGGCAAGCTTCAGAAGGAGTTTAGATGGAAGGCGAAAAATAGAGATATTAATCTTGGTGAGGATGAGGGACAAATAATCTCCTGATACTGGAGCGAAGTATAAGAGAAACATGGATAACTAGAGCAAATGATAAGAACATCAGTGGAATTTTGAGGAGTGGAGTATGAGAGAAGAGAAGGTTCAGGGTAGATTATTCCAACTGTCATATATAAGGTGAAGCCTTCTTTTAAAAAAGAAGTCTATGGAAGAAATCATTTAGGGAGAGAAAGGGAGAACTACTACTGTGGAGAGCCTGGTACTCCTTTAGGGAAGAAAAAGGATTACTGTGTAACCTTAGTTATGATTAGATTACATGTATTTTCTGTGGAATCACTTGGCAAATTTGGGTGAGTTTGTCTACAAGCGTTCATTAGAAATTAGAAGTGTATGAGATTGCTTGGGAAGTTCAGGGCTGGGATTATGATGTGGCAAGGTGTGAACAATGATGGGACAAAGGAGTAAGGGATTCAAGGGTAGAGAGTGGTGGATAGAATTGAAATGTGAGATCTTAGTAGGAGTGATGGACTGGAGAAATAGGGAGAGTAAGAGGAACAAGAGGTCATGAAGAGAACCAAGAAATATGGCAGAAGGAGAGAAGGAAAGGTTGAAGAGGCTATGATCAGGAAGGGGAACCTCAGCATTCTGGTTCATGGAGACAGTATAGTTATGAGTAATGGTGAAACATCTAACAACCCTCTGGGTGCCTGAGCTGGAGTGAAAGATAAAGGCCTTGAGAGCTGAGGAGACTGGGGGACTTGGAGGCTAGTATGTTTGAGGGGACATTATAATATGTATTGAAGTCCCTAAGTGTGAGTTCATGATTTGAGGAGGCTCCTTGAGAAAGGACCAAGAATCTCCTGGAGACCAATAGATATCTAGAATCAAGATGGACTATTGAACCTTAAAGTCAGAGTAGTTGGTCAGTAAGGGTCTGTCAGTTGCAGTTAGGATCCAGGACATCTCCCACGTGAGGAGATAGATTCATCAGGTACACTGTTTGAATAAATGTATTTTAACCATGAAGAATATTTTAAATGGAACAACACACATTTGTGTGTGTGTGTGTGTGTGTGTGTGTGTGTATGAAAATTCTAATACATTCCTTCAGAAATTGGTTGTGTCCCACTAACTGCTCACAAGTAAGGTAGGGGATTAAAGCCACTGAACAACTGGTTGAAGCTCTGTGTATTCTAACTGTAGCTTGAGTCTTACAGCAAGAGAAATAATTAAGGCAGATTGCAGAATTCCATATTGTATATCAGCGGGCTATGAACACAGAATCTTGAGCACTGCTTGTCTACAGACTGCTGCCTTGGAGTCTACAGACAGACAGCCTCACCTGGAAACAATTTGATCAGAACATGGAACCACTGAGAATTCGTGCCAATGTTCAAAACCCTTCATGATTCCTGTTCCAGTCAATCACTGTTGTGGAAATGAAAGCCAAGGACTATTCTAATTTCCATACGACTTCACACCGTCTTTACAGACTAGACAATATAGTCCCACAGAGGAGCAGCTCAAAAAAGCAGCAGGGAGAAAAACTAGACATGCTTTTTAGAATCTTGCACGAGACCTTGCCAGCAAAACTCTGCTCTGTGTTGATAAGTGGAACTTAGCAAGGGGGCCCATTTGACAACACTGTCTTAATATTTTCCTGGCAAATTGTTACTGGCCTGCCGAATGATTTCACAAAGATCCCTGAGATAATCTTGCATAAATTAATAGAATCTTAAAGGTAATTCCAAGTATTCCAATCCAGTCTCCCACTCTCTACAGGAGTCTTCTCTGAAACCCATTCCCCCAAGGGTAAACCTGTCAGGTGATGGGAATAGATTCAGTGCCCAACAAGACATCCCCTTCTATCTTTAGACAGAATCAGTTAGAATTGCAATGTCTTTCCTTATCTTGGGCTGAAATATGTCCAGTTTCTCTTTGGAATGATAGTTATTCAAATATTTACAATATCTGTCCCTCAAATCTTCTTTTCTCCAAGCTAAACATCTCTCTCATTCTTTGAACAACATATAACATGGTTACTTTGCTATTTTGAACATTTCCCCTTGCCTAATTTCTTTTTAAGTTGTGATGCCCAGAGCTGAACATGGCCCTCTATATGTGGCCTAGTACAGAGTACAATAGGACTATTAATTTATTTGTTCTAAATGCTATGTTTTCACTAATGTAGTCTACAATGACATTACTTTTCTTGACTGTCTCATTATACTCTTGACTTATATTCTATTATCCCCTCCCCTAAATGTTTTTTCCATATAGATCTAGTACAGTTCATAGTCTAGCACAGGCTTTGGGCTCATTCTCCTAATCTATCCTCAGACTAGCAGGTTGCATCCTCAGAATATTACTCCAATTCCCTTTGAGATTGCAGGGGCAATCCTGATGAGCTAAGATTTTTCTAATTCTATTGCTAATGAGATCCCATCTGGTGTGTTCCTTCTAATATCAATCTGCCAATTAATATTCATTCAATAACAATTAACCATTAATACCAATTAGCTTTTAAAATGAATATTTGCTGAGAAGGTATAGCAAGGGCTGAAGTACGATAATATCCTCTTGAACTGGGGTTCACCCTCCCATTTATACATCTCAGTCCTTGGGAAGAGTAGAATGAAGCTTAAGATGGTTCCTGCAGAACATCCTTCCCACTGAGTTTACTTCTGGATGTAGCAGAGCCAATGGAGAAGTCACTGGATTGCTTATAGGATATGGCACCTCAGTTGCTGAGTCTATCCCTTCTGGCCTTGGTAAGCAGGTCTTTCCTTAGGCTTCCCACTGGACTTGGCTGCTCTTGGTACTGGCTCTGGTTCCTGAAGACACCTTTGATAGTTTGTCTGACCTTTCAGACCTTACATTTTTGGTAGCCTAGTCCATTCAGTATCTCATACTCATTCATGTAAGAATAGGACAGAATAAACATAGGGACAAAAAAAAAAAAGAGGTGCCATGTCTTCACAGCCCTATGGCTGGGTGGTGAGATAAAGCAACTGGGGCAGGTCATTGCTGTTTCCTCTCCTCCTATCTGGAGATCCCATAGGAATTATTGCCTCTCAACATCAAGCAAGAGAGTTTGTCTGAACCTTTTGTGTATGTATACAGTTTCAGCCTAGCAGTCATTTAAAAGTAATTTTTTCATTACTACAAAAGGCAGAAAAGCCAGAGGGAGACCTGTACATGCTTTCCCCTTCCATGCCTCATTTCAGAAAGCAGATTCACCAAACCTTCTTGTGGAATGGCAGGAGACAGAGACTTTGTACATGGTCTAAAGACTAGGTCTCATTAGCCAGATTCCCCATCACAATGGGATCATAGAATTGGAGTTCTAATTCATCTTAGAAACCATGTGGCTCATTCCCACTGTTTTTACAGATGAGAAAACTAGGCTTTCAGAAGCAAAGCAGTTTGCCCAAGTAGTATTAGCATCAAGATCTGAACCCAGGTCCTTTGACTCCAAATCCGCTGTACGTTGTCTGCATCCTTTACAATGTGACTTTGTTGATTAAGTTCTGAAAACTATCTTTAAAAGAGAAGTTCTTAGTTTGGAGTGCACATATCGTCAAAGGGTTCATGGATAAATTTCAGAGAGATCTGTGCTTTTCAAAAATATGTAAATGTTGACATAATTTAGTATTATAGCTTAAATATAATTGGTTTCCTTTATACTGTTATATATTTAATTTTAAGAATTTAAAAACATTATTCTGAGAGGTGGTCTATGGGCTTAACCAGATTGTCAAAGGAGCCTATGACACATACTAAAAATTAAGTACCTAGATTTCAGGGTAATGAATTTCGTATGAATGAGTGGAACCCAATGTTCTTACAGATTGTGGATTAACAGAGTAACAATATTTTATTTTCTAGAACAGATATTGCCCGCATTCCTGGGTCTGTGACAGAAGCTGCTGCTGCCTTCTTGTCCCCCAACTTCACAGTACATCCTTGTTCTATCCCCATATTTAAGTGGCCAGTCCTCTGTTAGAAGTTATTTTAAAGCAATGATTTCATTCTGCATAATGCCTCATGAAGAGACACATTTAATCTGTGCTTCTGGATGATGGAAGTGACTATTCTTGTTCTCAGTGCTTATTTAAATCATAGGGCATAGTCACACTAGAGAGAGCACTGAATCCAGTTTCCAGTGACTTATTCAAGGTCATATTTTTGGTTAACAGAACAAGAATTGGTATTAAGGTGTCCTTTTTGTTTTCCAGTATAAAACTATCTGCTGCTTCTGAGATCATAGAGTTAATGCATCATAGATTTAGTTAATCAATAAACCTACTATGTGCCACATATGGTGCTAGAAGTGGGGAATACCAAAAAAGGTAAACACAGTCATTGCTCTCAAGGAGTTCATAGTCTAATTGTGGAGACGACATACAACCAACAATGTATAAGAAGAAATGTTCAGGATAAATTGAAGATAATCAGAGAGGGAAAGCATTAGCATCAAGGGAGATTGGGAAAGAAACTGAGGCAAGGCCAGGTGAAACGGAGTTGCCCCAGGACCTCCTCCTCCAGAATGCAGAACTGTCACCTCCAAATTCAGAGGTCTTTCCACTATCCCAAGCAACCTCCCTATGTTATCTGAAGCTGAGAATCAGTAGATTAATGGAGGGGTGGATCAAAGCCCCTCCACCCTTTTTGTTCTTAAATTTATCTAGTTTTAAGGAAATCTTAAAAGGGAAAGTGCTGCAAATCATCTTCTACTTCTTCCTGCTGCAGAACAAAGACTATTCAGAGGATGTTAGTGGGAAAGTAGGTAAAACTTGAGAAGGGGGAGCCTTGATGCAGATTTGTAGGTGTTTATCAGTGGGATTTGATCTGTATGGAATCAGAACAGTGAGGCATGATTTAGGTGAGGATGAATGAGTACTCTTCTTTTTTATCTCCAAATCATAAAGAAAGCTCATTCAAACAGAGGTGTTAGTGGTTTCATGTGTTACCTCTCTCAGGACTATTTATCTTAAAAGAGAATTGAAGTGGGGAAAATATTTGTGACACAGGAATGAATCTTTAATGGTAAGAGTTTAAGTTGCAGAAATGGACCCTAAGGGGAATTTGGGGTTGGGTTGGAGGGCCATCCTGTCCACCCCTCTGCTTTCCATCCTGACAGCTCTGTCTTCAAGCTTGGGGTCAAAGAGAAATTCCACCTTAGAACTCAGATTATTGTCATATGGGAACAGAGCATGTGAAAGATAAATTAATGAAGATTTTTTTGGGGGATACTGTCCGGGGGATCTCCTTATAAACATTATCTCATTCTACTTTAGAAGTGCACTGATTATTCATGTACTGAAATGTTAACTTGGTGGTGACCACAGGGGAATATTTTCCATTCAAGGCTCAGTACTCTTAACTGACATCCTCCTAATGTCCTTCCACCTTGGAAAACAATTTATTCTCCTTGAGGTTTGGTTTGTTTCTCAATATCCTTGAGCCAGTATTACTGTGTCCCTGCCTCCTGAGGTCCAAGGAGTTGACTGCTAGTTAACAAAGGACTTTGAGATACCTAGATGTGGTGCCAAATCAGTGATTTAAAAGAAAAAACCCCCACAATATTTGCATTACTGTGGAGGGGCAGCCCACTGGAGGGATGATATCCTCCCTGATATTCCTAAGGGGAGAAAGCTATCTTATCACTCATGATGAAAAAATAATGCTCTGAATGAATTGTCCCAGGCATAGTGACAGAAAATAGAAAAGTGGTTTTTCCACTGGTTCAGTATTTATTAAGCACCCCTATGTGTCAAAGAGACTATATGAGTGGGAAGCTCCACTGTGTCCCACATGAAAAAATAATGAAAAGTGAACACTAAATGGAATATTTAGGGCTAAATTGTGTGGGATCAGCTAGGGAAAAGGTGTAAGTGTAGCAAAGATTCCTAAAAGCTAGAGCAGTCAAAGAAGGCTTCATTGAGATATCTTGAGTTGGGCATTAAAGGATAGGTAGGATTTGAATAGGCAGAGAAGAGTAGAGAAAAGACTAAAGAGGCAGAGAAGAAGAAAAGAGAGGGAAATAGAGGAGTGAGAGAAGTAAGGGTATGCAGAAACATCATGTTTTTGTCCCACAAGAAGAACATCCTGTATTAAATGGAGGGTGACACTATGCTTCATAAACCCCATTGCCTTTAAACCTTGAAATAAAATCTTACCCCACAGAGGACTGTGCTGGTGTGATCAAAATCCCTATACCACCTTGGCTCCCATTAATCTATGTCCTGGTTTGGTCTATTTTTAGTCATATCCTGGTTATTGGGTGTCTATTATTTTATAGTTGTCTTTAGTGGATCATTGATACATCCTTTCTTTTGTTCCAGAGTGGTTTGCAAGCAGAACTTTTGGTTAGTCACTGATGTTGATAATAATACCTTGTTTGTAAAGGGTTTTATGCTTTCAAAGTACTTTTATGTGGAAAGACCACAGGGCTTGGAGTCAGAGGGACTTGTGTTTGAATGTTTATCTTTTATTTACCCTCTGTGTGCCCTCAGATAAGTCATTTCTCCTTTTGGGGTTATCTTTAAAATGATGAGACTTGACTAGATGATGTCTAAGGTCGTGTCCCAATCTAAGTCTTTTATCCTGTGATTCCATATGGTCTTATTTCCTCTCTACAAAAGTCCTGTAAAACAGGTAGAGTAGCTAGCACCCACATTTTGGGTAATATTTTAGCCCTGTATAGTGGTAGAATAAGGCTTATATCTCAAAAGTCAAAGCCCTTTCTCCATCAGACTTGGAGTTTTCATCATCATCCTTATCATGATCATGCCAGTAATGACATAGTTTATGATTTGCATATTAGCTCATTTTATCCTCACAACAACCTTGGGAGGCAGGTAGTATTGTTATCCCCATTTTATAGATCTGGAAAGAGGCTTAGAGAAGATCCTTAAAGATCCTAAGAGAAGGATCTCAAAGGTAAGGAGGTGTTTGAGGAAGAATTTAAATTCGACTCTTCCGGACTCCTGGCCTGGCACTTTATCTGAGATACTACTAAGCTGTTAATTACATGCTAGAAATAAGCTATCATTAGTACTCTGACTTTGACTGGTAACACATACCAAGTCTCCATGACAGCCCCTTTTACATAATGGAAGGGTTTTTGCAGAATTCATGTGGGATGATTTCATTAAATCAATGAGAGGCAGCATGTCTTAGTGCATTGAGTATACAGTCAGGATTTAAACTAAGAAGACCTGAGTTCAAGTCCCACTTCTGCCTCATGATAAATTGTGACTGACCTTGGCTAAGTAACTTAACTCCTCACTGCTCCATGTAACTCTCCAAGATTATAAATTCCAAGGTGGTGCCTTCCTGATTCAGTAGAGGGATGCATAAGATGTGAGAGTGAGGAATTGCTTATTTCAGTTATCATAAGGGGCATTGTTAAGTTATCCCCAAGTTCTGAAAGGAAAAAAATTCTTCATAAATTTAACATCACATAATAGTTTTCTGTGTTTGTTGTTTACTATTTTATTTTGGAAGTGAGAGGTGGGAGTGGGGGCATATCATGAGGAGAGAAAAGAAGGGAAGGTAGCCCAATGGTCACTTACTTGGAGAATATACTGTAGTAAGAGCCTCTAATAATGTCAACATCCGGAGAATAAAATGGTTATATGTCTATTTATATTCTGTTAGATAGTATATTGGGGGATAGAATGGATGTGAATTTTTTTTAAACTGTAGCCATTAATCTAAATTTAGAACTGGAATCAATTAAGAGAATCTGCCAATACATAGAGAAGGGAAAAGGGAACAGACATATGAATGAGTTAGTGGAGGAGGAACATAGTGAGGAGGAGGAAAAAGAAGAGGAGTAGGGGTCTATAGATTCAGAAAATGGCAGTGTTCCCAGAAATTAGAGTGAGATGTCCTTTGCAGGTTTCCAGTATTCTTTGAACAGCTCCACTCTGGGGACTCCTCTTGCAACCTTATTTAAAAAAAAAAACCAAAATAACAGACCAACCTCTCCCCTCCCCAACTTCTCTATACCTATACACCAAGTGTTTCTTAGAAGTTATCATTAATGCTTAATTAAGCAGAGTATGTACCACACTTGGAGAGCATGATGAGAATTCTGTTGAATGGGGGTTCTCCAGGGGACTCCAGGATTGTGGTGATGTGTGCTCTTCTCTTGAGCTCTGGTCTCACAAAAGCCATGCTACCTCCTTCTAGGGAGAGTCCTGTAACAATTTTATTGTCATTGGGATAACTAACAAGGTGATAGCTTATACAGAAACATTTTAGATAATTTAATTAAATACTAAACTGTTTAATTATGGACCTACAATTCCAGGAGTACCACCATAGTCAGCCCTGCCAAGAAGCTGTCTCTTGAGAATGGTTTTTGGTATTGTGCATTCTTAGACTGAATTGTCTGTGAGCTTGTCCTGTCTCTCAAGGTGAATGGAAATCTAATGGATTACCCAGCTTCTGAATCATCTGAATTCTTCAAATGAGGCCTCGTTTATTTCCTAGTCTACAGCGGGCCAATGAGCTCAAGTCCTTGCATCTTGACAGCTAACTGGTTTTGGAGGAAGGAGCTCATATATTCTCTCTCTTTTTGTTTCTCTCTGTCTGTCTGTCTGTCTCTGTCTCTCTCTCTACACACACACACACAAACTGTATAAATGGACTACATATTATATCTGTGTCTAGTATATATAAACTATATATACATAATTATACTCAATATATTTAGCACACATGTACATGTAAGTATATGCACATATAGTCTATATGTGTATATATAATCTCCATGTGCACGTGTATCCACATGTATATATATATATATATACAATCTTAATATAATACATATGTAATCCATAAACCATATATAAAATATATTGTTTATATTTTTATATCCATACAACAACAGAACTAAGTACATATTAAGGAAACTTTATTTCTTAGGAGTGCAATTCTTTAGCTTAATTCAACAAGTACTTAATTAGTACTTATTATATTCAAAGTAGGGCAGGTAGGTGGCTAGATAGAGTGCCAGATCTAGAGTCAGAAAGACTCATCTTCCTGAGTTCATATCTCACCTCAGATATTTACTAGCTATGTGACCCTGGGCAAGTCACTTAACTCTATTTGTCTTGGTTTCTTCATCTGTAAAATGGGCTGGAGAAGGAAATGGCAAAGCATTCCAATATCTCTGCCAAGAAAACCTCAAATGGAATCATGAAGAGTTGAACATGACTGAAAAAAGATTCAACAACCAAACAACATGCGAAGTAGCATGCAAGGTATGATCTGGGATACAAAGAAGAAGAGTCCTACCTCACCCAAGTAGCTTTGGTTCATACTTGGGAGATGAGTCATGAACACAAAATATTTAAAAGACGTGTGTGTGTGTGTGTGTGTGTGTGTGTGTGTGTGTGTGTGTGTATCATTCCTAACTAGGATGAGTGATTCTGACTATAAGTGCTTATAGGGCTCAGAGGATTGCTGAAGATACCAGAATTAACTAGGAAGGCTTCCTGTAGGAAAGATTTAAGCTGGGCTTTGGAAGAAGGGGAGAGGAGGAAAAGAAGAGGGACTGGCATAAGGACCTCATGAGGAGAGAAAATCTGGTATGAGCCAGAGGGCTATAAATCTGTTTTACAGGCACACGATCCAGTGCAACTGCATCCTTCTCCAGATTTGTTGTAAATGACTTGTTCAGGGCCACAGAGGCAGGAAGAAACAAACCCGAACTCGAAACTTCATATTCAGGTTTTGAAATCTGGTTATTTTCCATTCTCCGTGCTGCATGGGATTCTAAAGATGGGAGGGGCTTAATGCACAGTAGAATATTGTCAGCAAGGTGCTCTCCTATTGTCTCCATATATTGAGTTTTAGCTGCCTACTAATCATTTTGGTTGTGTCCTCTGCAGTCCAAATGTCACTCTTGTCAGAGAAGACAACCAATTTGAATAGTTCTACCTTCTCTCCATAGACTGTTATTGCCTCATCTACCATCTGTCTGAAGCAATGGTCCTGTCTTTTCTTTCAGCCTCCTTTCTTCTCTAAGATAGATTAAAATTCTATTTAAACACACACACACACACACACACACACACACACACAGTTGTGCTTAGTTCTCCTCTCTACCTTTAGCTCATTCTGAGATTTAGCATTCCTGAAACAATTCTGACATTTCTGTGCTCATCCTCTATTACCTGTGCTAACTCAGCCCTTTCTGGCTGTTGCAGACAGTCAAAGGAGGCTATCCTCACCCTTGCGTAGGGGATATAAGGAGTCTCCAACTTAGTCGATTTGGGCATTGCAATACTCCAAAGGACTCATTACATGTTTTCCTCATTTGAACTTGCTGTCTCAGCAAATAGGAAGGGGTGCATTTTTTTAAACACAGTCCAGATCTCAAATTAAGTCCATTGTCCCAAATTCAAAACAGTTCTCTGTAGTCTTTGGGGAGGCAAAAGCAGTGTCTGTACACTCTCAGTTTCATACGGTAAAGTCTCAAAAGAGCCAATCATGTGCAACCTTACAATGAAGGTACAAATGAAAATCATAGTTATCTCCAAATACAAAGTTCTGCAGATTCAACAAAACAAGAAACATTTTACAAAGTTCACCAAATATTTCTGCTTCCTTAGCATTAGCCTAATAGGGCCATTCTTAACCTATAAGAAAAGAAAGCAAAGATAAAGAAAACTGGCTTTCATCTGGAACAGGAACCTAATCCACACTGAAGTTTCTAAATTACATGAAGCACTCCCAATAGGAATTTGGGATGTGGGGTTGACTATGCATCACCATTTTCTGAAATGAGAAACTGTCATGAATGGGATTCATCCAATCATTCCCTCAGTGCATAAGACTGTGTAATTAGGGTATGCCTTAACAGTGTCCATTTCTGCTTAGGATATACCCTTAGACAATCCTCATAGAGGTCTAGATAATTTTTTCTTGGTCCCTTATTCCAAAGGGCACCTGAAATTCACCCATGGATCTTTGCCAGGTTAAACCAAATGGAATTGCCACCTCATTTATCAGGACAAGAAGACAAACTCAGCTATAGAAGTAGCAAGAAATGTTAACTATTCTTCTCATAGAATGATATTCCATTTCCCTATTTATCTATAGTATTCTTTTTGAATAAAGTGTATTCCCTTCCTGAGGGTGTACATATATATAGTCACCTATGGGTCCCACTTTACCCTCTGGAATATTGTAGTTTTCTTCATTCAGTTAAAAGCCCTGTGGGTCAGATTTGTAACAAATGTACTCTGACTACATATATTTTGATAGAATAGAGCAATAAATATTTATTAGGTGCCTACTATGTGCCGGACACTATGCTAAACTCCAGTGTTACCAAAAGAGGTAAAAGACGGTCCCTGTCTTTAAGGAGTTTACAGTCGTAATGGGGGAGACAATGTTAAAACAAATATATACCAAGCAAACTGTGTACAGAATAAATAGGAAATAGTTACAAGAGGGAAGGCACTGGAATAAAAAGGTGGTGGGAAAGGTCTCTTATAGAGGGAGGAACTTTAGTGGGAACTTAAAGGAAGTCAGGGAATAAGATGTATTCCATCTCTGGCCAAGAAACCGTTATTCCTATTTTTAAGCCATAGTCAAAAAAAATCCAAATCTTTTTGTCAAATACCTTCAGCTGAACCAGTTACCTCTCTCTCCTAGCACCCTTGTTTTCTACTGTCGTTAATGATAATAAATACCACTGTGCTCATTCTCGTTCATTTAGCCAGTCTTATGCTCTCCCCTTGCCAAACAAACAAAATGTGTGTATGGGTGTGTGTGTGTGTGTGTGTGTGTGTGTATACACACATAAATACATATATACGTATAGCTTGTTTATACAGTTTTTTCATGTTACTTCCCCACTAGATTGTGAGCTCCCAGAGAGCAAGGACTGTCTTTTGATTTTAGCTGTATTCTTCATTCCTAGCACAGTTTCTGACACAAAGTAGGTGCTTAATAAATGTTCACTAACTTTCTGATGGAAACTCAAGGCCCTCCATAATCTGGTACCAATCTACTTGTCCAAATTTAGCTTTTTTCTTTATTTTTTTACAGGGAGTTCTACTTATTTTTAACATTTTTTATTTAAAGTTCTGAAAAAAATAAAGTTCTGAGTTCCAAATTCTATTGCTCCCTCTCTTCCCTCTCCCCTCCCTAAGCAATCAAATATAGGTTATGCATGTACAATTATGTAAAACATTTCCATATTAGTCATTTTGTACAAGATGACTCAAATAAAAGAAAAAAAAACAAAGTGAAAAATAGCATGCTTCAGCCTGTATTCAATCAATATATCAGTTCTTTCTCTGGAGGTGGATACCATGCTTTATCATTAGTCTTTTGGGATTGTCTTGGATCATAATATTGTTGATAAAAGCTAAGTCTTTCACAGTTCTTCATCAAACAATTTGCTATTTCTGTGTATAATGTTCTCCTGGTTCTGTTCACTTCGCTATGCATCAGTTCCTGTAAGTCTTTCCAGGTTTTTCTGAAATTGTTCTGTTTGTCATTTCTTATAACACAATAATATTCCATTTCAATCATAGATCATAGTTAGCTCAGCCATTCTCTAATTGATGGGCAGCTCTTTGATTTCCAATTCTAAGCCACCACAAAAAGAGCTGCTATAAATATTTTTGTACAAATAGGTTCTTTCCCCTTTTTTCAACGTCTTTGGGATGTAGACTTTAGCTTTTTACTTTAGACAAGTAAAGACTTGTTTTCTATTCCAAGCAAATTGGACAACTATTTGTCCTTTACTCTCATTATGCCTTTTCCTGACTCCATGTTTTTTCTCATGGTATTCCCCAGGCCTTGAATGTGCCCCCAAATCTCTTATATTCATGAACAAGATACAAAATATCTCTTCAAATGCATTTGGTAAGACCACAAAGGGATGGGGGGAGAAAGATAATTTTCTCATAGTCTCAAATAGTGAAATGATCTATATTTAAAATTAATTGGTGGTAAGAGGGAATAGGGAAGTGTGTTTTTTGCAGTCAGATCTTGACCACCTCTCCAGCCTCCATGGTAGAGTTCCTTGAGGCAATGGACCACTACTTTCTGATCTCCTTCCTTTGACAATATGTAGAAAATTCAGCTATCCCAGCATTGTGGAGCAGTGTTATTTTTGAACAGGGGCTATTTGACTTTGGGTTAATTTTTACTTTCTTGCTGATCTCTCCCTTCTTCTCCCTACTCTCTTCTGAGTATTCCTTGCATTTGTGGATCCCCCTTTTGGAGCTTGGCTGCTTCCTCACTTGCAACTGTACTCAAATCACTTCATCCTTTTGGGTATCAGTTCCCTTATCCTGGGTGACGTTGAGGATAGTAAGGTGGACTTGGAATTAGAAAATCCTTAGTTTAAATTCTGCCGGTAAGTACTGGCTGTATAATTATCACTTAACCTTTGCCTAGCTCCTCACCTATAAATGAGGACAATAATAGCACCTACTTCTCAGGGCTCTTATAAATGAACAAAGAGAGAAGCATTTATTAAATGTTCACTTTATACTGAGTACTATGGATACAAATTTTTAAAAAAGCTAGCTAATTCCTGCTCTCAAGGAGCTCACACTCAAGTTGGAGAAGATAACTCATGGAAGGAAATTTTGTTGCAGGGCAGATGGGTGCAGTGATGGGACAGATGGCAAGACCCAGAGTTCCTTAGGTTACTTGAGTAGAACACAGAGACAGAGCAGATGGTCAAGTTTGGTGGTCTTGCATCTACCAGAAGCAATGAAATTATTGACTTCCATCTCGTTTAAACCCTGTGAGCAGTCAAGCAGTCCAGGCAATGGGGAATATAAGGGGCTAGGGCATTCTTGGTAATTTTTTCTTCCCCAGGAACATTATGGATTGGGGACAGGGAAAGGCACAAGAAAGGGAGAAAGGAAGAGGGGTTTGGTGCCCTTGGTTGGTGACAGCTCTATCTTCTGCTAAGCTAATGTGGACTGTGAATGTGAAATGGGAAATATATGAAAAAGCATTTTGCAAGACTGAAAGTGTTGTATAAATGTTTACTATTAGTGTTATTGCTGTGGCTATTATTATTATTAGTAGTATATGCAAAATGTAGAGACTGATGTCTAAAGGTTCCCTCCAACATTTAGCATTCCAGGAAGAGGAAGGATCGGGACTCTGATTTTGTTTTTTTCAATACACATAGCTACCATAAGATGACCAATAACCACAATGTCTTCTTTGTTGATTATGGCTCAAACAGATTGAGTTGTGACTTGAAAAGGAGGGCACAATTGTATTCTAGCCCTCTGAAACCCATGTTGATCTTCTTTTGCGCCAGATAGGACATCATGTGACTCCAAAATGGGCTAACTGGGGATTCCTGAGGCTTCCAGGTTGCATCTTCTGTTGACCTCCCATATTTTTAATAAGGGATACAACTGGGCAACATGTAGATGCTGGAGATGACAGCTTACCCCACCATGACAAGATTTTCCTGATTGTTGGTGACAATGAATTAACCTCAAGAATCACCCTTCTAAACCAATTAGTTTTTGCTTCTCTCTCCTCTTCCTTGAGAAGATTCTTGGCAGCTGAAAGTGGCACAGGTGCACAAATTACATAATTAAATTTAACAAGCTTCGCAATGTGATTGACCAGGTGTGGAAAAGGGGAAAAATTCTTTTCATTTTTAAAGATTTGATGGAAAAAATCCTCTTTAATTCTCCATTGCCTCATTCTACCCTTCCCCAAGAAATTAAATTTGTGTTAATTTGATACCAGTCAGGAAGCTAGATTTCTCAGCAACTAAGGAAAGGAGAGCCTAACATCAAATCAGTCTCAGACATGCTCTGCTGAAAATAGAATTGGCAGCTGAGAGCCAGCTTGCCCAGGGATGGGTTTTGGGGCTGCCAGTGGGAAGAAAGGCCAGGACTTGGGCTATCTTTCTGG
The DNA here is from genome assembly GCF_028372415.1 of Notamacropus eugenii. Lineage (NCBI taxonomy): Eukaryota > Metazoa > Chordata > Mammalia > Diprotodontia > Macropodidae > Notamacropus > Notamacropus eugenii. Next base: position 85,664,679 of record NC_092874.1, read on the forward strand.
AAGCACATAAAGGAGAATTTTGTGGCATTAACGATCACCTAGCTCAGTCTCATAGAGAGCCACTTGTCCAGGGCAATAACTAGTGGTAAAAGGGCAAAAAAGATCATTCTTATGTATTTTATCCCATGTGTTGACTAGAATAGAAGCATGCCCTAGTTTAAACAAGAAGGCATTTAATAGGGTAAGACATTTTTTTTCTGTCATAGAGCTTATTTGGACCAGTAATCCTTTTCCATTTTATTTTTTAAAATGTTAGTGGCATCTTTCTCCCTGATGTAAGTTAGGCAGTGGAAAGTGGGAGAAGCTATGGTCAGAGTGAGTGACCCTGGGGTCAGGCTTCCGAACCTGTGTATGGGAGGTAAACAGTAGACATGTTTCCTAACAAGGTGTGTGTGTGCGCGCGTGTGTGTGTTTGTATGTGGCCATGCGTGTGTATTTTGCTGATATCAGGTACGAATCTGTCTTAAAGAAGGTTCCTAAGCCAGAGGAGGCTTTGTGGACAATTAATTACCCAAGTGTCTGAAATTTCATGAACAGTTGAAGAATAGGCTTATTATGTTCATAGAACTCTAGGCTTATCTGTGTTTTTTTTTATTCTGCTGACATAGGAAAATTAATAATAATAATAATAAAACTGGCATTTATATGACACTTTAATGTTTGCAAAACATTTTACAAATATTATTTTGTGTAATTCTTGCAACAAGTCTGTGAGGTATGTGCTATCCCCATTTTACAGATGAAGAAACTGAGGCAAATAAAAGTTAGGTAAACTTGTCCAAGGTTATACCAGTAATTACCTGAGGTTAGATCTGCACTGGTCTTCCTTCTCCTGGTCCAACACTCTGTCTACTGCATTGCCTTGTTGCCTCTGCCATGAGATTGACAGCTTGTTTTTGAGGATTTGTTTCTTGCAGGGTTGAAGATCTCATACAGGAAATCCTTCTGGGTTGCCTATATTTTTTGGAAGATAGTTCAGTCTGATTCTCTTGCCTGTTTGGGTCCTCAGGGAATTTTATGTTTGGAAAGACAGTTGTACCAGCACGTGCTTTTAACTTGACTTCATCTAACAAATGAGTGACCACAATGGTTTGTTAGTCTTTGTGCTTTTTCAGGACTTTCACATTTTGGTTTCTGGTACATCTACCTTGTACATAAGTGCTGATATTTAGAGAAAGGGACTTGAACCATGTTCAAGCCCCATTAAATCACAGTCCTTTTACTTATCTATGGAGAGTCAGGAAACCAACCTTCTCCCTCTATTGAAATTTAAGTTCTGATTATAGTAAAAGTGGCACCAAAAAAGTCATGAAGCTGTTTGGCTAAGAACTAGAAAACAAAAGCAGATGACTTTTCCGAGTATCTCTCTTCCTACAGTGTGGAACTAGAATGTTTCTGCTGGGTAGTTATGCCCTGTATAGGTTATGAGGTGTGCTGAGATTTGATGCCTACTTTTCACTCACAAGGGAGGACTCTTGTTTGGGAACAGGCTGGACTTAGTGGCCTTAGACATCTCTTCCAACTGAGATTCTGTGGCATCTCTATGAGATGGTTTTTTTTTTAGGAAAGTGCATGCTCAGAAGGCTCCTTACAATTTCATTCTTGGAGCTTGCTGGGGTAGCATTTCATGGCAGCACAATGAGAAGTACTGCTATCTAGTGGGGAAAACAAACAAATCGTTCTGAGAGTCAGAGGACCTGTCTTCTGGTATTTATACCACTAACACGCTGTGGGGTCTCAGTCAGGTGTCCAAGTATGTTGACTTCCCATTTGGGGTTTGTTGGTCATGTCTTAATTCTCTCTCCCTCTGCAATGAATGTCTGCTGTTACGAGGAAGTAGAAGCATCATATGGTCTGAATATGGGGACCCATTTCTGATTGAATGATGGTGTAAAATATTCTTCTGCCACTTTATTAGCCATTCAACCTCACACTTCTAGTTTTATAAGAATAGCTTTCTGGTTATTGTAATTGAGAATTTGACAAAACAAGCAGTGATAAAAAGTAAAGCAGAACTTTTGGTGAAAAATCAAACAACGTACTTGCAATTGTATTGACACCTGCCTCTTCTCTCACTGTATAACTTTCTGGGTCTGATACTCTTGACTTTTGGAAGTCAGGAAGCTCTTCCTTCCTAAGTCATCATTCTCCTAGAAGATTTTATTAGTATCTTTATTCATAGGACTTGGTTATTCAACTGAAAAATCTTCTCTGAAATTTAGCTTTTGATAAGAATATGGCCAAGTTTTAAAACCTGCAAAGGTACATTAAATGGTACAATTTAAACCACTATTATTGAAGTGACTTATCTGATCATTCTGTGTCTAAGTTTCTTCATCAGTGAAAATGGGAATATAATTGCCTTGCTGTTTTTAATAATGAAAATAAAATTGGGAATAATAACTGTCCAAATGACCCTGCTATATGATAATAATAATAATATATTCTGCCCTTCAGTACTAGTAGGAAAAACTGAAAAAATTTAGGAAAAAAAATTTTCTTTAAAACAAAGAAAATTTTTCCCTTTAAGGTAAAAGATTCTTTGGGAGGAAAAATAGAAAATTTGTCATTTAAAGCCTGCCAGGGCCTTCCCATCTTGATTCATGGGATTATTGTAAAGAAAGTGCGTTTAAACTTAAAATACGTAAATGTTGACTGTTTGGATTATTACTTTCAGGTGGTTATTAAGTTAAACTAAGATAATACATGTGAATCCTTTTGGAAGGTTAAAAATTTCTATTAAAATGAGTTCCTTGAAAAGTCATTGATTTGCTTCAGGCTTCCTTCATATTTTGACGTGGTGTCTCATCCATGTGAGTGTTCTTTCCAACTCAGCATATCTCACCCCACCCATGCCTTTTTATTCTGAAATCTCCCCAGATATAAGACCTTTGTCATAGGTTACCTTGTGTTCACTGTGTCTTTTTCGTATATTTTACGTATTTATTTTCTTTCCTGTTCAACGATAAACTCCTGGAGGTAGGGAGCATTTTTTCTTTTTTCTTTGAATCTCTGGTCTTTACCGTAGTGACTGGTATGTAAAAATGCTTGTTGAATGATTGATTTTTATATTTTGAGAGTTCCAGTGGAGTTCTTGGACTATAAAGTTATCTCTTCTAGCACATGAGCAACCCACCTTTCTTTTCCAGTCATATATTTACTCATTAATCTATTGTCATTTCTTAAATTATGCATCATCATTAATTATATGTCATCAATATGAGAGCATTGCAGTTTATTTATGCCTATCTAGGTAGAGCTGTAACTCACAATTCTGACACCAGCTCAAATTCAATCAAAGGAGGGAGGAATGGAGATGGCATGACCCTGTTGTTGGTCATGTTCAGAGAGGGGCAGCAAGTTCCTCAAAGAGTCACGTTCATAGCCCTGTGGCAACACCTATGATTCCCTGTTCCGTCCTACTCCCTGACTGATAACTCTCTCCTGGGAGATTGCAGGGCAGAAAAAAGTAGTCAGTTTGGAATGTAGTAGCAAGAACTCCAAATATATATATATTTAATTTCTTAGAGACTGTGGTGTTCTAAAGGCATTGGCCATGGTGACATGTAAAAGTTTTACCTAGATAATACAGTTATTGCGCAAAGGAGGCTAAAAAAAAACAAGAGGGAAAAAAACCTTTGGCCAGTGAACATACAATCTTACCACATAGAGATAGGTGGCAGCCAAGGGCAACACCATTTTAGAATATGAAATCAAATGTTATCATTTCCTGTCGAGGAAGATGAATTCTAAGATCGTTTGAAGCTCTAGATCTCTGCTTCTGCCATTTTAAGATTATGAGCAGCGTTGCTTTTTATGAGTACTCAGAAGCAAAGGAATGAAAAGAAAGCCTTGGCATAAGACCCAAGATTGCGAAGATTGCAACATCTTGATCTCACACTTGATCCCAAGAATGTTCAGAGCTGGAAAGTGCAGAACAACACTTAGACCTAAAATGGGGGAAAATGTCAACATTTCTATGCCAATCACTTTTTATTAAGTGTCAGAGGAACTTCTACATTGAGGGTCTTCATACTTAAGTCTCCCATGCATTACAGGTTGGGAAAGGGGGCCGGATCCATCCCTCTGGGGGCAACAGAACCTTATGCCTTTTATGGGTTTGATTTACAAGCTCTCTTGCAAATCATAATTGCAGATCAGTAAAAATGAAATGAATAAAAATAAAAAATAAAGCCTCCCCAGATTTTATCTTTAGCAAAAATTGTATTCTACAGTGTGTAACACATTGAGAACACAGTTGCTACTTGAAAAGATCCAGTTTGATCAATATTCAATAAACATTTATTACATACCACTGTTGTTGTCCAGTTGTTTCAGTCATATCTGACTGTAATTCCATTTGGTGCAGACACTGGAGAGATTTGCCATTTTATTCTCCAGCTCATTTTATAGATGAGGAAATTGAAGCAAACAGGGTTAAGTGACTTGCCCAGGATCACTCAGCTAGAAAGTGTCTGAGGCCAGATTTGAACTCCAGTCTTCCTGACTCCAGGCGTATCTCTTTATCCACTTTGCCATCTAGCTGCCTCTATTAAGTACTTTCTTTATGCCAATCAACATTTACTAAGTGCCTACTATTTGTCAGACATTGTGCTAAACAATGGGAATGCAAAAGAGGCAAAAGACAGTCCCTACCCTTGAGGAACTTATGATTTACAGGGGTAGACAACCTCCAAATAGGTTAATACAAAACAAGCTATATACAAGATTAATGGGAAATGACTAACAGAGGGAAGGCACCAAAATTAAGAGGGGTTGGGTAAAGTTTTTAGGAAAAGATGGCATTTTAGTTGAAGAATCAACTTTCTTTTTTTTTTTTAATTTTTTTTATAATTAAATTTATTTATTTAACTTTTAACATTCATTTTCACAAAATTTTGGGTTACAAATTTTCTCCCCTTTTATCCCTTCCCCCCCCCCCAAACACCAAGCATTCTAATTGCCCCTATCACCAATATGCTCTCTCTTCTATCATCCCTCTCTGCCCTTGTCTCCATCTTCTCTTTTGTCCTGTAGGGCGATAGCTTTCTATACCCCTTTACCTGTATTTCTTATTTCCTAGTGGCAAGAACATTACTCTACAGTTGATCTTAACACTTTGAGTTCCAACTTCTTTACCTCCCTCCCTCTCCACCCCTTCCCTTTGGAAGGCAAGCAATTCAATATAGGCCAAATCTGTGTAGTTTTGCAAATGACTTCCATAATAGTTGTGCTGTATAGGACTAACTATATTTCCCTCCATCCTATCCTGTCCCCCACTACTTCTATTCTCTTTTGATCCTATCCCTCCCCATGAGTGTCGACCTCGAATTGCACTCTCCTCCCCATGCCCTCCATTCTATCATCCCCCCCACCCTGCTTGTCCCCTTATCCCCCACTTTCCTGTATTGTGAGATAGGTTTTCCTACCAAAATGAGTGTGCATTTTATTCTTTCCTTTAGTGGAATGTGATGAGAGTAGACTTCATGTTTTTCTCTCACCTCCCCTCATTATCCCTCCACTAATGAGTCTTTTGCTTGCCTCTTTTATGAGAGATAATTTGCCCCATTCAATTTCTCCCTTTCTCCTCCCAATATATTTCTCTCTCACTGCTTGATTTCATTTTTTTTTAAGATATGATCCCATCCTCTTCAATTCACTCTGTGCACTCTGTCTCTATGTATGTGTGCATGTGTGCATGTGTGTGTGTGTAATCCTACCCTTTACCCAGATACTGAAATGTTTCAAGAGTTACAAATATTGTCTTTCCATGTAGGAATGTAAACATTTCAGCTTTAGTAAGTCCCTTATGACTTCTCTTTGCTGTTCACCTTTTCATGGTTCTCTTCATTCTTGTGTTTGAAAGTCAAATTTTCTTTTCAGCTCTGGTCTTTTCATCAAGAATGTTTGAAAATCCTCTATTTCACTGAAAGACCAATTTTTCCCCTGAAGTATTATACTCAGTTTTGCTGGGTAGGTGATTCTTGGTTTTAGTCCTAGTTCCTTTGACTTCTGGAATATCCTATTCCACGCCCTTCGATCCCTTAATGTAGAAGCTGCTAGATCTTGTGTTATCCTGATTGTATTTCCACAATACTTGAATTGTTTCTTTCTAGCTGCTTGCAATATTTTCTCCTTGACCAGGGAACTCTGAAATTTGGCCACAATGTTCCTAGGAGTTTCTCTTTTTGGATCTCTTTCAGGCGATGTTCTGTGGATTCCTTGAATATTTATTTTGCCCTCTGGTTCTAGAATCTCAGGGCAGTTTTCCTTGATAATTTCATGAAAGATGACGTCTAGGCTCTTCTTTTGATCATGGCTTTCAGGTAGTCCCATAATTTTTAAATTGTCTCTCCTGGATCTATTTTCCAGGTCAGTTGTTTTTCCAATGAGATATTTCACATTATCTTCCATTTTTCCAATCTTCTCGCTATGTTCTGTGATATCTGTCTTTCTCATAAAGTCCTTAGCCTCCATCTGTGCCATTCTAATTTTGAAAGAACTATTTTCTTCAGTGAGCTTTGGAATCTCCTTTTCCATTTGGCTAATTCTGCTTTTGAAAGCATTCTTCTCCTCATTGGCTTTTTGAACCTCTTTTGCCAATTGAGTTAGGCTAGTTTTCAAGGTGTTATTTTCTTCAACATTCTTTTGGGTCTCCTTTAGCAGGGAGCTGATCTGCTGTTCATGCTTTGACTTCATGTCTCTCATTTCTCTTCCCAGCTTTTCCTCTACCTCTCTAACTTGATTTTCAAAATTCTCTTTGAGCTCTTCCATGGCCTGAGCCCATTGGGTGGGCTGGGACACAGAAGCCTTGATTTCTGTGTCTTTGCCTGATGGTAAGCATTGTTCTTCCTCATCAGAAAGGAAGGGAGGAAATGCCTGTTCACCAAGAAAGTAACCTTCTATAGTCTTATTTCTTTTCCCTTTTCTGGGCATTTTCCCAGCCAGTGACTTGACCTCTGAATGTTCTCCTCACACCCACCTCACCTCCTGATCCTCCCAGCCAGTGTTTGGGGTCTGAGATTCAAATGCTGCTTCCAGCCTTAGGGCTTTTGGTGGGGGCAGGGCTGCTATTCAGTGTGAGATTAAGTTCAGGTGCTGAGGTAGGGGCAAGGCTGCCTCTCAGGCTCAATTCCCTCAGGGGGTTTATGCACAGACCTTCCACAATGGATTCAGGCTCCCGCCCACTTGGGGAGCCCCTGTCTGCAGCCACCTCTCAGCTTCTACCTCCCCGGGGGGCCTGAGTTATGGGGGCACCCCACTCCCCTCTCGACCCGCCAAAGAGACTCTCTCACGGATCCCTGTCACCTGTGGGTGGAGGGACTTGTGCGGCCGCTGGAGATCCTGTCCCTGAAGCCTGCTCGGATCTGTTCCTTTCGGGGCCGCGGCCGGTCTGAGCTGGGTTCCACGTCTGCAGCGCGACGAACCTTTTGTGAGAGGTTTGCAGGTCCCTCTGTGGGTGGAGGGACCCGCGTGGCCGCTAGAGATCCCGTCCCTGAAGCCCGCTCGGATCTTTTCCTCTCGGTGCCATGGCCGTGGCAGGGCTGCACTCAGCCCCTGCGAGAGGTTTGCAGGTCTCTCCGGAACAGAAATCTCCCTCGCTCCAATGTTCCGTGGCCTCTCGGTGCAGAATTTGCCGTGAGTTACTTCTCTGTAGCCGTTCTATGGGTTGTGGGTTCGGAGCTATGTGTATGTGTGTCTTTCTACTCCGCCATCTTGTCTCCGCCCCCCCCTCAACTTTCTTATACTAATGATACAACATCTTATTTTAAAACTATCTGGATGGGAAGACATTTGGTTAGAGAAAGCACATCATGGCATATTCCTCAGAAATTTATTTCCTCACTACACATAATTTTATAACTTAATATGTGCCCCTAGTGTAAATATATGTTATGATTTACTTAAATTTGACTAGAAAACCCATTTAGAGAAGGGTCTGAAGGAAAGTCAGTTCTCTTAATTAATCTTCCTCTCTGACAGACATGGACATGGTCTCTCTCTCTGAATGAAGTGCAGTTCACTCAGGCATTCAGAGTTAATGTGTTATAATTATAGGGTTTAAGAGCCATGAAAAGTTAATCATCAGTGTTTCTGAAAACTATGTCACCTTTTGCTCTTTCAATAAATTCTTTTTACAGCATAGTTGGAATCAATATGACCTCGTGTTTTATCAGACTTTTTGGGTGCCTGCTTAATAAAGCCCAAAGATGAAGTAAGGCATTGACATACAGTGCAAGCCATAGGTTTTGTAATTCAACTTTGTGTAATTTTCACGGGTCTGTTTGTATATTTACAAATGTTTTTAATATGGCTATGTATAAGAGAACATCTGGTGGATATGTATGTGTGTGTGTCAAATCTAACAACAACAACAGCTCTTGGTATAAATTATATCCATAATGATGGTAAGAGATGCCCAGGAATGTAGTTCTAGTGCATCTTGTCCTCGACACTTAGAGACCTGTATGGATCTGTGATCTTCGCGCACATCACAGATTACTCCTTCCACTGGGTCTCAGAGAAGACAACCCATACATGGGTTTTTCATCCTGTGTGACTTGAAAGCATGTGCTTCTACAAATCCTCCAGGCAGTTATTCACTTATCATCTCTTAGGTCCCTAGTATGTGCTAGGCACTGTGCTCATCTTTACAGAAGACCTAATTAATCAATCTGCAAGCATGTATAAGGGCTTATTATGTACCAGGCACTGTGATAAGCAATGGCGAGACAAAGAAAAAAGGAGCTTATATTCTAATGGGGGAGTCACCATGTATATAAATAGGTATGTATAAGACACATACAGAGTCAATACAAGGACAGTAAGGGGCAGCAAAGGCATCTTCCAGAAGATGATTTTGAAAGAAGCCAGGAATTCTTGGAGTGGAGGCAAGGATGAAGGGCGCTCTTGGTATGAAGTATAGGCAGCCCTTGCAAAGGCATGAGGTGGGAAGTGAAGCATTGTGTTTGAAGAACAGCAAGATGGTTGTACTGTACTTAGATGGTTGTACTATGGAGTGTCTGGGTGGGGGGGGGTAATGGTAAGTAGACTGGAAAGATAGAAAGGTAACAGATTTTGAAGAGTTTTAAGTGCCACAGTAGTTTTTATTTAAGTCCATAGGTAATAAATAGGAAGTCACTGGAGTTTATTGAGGAGGAGGGTGGCATGATCAAATCTAAACTTTATAAAAAACATTTGTCAGCTGTGGAAATGATGGTTTGGAGAGGGAAGAGGCTTGAGGCAGAGAGATCATCTAATGAGTTGGGAGTTTTCTTTTGGCACTTAATATTATATAGCCCTCCAACTATCCTTTTTCCATATTATTTTCATGACATAACTGACCCATGTCCTACTTTGGTGGGATATGACCTTAATTGTGACATTAAGAAAATAACTACTTAGAAATTCAATTTAATATACATTTATTTAGAACTTTGCGCAAGGCACCATGTCAGAAGGGTTTATAAAATATTTAAGAATAACCTTGTTAAGTATTCCAGAGAAAATGGCTAGCAGTAACTCAGTGGAAAAATGGATAGAAGGTTGAACTTGAGTGTCAGGAAGATCAGAGTTCAAATGCTACATTAGACCCTTATCAGCTGAGTAACCCTAGTCAAAGGCATTTTCACATCTTTCAGCCTCAGTTTCTTTGTCTGTAAAATGGGGATAATGATGGGACACAGTTTACAAGGTTATTGGGAGGATAAAATGAGATAGCCTATGTAAAATATTTTTAAACCTTAAAGATCTATTTAAATTCTGGCTATGATGACTCCAGATAGGTATGCAGATGTATTAGTATTAGAGCTGGAACATGCATAGATCTTTTCCTGGTTTCATTAACCAATGAAAGACTGAACTTCTGAGATGGATAATGAGAATCTTACTGTCAATTTTAGCATAGGCATAGCCCAGAATCATTGGTGAGGGCAAAGAGCAGCAGTCGGGAGAGTTAAGACCAGCAACAGTGGATGTAGAGCTAGCAGCGTAAGCCCGGGTGTTCTTAGAAGGAGGAAAAGTAGATTGGGGTCAGTATAAGTAGCAGCAGAAGACGGGCCATGCAGAAGGACCATCCAGCCCCCGTAATTTGTCAAACTAAAAATTCTCTTTCCTGGTCATCACTCCGCTGTATATTTTCCTCTGAATTAGAAAGTAAGGTCCTTGAGGAAAAGGACTTGCCTCTCCTGTGTATTTGTTTTACCAGAGCCCAGCACAGTGCCTGATTTGTGGATGTGTAATCAATGCTTTTTCATTAAAAATATTCATTTGTTCACATAAGTAGTAAGTGGCAGAGCTAGAATTTCAGTGATACTTAAAGTATTTTGTAATAAATTTTTAAGGGGAGAAATGCCTCTTATCCTTATCCTAGCTTGGTGCTTTATACATAAACAAATATCCTTAAAATAAGATGGAATGAAGAAACATGCAAGAAGCCGTTAATGTATTAATTTATTTCACTGGCATGATCCCAATAATGGTGGAGTTTTCTGTACTGTCTTCAATGCTATTTAAAAATGAACCTTAGTAAACTTTAACTTTTTGTCAAAAGATATGATATCCACCTTGTTCAAACATAGCTTACAGAGGACAGGTACCATTTCTTATTATTTCTTAGTTCTTCTAGCACATAGTCAGTGATTCCAGTGATCAAAACCTCACAGAATCTTGCGTTGATAGCTGCAATTTCTGAGGAAGGTGCTTGATTGACACTACCTTCCACCCCTAGCCTAGTCTCAAAACAGTTTATATATGCATTTTAGCCATCGTTTGTTGAAGGAAAAGGCTGTTTATCTGTTCTTAGTAGAATAATGACTAGAAATAAGAAACCAGAGCTGCCCACAGCAGTGGCAACAAAATGCGGACACAGGGTCCTGGGAATGATTTTCCTCTTCCCTTCTGACTACTGATCCCTTTAAATCCCCACTGAAATCCCACCTTCTAGAGGAAGCCTTCCCTAACCCTTCTAAATTCCAATGTTTTCCCTCAATTACTTTTTCCCTGTTCATCCTGTATATAGCTTGTAATGTATATATCTGCTTCCATGTTGGCTCTCCCATTCAATTGTAATCTCCTTGAGGACAGTGACTGTCTTTTGTCTCTTTTTGTATTCCCGGTGCTTAATGCAATACCTGACACACAGTAGGTGTTTAATAAATGTTTATTGATTGATTGATATATTCCTTTCCAACTTGCCATCTTATCTCCTTTTCCTCTTCCTTTCACCTGTCCTCATCCTTTTTACTCTAGTTATCCTTTTCCTTCCTTTCATACCACCAACCTCACTTAGAAGAAGCTAAAATAGCAAGTTTTTGCTGGCTGTGAATGGGTGAGTAGAAAAGGGAGTGGGGCTTCAGGAACTGACTGAATTCAGTTCAACTGAACAAGCATTGAAGTGTCTATTGGGTGACCCGTCTCTGACGCTGTTGGCCGTATGACCCAATGTGTCTTACCCTCTCTGTGTTCTAGGCACTGATCGAAAGATGATTAAGTTGCACAGTGGAAGAGGGAGTTCTTAATAAAATCACTGGCTCCCTCCCTCCCTTTCTTTATTCTTAAGGAACACCCAGAGACAGGAAGGAAAGAACCCACCCCCAAACAAGAATCAGTCCCTCCCCTCAAGGACCTTGCTTTTTTCTTTCAGGAGCTTTCCTTCTCCAGTCTCCCTATGCCCACTTCCTTTCTCTCATGATGAAACACTTATCTTTACCGTCGTTTATTGGGCATGGAAGGCTTGGTGATTGGATAAAAATGGTGGCTAGCCAGATGTCATAGTCTGATTACTTTAGGAACCCCCTCTCCCAAGGTGGATCTGCATCTTATGTGGAACAAGATCTTAGAGCAGAGGTTCCTGCTAGATACAAATACCCCTAGTGAGAATGGGATATGGTGAATGTTTGGTAAATATATTACAGTGCTTAAGTTAACTGATCTCCATATTTTATTTCTCATGTACATGTGCTTGGTAAGTTCTAGAATTTTTGCTTCATGCTGAATATGGGGTATGGGAAGATTTGCTAATAGCAAAAGGTACCAGTACTAAAAAATATACATAACCCCTGCTTTGAGCTATCTAATTCTCCGTGGCCCCATTTGGAGTTTGTTTGGCCATTTCTTTCTCCAGCTCATTTTACAGATGAGGAAAATGACATAAAAGGGTTAAGTGACTTGCTCAGGGGTCACAGCCAGTAAGTATCTGAAACCAAGTTTGAACTCCTGAATAATCGTCCTGACCTCTGGCCTGACATTTTATCCACTTAACCCAATTCTCTACCTTAGGGAATTAATTACTTGAGGCACAGGGAGATTAAGTGACTTGGCCAGTGACACACAGTCAATATATGTCAGATTTGGAACTTAAACCTAGGTCTCCCTACCTAAGGCCAGTTCTCTCTACCACCCCATACTGTCTCTGGTTTAGGAGAGGCTAATGCAGAGGAGTATGCATCAATTTAGGTTCTCAGGTTCTATTGTCAGGTATAGAGGAGATAGGATTGGAGAGTTGAGTGGGAAATCTCTACCTTTAAAGATAATATTTGTTGATAACAGAGAACATTTGGTCAAACACCAAGAAAAACTGAATTGAAAGGCTATTTCTGAAGAATGCTAGGGTATTCTTCTTGGTCCTGTAGCCTTTTTAATGGACCTATGTTATGGACCAAAGAGAGATGGACCTCAAAAGAGACCTTCTAAGATATAAGAGCTTGTCAAGATTTGGAGTCAGGACATCTGGGTTTGAATCCTGGCTCTGGGCCTCAGTTCCCTTACATGGAAAGTGATTGAATTGTGCTTCATGACCTCTGAGTTTCTGTCGAGCCCCGAATCTATGATTCTGTGAACAGTTCTTTGAGTGGGTAGAGTAGGCAGCCACTTCACATGATTTGAGCATTGTCAGAAAGGTTTCACTCCCCTCCCTCTCTTTTCCATCACATTAGACATACCTCCCTTTGGAGTTGGAAGACTTTGAGGTCTTTCAGAGACCTCTACATCAGAAGTGTTAAGCACAGGGCCCATGACTGTTGTTGCTTCTGCCAAGTCAGATTTAAATTGAATTGGGAAATATTTAACAAAATAATAAAAATAAAATTGAGCACAGATTATGTTGATATGGGTTTTCTAAGTTAATATGCAGCCCTCAGTGATTCTATTGACCCCCTTTTCTGTTTGAGTTTGATAACACACCTGGGAACAGCAGTACTGCCCAATGCCAATCATGTTCCAAAGGCTGAGACTTGCTTTCTAACCCAGATGACTCATTTAAGAAAGTGAAACATTTGCTGTCTTTCCATGGCAAAAGGGGGAGGTGAAAGTTCTCAGATCAAACCTCCCCCATATCATATTTTGCCCAAGACAGCCTTGACAAGGACAGAAGAACATGCTTGTCTTAATTTCTTCATCATCCTTTTAAAATTCAGCCTCTTTGCTCAACACTTGGAAAGATGTGACCTTCTGTTTGCCCAACTCTCATGAGGCCAAGGCTTCAGTCTTGCATACTGTTTTTATAACAAAAGTGTCAGAGATTAATTCACATTTTAAACAGACTAAATCAGAGTTCTTCGCCCATACACACCAGCAGCACCTGGTTTTTTTCCTTAGATCCAAAGGACCTAAACCCTTGAAAAATATTGCTTATGGTTCTGTATCCTTCTGCAACACACCCACACACAAAAAGCCCCTTCAGCTCATTCGTTGTCTTGGAGAGAAATAAATTATTTTATCTTAATTATGAAGTCTCTTCTTCAGCAATGCTGAACGTACACATCAAAAACCAAATAAATAGCAAGCAAATGGGTGTGCTTGAGCTGCTGGATTCAGTTCAGCACTCTTTATTCAGGGCTGTGGTAGGCCCAGGCAGGTCTGAATTTCTAATCACAGGACTGGGGCATCGAGGGCCCTCTGTTCGCAGCATCTCAAATTGCGACTGTGGCTTCACACAGAGTAACAAGCTTTTCCCCCCCTCTTTTCTTTTCATTTTTTTTTTAAAGACAGGCAGCAGTGAATGCTGTGCATCTGAAATGAGAATCTGGCAGAGCACAGAATTCTCAACCCTGCTTCTGCGTCCAGATTTGTGATTCAGAAAATCAGATGGTATTTTGAGAGCTGCCATTGATGGAATTAGTTGACGTCCCTTCATGGGCCCATTCCAATTTTCCCTAAAACCAACGAGCATCCAGAAGGAGAAACTTGTGCCTTTCCTTTGTTTATGAGGTATTACAGTGGAAAGGCATCTTTCCCAGTTTCAAAGCTAAACTTGGATTTCACAGCCTGTACCAATTTCCAATATGATGTGAGCTTCTCTTTGGTTGCCTTTTTCTTTTCCTTCACAAACCCTCTCATTTGTAATGTATTCTTGCCTGACTTCTACTGAGTTCCTTCTGACAAAATCAGATTTAGATGTGTCTTTTCCATTCCTGGTCATTTAACCATGGATTGTCTGGTGAGAAGAAACCTAATCTCTAATGACCATCCAGCTTCTTTGACTAGCTTGGTGTCCTGCTTTCAGTTTCCTGTTACTTCAGTTTCATGTGATGATTTTAAAGTTTCCAGGAGAATAGCACAAGTGTCTGGAATTCACAGCAACCACCTTATCTTCCCTTAATCTTTGTTTAAAAGTTGTTTGCGAAGCATTACATAGCTCTGATGAAAATTTAGTCCCAATGTCTAGGAGAGATTGTTTCTCTCTCTGTCTCTCTGTCTCTCTCTCTGTCTCTCTGTCTCTCTCTTTCTGTCTCTCTCTCTTTCTCTGGTTTGATTCTTCAAGTCTTCTTAGGTATGGTTGGTGGAGCATATGGTATCCCAAGCTACAGAGGACATATTGGGGGAGAAAAGCAATGATTTATACTTCTATTCAGATTCATTTTTCTTCCCCTTTCATGGGAACCATAAGATTGTTTTGGTGTTTCTGATCAAACATGTTTTTGAGCAAAGAGTACATTACCCAGCTGTCCTAAAAACCATTTCTTATCCCTGTTTAGATTTAATCCAAGCCATCTGCTACATTTCTTTTTCCTTTTTTATTTTTTGAGGCAGATCACAGTAAAGCTGTTTCTTGAAATATCTCACCCAGAGAAAGTACAAGAAGGAAAACATGTCAAAAATTTATGTCATTTTCAATAGCATTTTTGTGTCAAGGATTAAATGTGACATTCCAGTGAGAGTTCAAAGCCCCCATCCTGGCAGCTCTTATCAGAAAGTACAAAAAAAGTGTGTGTGGGGGGGTGGGTGGGACAAAAAGCACAAGGAACTCAAACTAAATCTTGTACAACTCATTTTTAAGTGGAAGAAAATCAATAATCTACAGTGGGTTAAAGGCTTCATTTTGACTGTTTAGTTCTATTAGGTAATTGGAACATATCTTTTATTTGATGAGTTGAGGCTTCCAGATTGGGCTTTTTTGTACGTTCAGTATCATTATGAATGAATATGTCTTAGAGATTTTGCCTTTGAAGCCTCATGATGGAGAACTGTGCCATACAACTATGGGATATTATCAGATCTGTTACTCCTGAAAGGTGTGGTTGACTCTTTTTTAGTAAAAGCTTCAGGGAATATTTTTGATCTAAAATGATTAAATCAAAAGTCATGGTACAGTGGAAAGAGCCCTGACTGTCCATGGATTCAGAAGACCTGAGGGGCATCTACTTTCACTTTTTCACCTGTGCAGTGAGGACTAGTTGGCTACGGGGTCTCCTAAATCTATGATCTTTGGCATCTTAATCTGAGCTAAGGATGACATTGGAAAAGCAAGTCTGGGTGTCCCTTCTTTGAAAAATAAAGGTTTTGCAAATCTACATTGAAATTTACAGTGAATACATACATCTAATTTCAATTCAGTCTAGTAAGAAGTTATTAACCGCCTCCTATGTACCAGGCTTTTAGACACTTTGCTACAAAGATGAAAACAAAATGCATGTTCTTTCAATGAGCTTAAATTTTCTTTAGTGCTGAGGAACAACGTTTACATAGATAATTACAAAACATGCACAATCAACTTTATTATATGGAGCCATGTTGCAAATTAGGGCATTCAAGGGATAGTCAGAAATCTGTAGACCACAGTCATCTCCTTTGTAAATCAGAAAAAAGTTTTAGTAAGAATGCAGAGGAAGATATTAATCCAAGTTAATTATGTACCATGGTAATAGAACTTGAAAAGCAGAGTGACTTGAAATGTTGAAAGGGCAGGGTTCAAAATTCATTTCCTGTAGCAGATGTGTCTCCATAGATAAATCCCTTAACCTTTTTAAGTTTCAGTTTTTTAATATGTAAAATAAGGCAATACCTGAAGTTACCTATCTTATGATTTTATTATGAGGTACAAATGAAGTAATGTAAGTAATACATGTGGAAACTTCGAAAGGCTTTATAAATGTTGGTTATTTTCATTATATGTTGTGATATATTTACCACCTGTCTCTTGTTTTAGAAAGCATGCCGCTTTATTCCTCTGTCTTCTTCTGCTCTATCATTTATGGGCTTTGCAATAAAGTATAAATTCATTTGAAGTACAAAATAATAAAGCATATGCTTCTGATCCTGGCTCCTCTACAACCTGGCTTCCCTCAACCTGTGTTTCTAGCCCCATTTTTATCACTTTCCTTCTGTTATCCTTTAATTGGTATGGCACTAAATAAGTATATTAATTTGGGTAGAATTGTCATTTTTATTATATTAGCACGGCCTACCCATGAGCAACTAATGTTTTTCCACTTACTTAAATCTGAGTTTATTTGTGCAAAAAGTGTCTTGTAATTGTGTTCATATAGTCCCTGGGTTTGTTTTGGCAGGTAGACTCCTGAGTATTTTATACTGTCTACCCTAACTTTTAATGGGATTTCTCTTTCTATCTCTTGCTGTTGAACTTTGTTGCTAATATATAGGAATGCAGAGGATTTGTGTGGGTTTATTTTGTACCCTGCAACTTTGCCAAAGTTGTTTATTAATTCAAGTAATTTTTTACTTGAATCTCTGGGATTCTCTAGGTAAATCATCATATCATCTGCAAAGAGTGATAACTTAGTTTCTTCTTTGGCTATTCTAATTCCTTGAATATCTTTATCTTGTCTAATTGCTACAGCTAACATTTCTAGTACCATATTGAATAATAGTGGTGATAATGGACAACCTTGTTTCACCCCTGATCTTATTGGGAATGCATCTAGCTTATCCCCATTGCATATAATGCTTGCTGAAGGTTTTAGATAGATACTGCTTATTATTTTATGGAAAGTTCCCTTTATTCCTACATTCTCCAATGTTTTTAGTAGGAATGGATGTTGTATTTTGTCAAAAGCTTTTTCTGCATCTATTGAGATAATCATGTGGTTTTTGTTAGCTTTGTTGTTGATGTGGTCGATAATGCTAATAGTTTTCCTAATATTGAACCAGCCCTGTAGTCCTGGTATGAATCCTACCTGATCATAATGTATTAATCTCGTGATTAGATGCTGTATTCGTTTTGCTAAAATCTTATTTAAAATTTTTGCATCTATATTCATTAGGGAAATTGGTCTATAATTTTCTTTCTCTGTTTTGTCTCTTCCTGGTTTGGGTATCAAAACCATATTTGTATCATAGAAAGAATTTGGGAGGACTCCTTCTTCCCCAATTTTCAAGAATAGTGTATGTAGTATTGGAATTAACTGTTCTTTCTTCTGTTATCCTATATTCTAATTACACTGAACTTGATCTTTTCATTGCTGCCTCCCACATTATTGTCCATTCCTGGAATAGACTCCCTATCCTGCATATTGACTGTACAGTATATATACCTCAGTTATATACCTTCTTCTTTTGGATAATAGACATATATACATGCATATGTGTACATATGTATATATGTGTATATGCATGTATATGTATATATGTGTATGTATATGTATATGTGTGTATATATATATATATTTACACACATAACAGGCCAGCAGTTTGGCAACCAACCTGCCCACTTACTCAGAATATACTCTACTTCAGGTAATACTAGTCTTCAAATATTTTCCCTTGCTTTTGATCTCTCCTTTCTCTAACCCATTCTTTCCATAGTTACCAGGACAGTCCTTCTAATACACGGATCTGACCAAGTTACCCCCTGTCCAACAACCTTCTGTGCCTCCCTACTGCCTATAGAACTAAATATAAGCACTGGCTATTATCATTCCATGTGTTATTCCATAGTTATGGCTCTGTCCTACAACCCCAGGTATATTTTAATCTTCCAAACAATCTTAAACTTTGTTCCAGTCAAATTGGAGCATACAGCTATTTCTCAGTCTCCTTCTACTCTCATGTACTTCTGTGTTGCTTGATGAAACATTTTTTTTCCTTGTGTTGAAGTATGGTCTCCATCTTTATTAAGTTTCCCTTGATCTTTATAGAGGAAAATAAGCATTCCATACTTAGATTTTTCTAGACTACTTTGTCTCATACTTTCCTTTGCTAGATTCCAGCTTGAATCATACTTTTTGTATATGCGTTGTGTTTCCCTTATTTAGACTTTAAGCTCCTTGAGGGCAGTGACTATGTCATTTTTCATTCCCAGGACTTAGCAAAGTGATTCTTACATTGTAGATACTTAATGCATATTTGCTGGATTGAATTGATACTGATGGAATAGAAAATCAAGCTGTCATCCCCCTGATGACAGGGACTTTCACTTTCGCTTTTGCTTCCTTGGCACCTATGTATAGTTCATGGCACTTAATAACTTGTTGTTAATTGCTTGATTCCATTAGCTTTTGATGACATATATATATATATAATATGCATATATATGCACACACACACATATACATGTATATATGTATACATAAACTAAATAAACTAAAAGGACTCAGTTTTTATCAGAGAAGCCCAGAGATCAAGAATGACGAGGGAGAGCATCCCAACTGCAGTGTGCTCATCCAAGATCTAATTCACAGAAATTGTTCAATGGTGTCTCCTGGTAGTGATTTTGCATGTCCTGTTTCCCTCTAGTGGTCAACCTGTTTGAAATCGCAGTTTTACTCTCTCAATCTGAAATTGTGACCACTAGAGGGGCAGACAGTCATTACAGAGAGAAACCAGCTAACTCCTGAACAGTGGATCTTCTCCAAATGAGACCAGGAAAGGTAATAGTTAATTGTCTGCTTGATAATTAACAAGCTTAGGTCGCCCTTTTCAGACTGTCATTCTCACAACCCTTATGACTTGTAAGGGACCCACTGGAAATGCCATCTATCTAATCATTCATGGTGGGTGTATACCCTGGAGAACCGAATACAGTAAACATGTAATAAGCACCTATGTGCCAGGCACGGTGCTAATAAAATAGTTAAAAGACACTCCCTGCTCCCAAGAACAATATAGTTTAATGTGAAGGGGGGAGAGGAGAACACACAAAAGAAGGCAGGAAATTAATGGGAGATTCTCAAAGGGTACCTAGCATGGGCATCTTGTTCTGTAGAACTGAAACCATGGAGAGCAACAGATGCAAAGTAGAAGAGCTAGGGGGTCAGTCTCTGCCCACTTTGGGAGGAGTTTGGTTCTGCACCCTCCAGCACTCCAATCAGAGTGGAGAGGAGGCTGAGGGAGGTGGTGTTAATAAAGGCTCAAGTTAGTAGCCTTGACAGATGAGGAGATTCAGAGATGAGCTTAACCTGGGAGGGGCATTTTGTGGTATTTAAACCAGGCAGAATACCATATGCAAAGTAGAATCCTTACAATAGCTGCTATGAATCAAAAAGAATTACTGTTTTCTTCTACTCTTGTTTATGTACCATCGTATTTGAATGCAAATAGAATACTTAGCCAAACTAACAGTACTTTCCCCATGGATTTAACTACACTCTTGGCCAAATAATATCTATCAAAGGCAATGTGGGGCAGTAAAAAAAAAACATTAGCCCTGGTATCCAAAGATAAGAGTTGGAGTACAAGTTCTGCCACTAATAGATTTTAAATTGTGATTGTATTAATAATTAGGATTTTTTTTCACTGTATGGAGGTCCTTCAGCAGGGATATGAGATAAAGCCTAATTTCAAGGCTGGGGGCATACTGTAAAGGACTTAGAATTTTCACTAGGACCAGTGATTTAGAATTTATTTAGAAGGTGACAAAGTGCCACTAAGTAGGAATTTGAAACCTGGAGTCCATAGGAAGATTTCAGAGTCTTGGACAGGAAAACAATTACATCATCGTCATCATCATCATCATCACTATCAACCTAGTAATAGTTATAACTAGGAGGCTTTTTGTAATCCTATGTCATTTCTGGCTTTTTGTGGCCTCATCTGAGGTTTTCTTGATCCTGGAACAGTTTGCCATTTCCTTCTCCAACTCATTTTACAGATGAATAAACTGAGGCAAACAGGATTAAGAGACTTGTCCAGGGTCACATAGCTAGTAAGTATCTGAGGCTGCATTTGAACTCAGGTCTTTTTGACTCCAGGCCCAGTGCTCTATCCACTGCACCACCTACCTGCCCATTTTATTTTACTCATTTAAAAATATTATTCTGAGAAAAGCAGAGAATAGGTTTTACCAGACTAAGAGGCTGGTCTATGGGACACAAAAGGTTAGGAACTCCTGTGCTAAAGGTTTTTGAGTAGAGGAATAACCTGAATGGATTAGTATTTTTTGGAAGAATACTTAGATGATTGGATTAAAGAAAAGAGAGACTGGCACCAAGAGAAGGAGTTAGGAAATTATGACAATAGTCTGGGTGAGGAGAGATGAGGGCCTGAGCAAGGGTGGTCATTCTGGGAGTTAAGTTTAGAGGAGGCACATATAAGAGAGTGAGGCCAGACAGAAGCAGGATTCATCAAATGTTAGCAACTGATAGGATTTATGTCTTTAGGGTGAAGGAGAAATCAAAGGTGACCAAAGTTTTACAAGGCTCTATTTTATCTTTTGGAGAGATCTTTCCAGATTGACTGTAGCAAGAGACCTCTGATATTCTGATTTGTTCCTGCAGGTGCTAGTTGGACCAGATCCCCTCTGAGACCCTTGCTGAGAACAAAAAAAAACCACTGAGCCTTCTACAGAAATGGAGTGTTTTTAGTCATGATTATTGGCATATTAAGTAGTAAATTTTTATTTCATTTCAAGAGATATTTATTCAGTACTTAGTGGATTTATTTGTCATTACCAGGGCGAGGGAATGATTTTTAGCTGCGTGCGTGTATGTATGTATGTGTGTATGTATGTGTGTATGTATGTGTTGCACCCTCCAGCAAAGGTCTGCTCTGATGCCTTACTATGTGAAGGTGACCCTGGGTTCTTGATGGCCAGCCCATGGCAGCACAAGCCACACTGCCTCCCTACTCAGCTGAAATGGCTTTGAGCATGGCCAGTGACAGAATGTACATCTGTTGTGTCAGGATTAGCCTAGCTAAATTCGGAGAGGTCCTCCTCAGACTTTGCTACAGGTTGATTCATTCTGTAGCTACGGGATCTCCTCCATGCCTGACTACTCTTCTTCCTCACTTGTTAGAATCCCTGGCCTCCTAGACTTATTTCAAATGTTCGGTATGGCAGGAGGCCTTTCCTTGTCCCTCCAGATGCCAGTGGTGTGCCTCCTTGTTCCAGCCAGCTCCTATGAACTCTGCATATGAGGATTTCTGCATAGGTTGTCTCCCCAGTTAGAATGTGAGCTCTTTTTTTTAGCCTTTCTTTGCGTCTGTAGCACTCAGAATCCTGCCTGGTACATAGTAAGCGCTTAACAAGTGATGATTGATTAGTAAGGCTTAGGAGGGGTACAATCCCTTCTAATTCTAATTCTAAAGAGGTTGTTCCTGGATTCATGATGAATCTGAACTAACAAAGCCTTGGCCATTTTGCTGATCTGCTTTCTATCATGAAACAGAAGGGGTAAAGTCTGTGAATCAGTGTCAGTTCTCGAAGAATTCTGGCTAGCAACCAATAGCTCATCTGACCATCTACCTTAGCAATGTTTTTGTGAAGTAATGAGGATCTGAGAACTGTAAGAGTTTCCTATTGCACTTGATACATGCAGTGCATCTTCCCAAGAATGGAATCAGTAATTAAAATAATAAAAGCATGTTTGCTTGTTATGGAGTATGTAACATTTACGAATGACATTATTGTTACCACTTTCCTGCCATTTCCACATGCAGAAATGACTTGAAAACTGGTTTTGTGGCTGCTTGGTAGAGGAGAATCCTGAACAGCTGGATTAAATAACCTCTGAGATCCCTTCTAACTCTGAGTCTGTGTCTTTCAGATGACACAAACATCATACCTGAGAAACAATAAATATAGCATGTATAGCTTTTAACATTCATGGGCTTAGTTCAGTGATTCAGTATAGATCTGATGTGCTTGGGATCATGGACGTGGTGTGCTGGTACACCCTGGGAAACCATTCCCATTGGCCTTTACCTTTTCCATCAATCAGTGCAAGGGCTGATGGGAATGTTCCTTCAGGGTATGCTGTCACACTTGGCTTACAACTGCATGCACATGGGGATAGAGATAAGAACCACCACCATTACATTTCTGCTTTGTTAAGAAAATTTGAATAAATGAGGTTGAATACATAAAGAGTAAGAGTGATATAATCATCTGTGATAAAGCATGTTCTCTGTATAAGGAGCCATGTGTGAAGATAGCAATTTAGCTCTAGACCTATCCTATTCAATTCCCTGGTCTATCTTGTGAGTATTTAAATTATGTAAATTTATTCTCATCTTGAAGATTCCTAGGGATAGAGGCACCACCCTTAGGAACTTCTGGGTTTGAAGTTATCTCTTAGACTTCTCTTCATCTCTGGGTTACATGATTCTGTTTCTTTTAACTTTTCCTCATAAAGCCCACTTTCATTCCATTTGGTCATTTACTCACCTCTGCTGAGGAGCAAATTCAGGAGAAAGAAAAGTAGGGTTGGTTGGGTTGTCTTTGTTGAGGTCCTTTTTTAGTGAAGAAGTTACCCAGCATCTAAAGGGTTATGTAGAACCATTCTGGTAACAGGTGAGCAGTGACTAGAGAGAAAGATAATCTTAATAGTAAGCTGGGGAGACATAGGTGCTATGTGACCTGTCAGTTGGACAGGCTGGTATGGAATGTATTATCTGGTAGAGCTGAATCCCAGACTTTTCAGGGTAACTCTATGGCAAGAAAGGAGGCTTTTTCTGTCCAGCTAACCTCTGGGGATCATCCTTTTGGAAGGATTTTCTTTAGGGTTTTCATTTGCTTTAAATTCACTTCAGTAGATTTCTAGTAATTGACCAGCAGGACTGAGTCACGTGGTGGTAACTGAAGGAAGGAGGGTGACAAATTGGAACTTTTGAAGCTAAAGGGACAATTTATGGCTGTAAAATAGGTCAGGAAAGTAAACTAATTTTATCATTATTTAACTGCTTAGCTTCTGTTAAATAAAATTACGACAAGAGGAGAGCCATTAATTTCATTGCTTGGCTTTGAGTGGAGCTGCAGAGAAACGGTCTTTCCCTCCCCATTCCCCACCTCCATCATGTGGATGACTGATAACATTTCCCTTCCAACAAGTTGGTTCATTCAATTACAATGATGGATTTGGTTAGGTTGGAAAAGGCACTGAAAGGTAGGGCTAATAGAAATCTCTTCTCTCTTTCCCTCTCCTGTTCCCTCTCTTTTTTCCTCCTCCTTTCTCCTCCCCGCTCCTTCTCTTCTTTCCTTCTTCTTCTTTCTCTCCATTTTGTTCCCTTCTCTCCCTTCTCCTACTTTTTCTCCCTTTTCTTACTTTCCCCTCCTCTCCCTTTTTCTTATCCCTTCTCTCCCACTTTCACTCTTCTCACCTTTCTTTCTTTCCTCCCCTTTCCTTCACCTCTTCCTTCTTCCCTACCTATCTGTCCCTAACTCTTCTCTCTCCTTTTCCTTGTCTCCTTGCCCCTAACTTTTGTCTCCCTTCTCTCATTTCTCTTCCCCCTTTCCTCCCACCCCTTCTGTCTCTTCCCTTTCTCCTCCTCTCTCTCCCTCTCCCTCCCAGGCCCCTGTCCACACTGCATTGAGCACTATATGGAGCTCAAGAAATTAACCATATTGATGTGGCATTGCAAGAGGAAAGGGACGATAGGAAACTATTACATAGGATTTAGGACCTCGCTGAAGCCTTTGTGGGGCAATAAAAGTGCAGGGCTGCTTCCAGCTTGCATTCACAGCACAGCCTGAGCTGGCTTATTCTTAATGGGAATTCTCAGTGGGTGGCTCTGATATATTACTTACATCTGAGGCAGGGCGAATGCCTAATTTCTCTTGCGTTCTCACTCTCACAGATGCAATTACCATGCTGAAATGTGGTCCAGGAGGATGGGATGGAGTTCTATTTTTAAGGTGATTTCTCTCCTTCTTGACCAGAGAGTTTTCCTGGTGAATAGTCCTTGTTAAATGTCCTGATTCCCATTATGATATAGCCCTTTGGGCTCACTACTGGAGTTTGTCACTTCTGCTATTTAATTCTTTATTGGTAGAAGGCTTCTTCTCCTTTTCTTTGTTTTATTTATCCTCTGAGCCTGTGGATAAAAGATCAAGATTTGGGCTGGTTTGTTCTAAGAAATTGGGAGAGGTGAAAAATACCCAGTGAGAGTCTTACTTGTAAGCCATAGCTCTGGTTTGTCACTTGGGAATTTTTTACTTATACACACAAAGACTATTACAACTAGAAGGGATTTTACAGATCATGGAGTCCAACCATCTCATTTCACAGATGAAGAAACTAAAATGCTAGTGAGGATTTTAGTGACTTGCCCAGGGTCACACAGCTCATAAGTTACAGACCTCAGGACTGAACCAAATGTCCAGACTCCAAGTATAGGATTATGTCTGCTAAACCACGGTACTTCTTCCATTCACATTAACATGGAAGATCCCTGTTCTGTGGTATACCCCTGTTCATGCTGAATGTTCCATTCTACCATATACCAATAGAAAGTGAATATTTAATACTCAAACAGTTTTAAAACTTCTTTTGAAAGCCCACTATTTGGAATCTCACCACTTATTAAGCTTCAACAACCTAGTTGTCTAAAAAGGCTTCCCTAATCTGCTGAGATACAGTTATGTATCTCCAACTCTCTTTTGGACATCTTAAATTGGATATTCTGTAGGCATCTCAAATTTAAGACATCCAAACTAGAACTCAGTTCTCTCTCTCTCTCTCTCTCTCTCTCTCTCTCTCTCTCTCTCTCTCCTTCTCTCCTTTTAAACCAAATTTCCTACCTCTCAAAATTACCTATGGTGGTCAATGACTAACCCAGGCCCACAACCTCTGTGTCATTCTTGACTCCTTACTTTCATTTGCCCCATGTAATGCATCCATTGTTGAATAGGGTTTCTCCCTTCACAATATCTCTCCAGAATATGTCTCCTTGTGTAGTTACAGCCCTAATTTGTGTCCTCATCACCTCCTGTCGAGATTGCTGATAGCTGTCAAACTAGTCCTCCTTCCTCAAGCCTTTCCTCATTACAATTCAGCTCTACTCAGCTGCCCCAGGGATATTTTTCAAAAACATGTGTCTAGCCACATTGTCTCTCTGTTCTCTGAACTCCAGTGACTCCCTAGAACTTCCAGCATCACTAAAGGTGTCCCAAAAATCATAGTGCAGTTTTAAGCTAATGAAGTTGGATGACAACTAGTTTTCTGAATTTTGGTCTTAACTTGCTATTTTTGATTCCCTATTGTTTATAGAGTCACTTTGGTATAAAAAAGGATTTTTTTTTACATCTTTCACTTGTTTTGTTATTAAATCAATATTCTTAGCTCACACAAATATAGAAAAAGTATGAAAAGTATTTAATAGATGTGTGTTGATTAATGGATTGATTGATTGCATTATTCCTGATGACTGCCATAATATTTGAGTAAAGTTACAGGAGTCTTAGAGATTAAGTTTTTTATGCCAGGATCTTTTCTCCATTCTATCAGGTGATGCTTAGTAAGTGTTGCATTGCATTGAGTTTCATTTAAAGCCCTTTAAATCTGGTCCCTTCCTATCCAGCTACTCTGTGATCCAGCTTCACTGATGTATTTACAGTTCCTTGAATGTGACACTATCTTGGTCTCTACTCAGGTTTTTGCACTTTCTAGCTCCCGGGCCTGGAGTGCTATGCTCCCTCACCTCAATCCCGTCTTCTTGAAAAGACCTTTCTTAGTTCCCCCAGAATTTTTCCCTTTTTAGATTAGTTTTATTCACTCTGTCTATATCTTGTTTTATACATATATCATTACTTACACATTGTCTTACCAATTAGAATGTACATTCCTCTGGAGGCAAAGATAGTGTTAATTTTTTCGTGATGATAATGGGGTTTCTTTGTATTCTCACTGCTTAGTTTGGTGCCTGGCATGAAAAAAGCACCTAATAAATTCGTCTCCTGTCTGATGGACCCTCCTAGCTCTACATTTGAACTACTCTTAATGGTCTCCCTGACTCCAGTTTCTCCTCTTTGTAATCCATCCTCTATATAGGCACCAAATTGATATTCCTAGATGTAACTATATCATCTCCCTACTCAAAATCCTCAGCAGCCTCCTATTTTCCTTACCTGGCATCTTAATCCTTTTTATATCTAACTCCCACATGACCTTTTCTGTTTCATTTCATGAGGCTTTAATATATTGTGAAATAATATTTCATGAGACCTTTTAATATATTATCTATTGCCCACAAACTGATCTGTCTGCTATTCTATGTATGGAATCCATCTCCGCCTCACCTCCACCCTATGGAATCCCTAGCTTTCTTCAAAGCACCTCTTGGATTCTGTCACCACCAACTTGAGCCTTTTCTTGTGTCCCTAGTCATTAGCTCCCTCTTGAATTACTCTTCATTTCTTTGTATGTTTTCTTTCCTTGTGTATATTTTATGCCTCCCCAGTATAAAGTCCCTGAGGGCAGGGTCTATTTGATTTTTGTTTGTGAAACCCCAGGTCTAGCACAAAGCCTTTGAGAAAGTTGTCCTTTAATACTTGTTGAACTGAATTTTCTTCTATTAGATTGTAAGATTTTGTGACAGTAGGGACACTATCTTATATAGTTTGTCATTCCCAGCCCCCAGTGAAGAATTCTTACAACACAACTGATGCTTAGTAAGTGTTGCATTGCATTGAATTGAAGTCTTATGGCCAGCACATGTGGAAGTCTGGGGTTAAAGTCGCCTAGTTTTGAATGACATGACTAATCTTCTGAACCTTGGTATTATTTCCTGTTATGTAGGTATGGATTTTTATGTTCTCTTTCATTTTAGTTGGATTTGTCTTGTGATGAAATCCATGTTCATTGCTGGAGTGAATATAGAAAAATACACTTGTCCGCAGGAGTACAATAAATGCGTGAGGGAGTCTTGAGATGAAGTTCATTGAAATCAGAATCTCTTCTCTAGATTATCAGCATCTATGCCACTAGATGGAATTTCTAGAATACTGATCTTATATGTTTAAAGACCTTGAATGGTTCTGAAGTCTAAAATCCTTTGCCTGATTTCATATCTTTCTTTCTTTTTTTTTTTTTTTTTTGAGGGGAGAAGGCAAAGCAATTGGGGTTAAATGATTTGCCCAAGGTCTGTTGCACAGCTAGTGTGTCAAGTGTCTAAGATTAGATTTGAACTCAGGTCCACTTGACTCCAGGGCCAGTGCTCTACTCACTGTATCACCTAGCTGCCCTCAGTGATTTCATATCTTTCACATAACAATCCAGGCAACTCTTTAAAGACTGTAAATTGCTGAGAAAGTGCTGATCTTCATTGGTAGAAAGAATCCCCACCCCTCATTCTATCATATATATGTATGTGTACATACACACATAAACATGTATACACATATAAGCTCAAATAACTTGAGTATAAATAATTACAAAATTATAAAAATCATTTGAAAGTTTAATTAATTCCATTTCATTTTGACTTATTTAGTTTTAAAAAAATTTTGAATAATTTTTAATTTCTAAAAAGACAAAGTAATTTGTCATTTTGCGATGTATTGTTGTCAGTTTCTGTGTTACATTTTCTTAGACTGGTGAATCTGTAGAGGACAGCCTCTCACCTGGCCACCTCGGTCATTTGATCCATCTTTGCTGGACATATTCTTTTGGGGTCACATCCAAATTATTGTGTATGTATTAAAACTTTGGATAATCTTAAGGCTATCCTTTCACTTATTGTGTAACATCTGAGGAAAGATTTTACCAAGTCTGAAAATTGACTAGAATGATATATTGAACAAAACTGTCATTATATTGACTTTTAATAAGAAATAAATCAACATTTTAAGAATTTATATAATTAACCTTTCAAATGTTTTAAAACATTATGGCATTTATATTTCTGAAGTTATTAAAACTTCAATCTGCACTAAGGTATGTGGAATACCTTCTATAGTGCTTTAAGGTTGACAGACCTCTTTTACTTAAATTATATCATTTGAACCTTACAGAAAACCCATCAGGTAGACTGTAGGCATTATTAAGTCCATTTTACAGATGAGGTAACAGATTGAGGATTTATTATTTGCTATGGTCACACAGCGAGTGTCAATGTTAATATAGCTAGTAAGAGAATCCAAATCTTTCTTGAGTCCCAAGACTGTGCTCTTAAAATACTGTCTTTCAAGACTCTCCATAATCTGAGTCCACCCTATCTCATCCAAATCCATTTCTCCCTACTCTGTAACACATACTCTCTGTGCTCTGCATGGGAAATGCATATTCCCCCTCTGGTGCCTTTGCTCATTTGGTTACTACTGCCTAAAACAACCTAGGAAGGATATCATCCAAGCTCTAGCTCTTCCAAGAAGTCTTCTTTGACTTTTCTGCCTTCTCTGAAGCTCCATAGTTCTGGAAGGCCCTGGCATGCTAATTAGCATCCATTCATTTTCTGATTGTTTTGGGTGTATTCGTTTTCTTTTCACAACAAATATATAAGGAAAGGACCCACTTCCTTACATTTCCTTTGCATCTAGGCAAATCACTGGCACATAGTCAATACTTGTTGAAAGTTGAATGACTGATTTCTCTTGTTCATGGTCAGGCAGCCACTAAACTCATCTCTGTGTGTGTGTGGCCTTTAATGAGCACCTTGCCATGATGATAAACCTCTCTCCAATGACCTGGTTGCTGAAGAAAGGATAATGATATCTAATATTGTGTGATGGGAGGGAGTGGGCTATAGAGAGCCCCTTCCTGGCTACTGTTGGAAAGGATCTCAACATAGGTTTGGATTAAAAGGAAAGTAAGTTGTGGGCATTTGTCTAAGAAATTGGAGATTTAAGACCTGAGAAAAACAAAGGTCAGGGTAGTGGGGTAGGTCCCCAAGGCTGACCAAACTCAAATGAACTAAGATTACCACCTGGGACGTTAAAGGGAAGTTTTTCTTGCAAATTAGAGGGATCTAGGAGGGACTCCTTTATGATATAAATGAAGTCCTTGAGCCCTGTAGGGATGAAATGCTACTTGCTGAGATGAAATAAATCCATGAGAGTGAGTAGGAGCTACATGCCCACTTTTCAAATATTTCCAAGTTCTCAGAAAACTTTGGATAGCAAAGTCATGGAATTTACTTTAAAAGACAACAGTTTTTTTCAGCCTTTTTGACAGGTGGTGTCAACACATTTTTTCCTCTGCTCTTTACTTCAGTTCCCAAAACATGCATCAGATTTTTCAGAAAATATTCCAAATGCATGAATTTTCTACGAGGGTACCTGTTTTCCCAGAGCTCTGGAGCTAGAAGGAACCTTGATAAATCATCTGGTCCAGGTCTCTGCCTTTAGGCAGATAAAAGTTGAAATTGTTTCAGACAGATGGTAACCTATTCCTAGAGGCCTCTGGGAGGCACCTTAACCTCAGTCAGTAGTCCATTCTAGTGACTTATTGTGTAGGCGATTCAGACATTTTTTATTATGTCCTTTTAAAAAATCTCCCCTTCTTTAATCTGAGTTCCACTCACACACACACACACACACACACACACACACACACACACACACACACACACACACAACTTGACATTCCCATGAAAAATCTAATTGATTCTTTGATCGTAATGAAACTATTCCTTCTTCTTCTCCAAATTATAAAAAAATCATGCAATGTTATGTCTGGAAGGGAAGGTAGAGATCATATAATCAAGCTATATCCTTTTTTTGCAGATGAGAAAAAAAAAAAAGCCCTGGAGAGGTCACACAGTTGGGACTAGAGCCTAGATCTTCTGACTCTCCTTTTATTTTTCCTAATTCTTTATACGATTTGTTTATAGGGCCAATTTTCTCTCTCTTCCACTTAGAGACCCCTAATTCTCCTTGTATTACTTGGGAATGGCCTATAAACAACCTGGTCCATTCTTAACATGTTATAAAACAGGGATTCTTCAATTGGAATGCATTTCTTTTCACACACTAGAGGCCACCAGATGTCAGTGTAACCTAAAGAATGGGGCACTATAGTTTACCATGTAATGAACTGATCACTCCTTTCGTCCATACATGATTCCCACATTCCAGTATCTTGAGCATGGCTCTCAATGGTAGTTTTAAGAACTTACATATAGGATATCTTGGAGAGCATTTGAAAATTGATGAATGCAGTATAAGCCCTTTCCCCTCCTCCTCTCTTTATGACATTCACGGGCTACATCTGTAGATAGCTCCCTCCTCTGTGAGATCACCTTTAACTGCAGGATGTTTCAGGATTCATGCCCTCTCTAGCAAGAAATGTTTTTGCGTACTGGCTCTGGGCTTTATCCATTTCTTTCAGCCACTGGGGTTTGGGGTCATTCCTACACCTTTGTGGATGTTTCAGGGGGTGAAGGGCATTTTCAGCACAGGTGGTGGGAGGGGATAGAAGGCTGACTTTCATAAACAAGGTACAGAGGCCCCCTGGGTGGAGTGGTTTCAGTACTGGAAAACTTCACCGAACCATTATTTCATGATGCTCTTTGCTTTCCTTAATTAACACCTTGCTCTAATCTTATACACACTAGACTCCACTTTGAGGCATTCTGTTGCTTCCCTGAATCCAGGAATGATTTAAACTTGTGATAACAAGGTATTCTTTTGGAATGAATCCATTTGGAAAACAGCTGTGTGTGTGCTCATGGACTATTAGTGTACAGTACACTGAAGAGAACACAAGCTTTAGATTCAGAGGACCTAGGTTCATATATCTGCCATTTTTTCTCTCTCACCTTGGGCAAATTTCTCAACCTCTCTGGGTCTCAGTTTCCTCCTACTTAAAAGGGGTCTCTAAATTCCCTCTTAAGGGGACCTGAGAGGTCTAAATCATGCCCCTCTGATCCAATTCAACCTTCAAATATCGTTGTTTCTTGGTGTTTTGTTGATTAGTCATGTCTGACTTTCGTGACCCCAGTTTGGGTTTCCTTGGCAAAGATACTGGAGTGGTTTGCTATTTGCTTCTCCAGCTCATTTACAGATGAGGAAACTGAGGCAAACAGAGTTAAATGGCTAGCTTAAAGTCACACAGATAGTAAATTACTAAGGCTGGATTGGAATTCGGATCCTCCTGACACACTCAGACCACTGTGCCACCTAGCTGCTCCTAATGTTACAGATGAGGAAATTGAGGCCCACAGAGAGAAAATAACATGAAGAGAGAACTAGGATTTATTAAATGCCAGACACTTTGCTACACACTTTATAAATCTTACTTAATCCTCTTCTTGACTCTGTGAGGTAGGCACTATTATTGTCTCCTTTTTACAGCTGAGTGAGCGAGGCAGAGAGGTTAAATGACTTGCCTAAGGCCACCTAGCTAGTGTCTCAGACCAGGTTCAAACTCAGTCTAGGCCCAGCGTTCTATCCACTGCATCACCTCGCTGCCTTCCAATGTTACACAATAATGCCATGGTCAAATTGGAACTAGAATCAGTGCTCTTTCCACTAAGTCATACCATGTTTTCCTTTGGTCCAGATGGCTCCATAAATGACTTGAGTGAGTCATTCTAAAAATTCAGTCTGCTTATCTTGAAGGAAAACCTAACCATAGAAGGTTAGGTGTCTAAGGCCAAGGGCTTAGTATGGAATTACTTCTTTGAGTATGGTTTCCTTCCTATCATGGTGGAAGAAAATGAATTCCTACAAGAGTTGTTTGCTTGCATGAACTTGAAATGACCCAGGAGAAATGAGTAGCTCTGTGTCTTGTTTTTTGGACCCTTCCCAAAGCTGTGGAAGTTAAAAGAAACCTATTAACATTGTAGATCTATGATTATATTATCCTGTTTTCCTGGCATTAACAGTGGACAAGATGTTTGTTACACATAAGTGAGTTTTTCCAGTTGTTGAACCTGAGACCTCTATAAGTACCAACTGAACTGTTTAACCATTTTAAAGGAAGGGAAAGCTTTTAAAAACACGCTCTGTACTCTCTTATCTTCTTAAACAGAGGACACTGAACATAATTTAAATTTTCCCTGATGATCAAAGTCAGAGTTATGAATATGCATTATGATGTTTGCTGTAATCAAAGTCACACTTCTGTGTCTGTTTTTCAGTTGTTCTGTCTCCATACCTGCCCAGTACTTATCACTGCTTCCATTGTGGCTATTTTCAAATGCTTCCTTACTTCCATTCTCCCATTTGAGATCTTCTAAACCTTGTTGAGGCAGGTAGATGGTGTTTCTAGAGAGCTGGATTGAGAGATAGGGAGGCTTGAGTTTGAATCCTGCCTTGGATACTTCTAACCCTGTGACCCTGGGCTAGTTAATTAACCTCTCAGCCTCCGTTTCCTTCTCTGTAAAATGAGGACAAAAATAGGATCTACCTCACAGGTTTGTTGTAACAATCAAATGAAATGACATAAATCATGCTCTTTGCAAACTTTGATGCCATATAAATGCTAGTTATTAATTAATTATTATTAAGGAAGAAATAAGTAAAAATTGGCTGAAATGAGTCTCTGGAGCATCATCAGTTTCTCCTTTACTTTTTTAAATGTCAGGAATGATTTGAAAAAGTCAGATGAATATCTTTGCTCTGTGTATTCTGGATTATATGCAACATTTCTGTTTTGATCTTAGAGAGGTTTCTCACACACGCAAAAAGTCCACATTGAGGCTACTTTTCATATCTATGTAGAGAAATATGGTTAAAAACAAAGCAGAGAGAAAGGCATTGAGAGAGATAGAAAGACAGAGAGGAGAGACAATGAGACTGAGACCATCCTTGTTGAATTTTGTTATACAAAATCCTGGAGAGAGTGCCCTTGGATTCTTAGAGGACTATGTCCAGGGGCAGTTAGTGCAGTAGATAGAGCACCAAGCTTATAGTCAGGAAGACCCGAGTTCAAATCCAGTCTCATACACTTATGAGCTAGATGACCTTAGTCAAATCATTTAACCCTATTTGCCTTGTTTTCCTTATCTGTAAAATGAACCAGAGAAGGAAATGTCAAACCACACCAGTATCTTTGCCAAATGGGGTCAAGAAGAGTTGGACATGACTGAAACGACAAAACAACAATAGAATGTTCAGGGGAGCTCAATCTCGACAGTTCTATCAAACTTAGAATGCCTTGAATGAGGGCTGGCAATGGACTGTATGTTTGTTATTCAAGTTCTAGCCAGGCTCCCCTTTCGAGAGATTCATTACCAAAGGGTTGGTCACCACTAAATCATGAACTGCTCTATGAAGGTATGGAGGTAGGTGTGTGTGTGTGTGTGTGTTGAATTGCCATCTGCATCTGTGGCAGTAATGAAACTATTAAGCGGTGAAATATTAAAGATGCTGACCAACCATTTTGACTGATTTTTTTCCCCCAGTTTTTCATTGACTGATCCTGTGCTATGTAGACAAAGCTCCATGGATAGTAAATTAAAAAAGGATTGCTATTATGCTGGCAATTATTGAACTTTAATATCAGATGTTGGCAGTTGTCTTTTTGTCTCCCTTGTCAGGCATCAGTTCAAGGCATCCTTTTCCTCTAGAGCACTGTTTGTGAAAGGTAAGCTTTTTAGAAACTTTAATTAAGAAGATCTTGTTCCTCCTGGACAAAAATGTGACTCAGAGCTAAAGTCGAAAGATTTTGAGAGTTTGGGTGTGTGCACGTGTGTGTGTGTGTGTGTGTGTGTGTGTGTGTGTGTAATGTTGCTAAGACTGCCTTTCCCTGACTGTCTTTTCCTTTTGTTGTGTGTCTGTGTGTGGCACTATTAAAGAATTGATCAACAGGGCAGTGGTTCACATTGTTGTCTTTGTCACCCAAGTCTGAGCTGGAGGTGGAAAAGAGGGAAATAAAAGCTTCCACCAGATGCATGGAGAGGCCAGCAGACCCTCTTGGCTCTATCCATTGTTCTTCCAAGGCAGCCTGGGAGAACCTGGGTATTGTTGAAATAAGCTGTAGAAGTCCATTCGAAGGAGGGGGAGGCTAAATTGAGGCGCAAAAGAGGGCCAGACAATGACTTCAGCAGTGTGCTCAGAGGAGCTTGGCGAAACTCCCTGGCCAGTAGAGCTTTTGTCTTGGTGACAGCAGGAACGATGTCTCCATTAGAGACCTGGAGAGCTTTGATAGCTGGAGGCCTGCTATACTGGGCCCAATCATGAGGCTGAAAAGAAAAGACCAGTCTTAGAGCTTTCAAAGGTGCTAGCCTACCCTAAAAACTATCGGCAGCCCCTATATTTTCTCTGTGCCCCACTTTAAAAATATCCACTAGTTTCTGAACAGTACCTCCCCTTGTCTCCTCTGGTCACTGTTTGCCAAGAAAACCTCAAACTGGGTCATGAAGAATCACACGTGACTGAAAAATGACTGAGCTACAAGAAAAGACTTGTGACTAATGTTTGAGTGATCCCTGAATCAACTCATCAAGAGTTAAAATCAGAATTAGTTAAATAAAAAGAAAGAATGAGAAAAAGATATGACATATAATTGGAGTAACTTAAATTAGAACTATTTAAATAAATAATTGAAAATTAAAAAAAAAGAGAACTGGATGACAGTAATGACATTGGTATGCACATGTATATGTTTATGTATAAACATTTTAAATAATGTAAATTAATGGCTACAAAGTGGATACCAAAAGAGCCCAAAGTGTGCTAGGTATGTAAATATCTTAACTTTACTCTCAATTTGGATGAAGATAACTGAAAAAAAGCAACATAAGGTTAGTGCAAAAACTTATTTGTAAAAACTTATGAAAAAGAAGAGTGGACCATTATGAGACAATTCATCTCATAAATCAGAGAGTAGCAGAAAGTATAACCAGTTGAAAGAAAACTTGATAAACTATCTAAAAAATGCAAAGTCATTTTAAAGGCATGGACCCCAGTTTCCTCATCTATAAAATGACTAGATGGAATTGAAGGTCCCTTTCAATTCTATGGTCCTATGACCTAAATTCAAATTCTGGCTTTGCCACTTGTCTCTATGAAGTTGCATGATCACTTCACCTCAGTTTCCTCATCTTGTTGGATGAGATGGCCTCTTAAGTCCCTTCCAATTCTAACCCTAAGTTGCTTTGAAGTTTTATGATGTTGTTTTGACTCATCTGTTTAGACATGTGTTAGATGCTTCCCCAACTAGTTTATAGCTCTAGATGATTTTTAAAAGTTTTGAAAAAATCAGAGAACCTACCATACTTTTGATTTAACTACAAAATACAAAGACTCATTCAAAGCCCTAAGCAAAGTGGTCTATACTTTCAAGGAGTTTTCGTTCAACTGGAATGACAAATGTTCCAAGAAGAGTAAATGGGGATAATTTGAGAAGGGAAAGAACACTGGTGACTGGATAAATTAGGGAAAGCTTCCCAGAAGAAGTTGGACTTGAATGAGGCCTTTAAGGAAAATAAAGATGAGAAGTGATGCCAAGAAGGGGAGTGGAAATATACTCCAAAGAATTTAGAATGGAAGGGACCATATTGGTCATGTATTTTTATGGATGAGGAAATTACTGCCTAGAAAAGTGGAATAATTTGCCCAAATTTACAAAAAATAGCAAATGATGGACTTGGGATTTGAACCCAGTTTTCTGATTCCAAGTCTAGTTCTTTTTCCATGGGCCACGTAAACATTACCTGACTGGGAGGCTTTTTGAGAAATCCCACAATATTTACTCCTCTGAATGAAATGAGCCAAGTGAAATAGGGTCTCTTGGCAGGGCCAACCCAACGTATGAGCAGAATCCAGGGACACCCATGTGTCATGGTGTGAGGGATGCCCAAAGCATCCCCTTATTCACACTTCCTCATGGCCTACCTTAGTGCCTGAAATTCTTGTTAGTCTCGTAAAGGCTTTGAAAGGTCTTGTAGAAATGGCAGTGATTTAATTTCCTCTACAGTTTGACTTCTGCCTCCATTTAAAGTTTTATTTTATGTTCTTACCTATTATACCATGGCTGGACTACTGGCTGGTCTCTGATCTCCACATTCCCTCTTTCAGTTCTGTCCACCAGCATCGGTCCTCTCCATTCTTACCTTCACCTTTTAGAATCTTTATCTTTCTTCAGGGTTTCTCAGGTGCCAACTCCTTCATGACACCTTTTGTGATTTCTCCCAGCTGCCAACCCCTGCCATTCATTCTCTCTCTTCAAATTATCTGGGATTTATTTATCTTTGCACGTATTTTATTCTCAGGAGAGGCAGTAGTTGAGGTAGCTGGTGGATGCAGTGCTGGGAGACCTGCCCTCTAATGTGACCTGAGGCACTTATTGGGGAAATCATTTAGCCTCTGTTTAGCTCAGTTTCCTCAACTTATACAAAGGGGATAATAAGAGCATCTACCAGTTAGGGTTATTATGCGGGTCCAATGAAGTAATATTTATAAAGCACTCAGTGCAGTGCCGGGTATGTAGCAGGAATTATGTCGATGTTAGTTTCTATTACTGTCATCATTAATGTTAGGATATTAGTAGTAGTATTAGGGCATTGTTATTATTATTTATTGAGAATTGCTTCGTTTTTGTGGTTCTGTCTGCATCTGGTCATGGTGTAGTGACGTTTAAGCCAGTAAGACCTCTACGCAAGTTCTGCCTCTGACAGATACTGGCGTTGTGACTTTGGGCAGGACATTGGACCTTTCTGGGCCTCAGACTCCTACCTGTGAGACGATAAACTAATAATACCTTAAAGCATGGATCTCAGAAGGTCCCAAAGAGTTATATGACCTAAAAGAAGAGTTTATATTAAAACAACAACCAACAAAACCCAGAAGGGAACGGAAGACAATACTTTTTCTAACTAAGGCTAGGGTAAAAATTCTTAGCCAAACCAAAAATAGAGGAAAACATTAAAGAGAGAATATACAGTTTCAATTACGTAAAGTAAAAAAGAAACGTTTAGCTAGAGGGTGTCCCCTTGACTCCTAATCTTCACATATTTGTGCTAGTCGTGTCACCCAGCGAGGCCTTGGAGGAAAGGATGCTTACTAACAGGTATTTTTTTAATATAAGGAGATAATCAGTGTTGTAAACTCAGGGCATATATGTAGATTAGGAGGATCCAACCCAGCTATAGGGTTTGAATGAACCCCTCAGATACTTGGGGGGTGCCGATGAGAGTGGAAATGAAGGAGAAGGCTGGGACACAAAAACAAAGAAGTTGGGCTCCTGAAGGAACTTTGAATGTATGTATATATGTACATATAGACACATATGCTTATGTGTATGCAGTTCTCTCTTCCACATTGTGACTTTCCCCCTCCTGGTTTCAATAGATCACAGGTTGGAATAAGAAATTAAATGGAAATTTGGGGAGTTTTGCAGAAGCCACAGATGACATGTGAAGGTCAACAGATGACACAGAAAAAATTTAGAAATTCAGACATGCATAAAATATGTGTATAGTATTGTATAATATCACATATTTTATCTTTTAATACCGTAATAATTCAGACTTTTTCTTTGCTGAAAAATTAGAGTTAGAGCCGAAAAATTTTATGCAGATTTTCTAGATCATGAGGGCATCATGCTCCTACCTCCTGCAAATGTGGAAGGGATAACTGGGTATGTGTATGCATGTGTGTTTGTGTGTGTACATACATATACATACATAGACATACACACACACATATATATATAATATACACACACATGTATGTACTTCATCTACTTTGCTGTTTTGAGTAGGCTTTGCCCTTCCTATTGGATTTCCTAACCCTATAATTTTAAGGGCAAAGAAAAGGCTTAATTCCACTTTCCCCATGCTTTCTTATTAGCTACTTTCCTTCTGACTCTCCAAAGGGTAGACCAGTTCTGACTCTTATTTGAACTTGCAAGCTCATTCAGGATGAAAGCAAAACAGAACCAATGTTTGATTCTAAGAATCAGCTGCTGTCTATCTTATCTGTGATTATTCTCCTTCTCTCCAACCTTGCAACCTTCTACACTAGAAGTGGGGGGGTTGGGGTGGGAGGAGGAAGTTCCAGAGATGAGAGCCTGAAATTTCTAGTTCTCGTCGAGAGAGAGAGAGAGAGAGAGAGAGAGAGAGAGAGAGAGAGAGAGAGAGAGAGAGAGAGGACAAAAGAACGAGAACAAACTTGATTTTGGATAAAGGCCAAATGGGAAAAGTTTCTTCACAGATGGAGATGTGGAGTTGGGTTATGTTGATGTTTATGAGACAAGAAAAGAACAACTAAGAGACAAAGTGACAGCACAGACATAAACCTGTCCTTTACCTGCAGTTTGCTGACCCATGGCCTCTTAATCCCCTAGAAGACAGCATACTGGTGGAGAAATTCAGTCTTTTCCTCAAGATTTTCCTTTTCCCCTTCTTCCAAACCCCACTCTACCTATAATACAAATGCAGAAAGAGGCAGTGGTAGGAAAATATCTGTTCCTCAGTTTACAAGGTTTGTTTTAGATTCTTCTGTGATCTGGTTCCATAAATCAATTAACCAAGCATTCATGAATCCCTATTATGTGCTCAGCACTGGGATTAGTAATCTGAACAAAAAGATGAAAAAATCAAACTGTCCCTTTCCTCAAATCACTTATATCCCATGGGAGGTGGAGGAAGGGAAACAATATGTACATATATAGGGAAAAGTATTGAATAAAAAAAATATTTTTGGGGGGGAAAGGCATAAGCAATTAATGGGATCAGAAATTTCTTCCTGTAGAAGTGAATGGACTGAGTCTTGAAGGATTGACATGAAGATGAATTGAGATTTTTGTCAAGTGCTTGGCACATTTCTGGCACAT
Source organism: Notamacropus eugenii (assembly GCF_028372415.1). NCBI lineage: Eukaryota > Metazoa > Chordata > Mammalia > Diprotodontia > Macropodidae > Notamacropus > Notamacropus eugenii. The sequence continues at coordinate 85,703,789 of NC_092874.1, forward strand.
AGTAGGCATGCAAGGGGAGTTCAAAACCAATACAAATAAATCAATAAGCATTTATTCAGCACCTACTATGTGCCGGGCACTGTGTTCAGGGCTGGAAAGGCATAGCAAAGGGAAATGGGAATGTAGTGAATGAAGACGAACAAGCTGGCCAGTTTTGTTATATCATAATGTGCATGAAAGGGAATAATTTACAGTAAGGCTGGAAAAATTCCTTGATGCCAGGTGGTAAAGATTAAAATGATAAGAAGAATTTATATTTGATACTAAAAGTGATGGGTATCTACTAGAATTTGTGTTTGGGGCAGGATGCTGGTGACATTGTCGGACTTGACTTGCACATTAGGAAAATCTTTTTGGTCACTCTTTAGAGCTGTGGAGGGATGTGAGACAGAGACTAATTAGGAGGTTGTTATAATATCCAGGCAGGAGCTGATAGCTTGAAGTGGTGTAGCTGGGTAAATGGAAAGAAGTGCTTGGATGTGAGGGATGTTAGGGAGGTAGAAATAACAAGCTATGTCAACTGACTGGCTGTGTAGTACCAGTGAGAGTGAGGCAACTTTGAAAGAGGGAAGTCTCCATAGTCAAGAGATACAAGAGACACTCAACTCTAAACTCTCCAGAAACTCACATTTGGCCTGGATTTCTCCTCTAACAAACACTACTTTCCTTCTTCTAGTGTTTGGAACCCTGATTAACCCCTTTTAGGCTGCAAACCAATCAGTCATGTACCATGCAAGCAGTGGAATTTCCAAAGTCATAACATAGTTTAGAGGAACTCTACCTGTGAACTTTTATTTCCTTTTTTTAAACACAGCTACAAATTAAAATGTGCACACAATTGTGAGTTTTCTGCCTCTGGGACTCAAACACATGCCACACAAGGAACATCACCCATCTACACACTTGCATGCATCTTCTTGATAGATGGCAATGAAGAGTGGGAAGGGGGTATGTTCCCTATTTCCTTCTGTAATTATCTTTCTGCTTCAGATGACATTCCAGCAGCTGGCATTGGTAGTGCTGAATACATTTGGAAGGTTGAGGTTGATTGAAATGAACAAGGGGGCCTGTCATGATAACCTCTTGGAACGCCTCTTGGAATGGAGAATGCAGCTAAGTAATTGAGTTGGAGAAGGAGCATAAAGTTTATATGCCTATCTGCAATAATTATGGAACTAGTCAGATGTGGCAAGAATTCAGAGGTGGATAAACCACCTCACACTTTTAATCTTCAGCTTCTTCAAATGGCTTGAAAGTTTTAGCAGGGAGAAACTCCAGTGGTGCTTTATCCTCTGAGAGGATAGACAGTCCGAGAGACCACCAATAAATGCATTTTAGCCAAAATCTGTCAAAGCTAAAGGTTAAATTATTAGTTTACTATGCTCTAAAGGACTCTCTGTTCCAAAGATTTTTTGAACCGAAACTTTATCTTTTGTTTTAGGCAATTTGTCAGAAAGCTTGATTTTAGCCAGAAGATAATACAGTTATTGTAGAGAGTGTATGTTAAAAGAACAGGGCATAACATCTGGCTGCAGGTACCATAGTCAGTCTTACTTTGTATCTGCTGAAAAATGTTTACTTGTTACCTTGGGTAAGAATTTACACTTGGATTATAGCTCTAATTACTATTTAAGAAAATATTGACTTACCCTGTTACAAAATGCAAGAATAAAATATGTAAATATTTGTGAAATTCCAGCTTTTTATCATTGGTTGAAGGCACTTAGGATGCCAATGAGGTGATCCAGTTGTCTAGAAGAAATTATGAAGAAGACCTTAACTTGTGAATTTCTTGTTGTACCTATTAAGTCTGAAACAGAATGAAGGTTTTAGTCTATGGCGCATATGTGGAAGTTTTCCCATTAGACTGCCTATCTGCAAATGAAGTATATTAGTCCTGTTCCAGTACAAAAGCAAACAAAGTCAGGGAAGATAATTAAAAATCAACACAACAACCAATGTATTTGAAAAATGCCAAGCTACATTTGACTTATGATGGGCATAATAAAGAAAACTCTGAACCTCTTGATAAGTTCCTGCTTTTATCATGATTTGATTTGGGGTTTGAGGACATTGTTTTGATGACTTCAAGAGGCAGCAAAATAAGTTTCATTTGGGAAGAGAAGTTTTGAAATTTATTCATTTCAGATTCTTGGTAGACATGGTCATGGTTCAAATGGTCTCGAATTGCTTTACACCTATAAATGAATAGTTAAATGATCCAAGATGTTACCGATACACACGCAAAGTTCAATCATACGTGTCACCACCCACTTATGCCTCCATTTGTGTACTTTTTTATATCTGTCCATCAATTTTCCAAAGAAGATCTTCTCAAATTATTGGAAGTTTTTTCTCATTCTTTCACTATCAGAACAGCACTCAGGCTGTGCATTTATTACTCCTTACTTTTACTGCGTAACTGACCCACCTCCTTTTCTTATCATATATTTTCTGAAATTGATTTTTATGCCACTTATTTCCCACAAATGATTGTTGGTTGTATGTGTGCTACTTAAATCTTCTACACAGATCTCCATTGTCTTTTGGGTCACACTCAGTTTGGTTTATTTATAGATCATACTATTCCACGGTCTGCAGTCTTGGTGTTAAAGAGATGGATTTTTGTGTCAGAGGGTAACTTGGGAAAACTGAGAATGCTATGTATTTTTATAAATTCAAAAATATTCATAACAAATATTTGTATAATGTTTTAATATTTGCAGAGAACTTTACAAATATTATCTCATTTTATACTTGCAGCAAGCTGAGGAAGTAGGTACTGTTATTCTCATTTTACAGATAAGGAAACTGAGGCAAGTCTTCTTGCTAAACAATTTGCCTAGAGCCACATAGCTAGGTAAGTTTCTGAGGTTGAATTTGAGCTGAAATGTTCCTGCCTCCAAGATGCCCCCTAGAAGCCTCCAGCTCTCTCTTTTCCTTTTCATCAGTTTTGGACCTGGCTTGTTGTCCTACAGTGCTTATCCAAAATATATATACTGTTAGATTAACCCATTGCTTACCTAAATATAAATGGAAACATATGGATATGAGGAGAGAGAAAGAGAATGTCTTGTCAACAGATATAGCCCCAGGGTAGAACTCTCCATGGCAGGTCATCTCTGGGGTGCAGGACAGAAGTAAAAGAGTTATCAATAAATGGAGCCATGGGTTGAAACAGCTCCAGATCAACCAGTGTTTTGAGGGGCTGAGAGAAGGAGACTTGGACTGACAGTCCATTGGAAGTCACCAAGTTACACTGGAAAAAGTCTTGGCCTAAATCAAGATCCAGGTGTAAACCGGCTGGTCATTCATAAAGAGAAGAGAACAGAAGAGAAGAGAAGAGCACTCCTGTGATTAAATGCTGAGGAACATTGAGTTCCTCATTGATGCCTCATTCACTTGTCAAAACAAATCCAGCCCTTTGGAAATGGTGGCCTCATGCACTCATTGCTTCTCTGTGCTGAGCTGCAGCTGCTGCCATGGGCACCAGTTGATAGAGAGCAGATGATTATATTGTGTTACTGGTCCAAATCCAACTCAACCAACTGGAAATGCATGTTTTGGAACGAAATCGTATCTATTATACCTTTAGAATCTTTATCTCTCTCTTTAAAAAGTGTATACCGATTTCTAAACACAGCAGCATGACTTAGGTTTGTGAAGGGTTATGAAGGAACATTTTGCTTTTAATTTCATTAGTTTGGTAAAAGAAAGTTCATAACATGTAATGCCCAGTGATCGCTCATTGTCCCCTTCCTGCTCAGTCTATCATTTTGCATGAAGTGTTTTGGTGGAGAAGAGTTGTTCATGTTTTTCTACATTCCTTCAGGACCTTCTTTCTTGGTCTCGCAAATGATATAACTCTTTAAGAATTATCTGGAAATACAGAGCCAAGGTTACAGAAGAAGCTGCCTGAATTGCCAGTTGATCAAAAGACTCAAGTAGGCCTCATTTCATTTCAAAGGTTGAACTTCAAAGCCACCATAAACTGAACCAAAACAACGGACACTTTCCTTCTCCCTTTACCTGACTCATGTTCCCATGTGATATGTTCTTCAGGAATTCAAGAATCAGCCTGGTCACTGGTGAAGGATACTTTTACAACTGATAGGGATCACAACTGTTTTACGCCCCATTTATCTTTTGTTGGAACTTGCCATCATGGGGGAAAAGCTGATTGCACTCAGTGGCCAGTCTTCTGGTGAATTTAGCTAGAATGGCCTTCATTTGGCTGACTTACAGTCTGTCACTGGGTTTTCTATTTAAGGCCTTTTCACCTGGGTAGAATCCTTCAGAGGTGACATTTTGCTGAGCATTTAACATCCCAGGGTCACCTCCAGGCCAATATAAAGCCCCAAAAGAGCATTTCAGTGGTAGAAAGCAGATACTAATTTCGATGAATAGGATACACTGAGACCAATGCAAAAACTTAGTTCTCCAGTACAAGGGAACGAATGGAAATGTTACAGGATTCTGTTTGAGTTCCATATGTCCTTGGAGTTACGATGCAGAACTACAGAACTGTAGAGCCAACTTTAATGGGGGAGGCCATCATTTAATTAATTTCGTAAATTTTTTCATGGAAACACAGGCTCCTACACTTAGAACTAACTGAAGAAGACAAAGAGACCACCTTCTTCAAGTTCTTCCTTTTATAGATGAGGAAAGTGAAGTCAGAGAAGCTAAGGGACTCACCTGAAATTAAATGGGTAGAATTTATCAGGGCTGGGATTGAAATCCAGGTTTCTTTATTCCAAATCTAGAATTATCTTTCCTACTTTGGAAGAAAAAATTAGACCAGACTTGTGGTTTAATGGCTGCAGTGAACTTCCAGTGTGCAAATTCCTTCTACCAGTATAGGTCAGTGTCATCTGTTCTAACACTTTTAGTCTTAAGAGAGTTGTTTAGGTCTCTGAGAGGAGCCAGGATCACACAGTCATTGTGTGTCAGAGGTAGGCAGCCAGTCAATAAACTAACATTTATTAAGTACTTACTGTATACCAGGCACTGTGCTAAGGACTTGAACCTTGGTTCCTGTGACTTTGAGATCGACTCTCTATCTACTATATTTATCCTGTCCTAACTAGGACAACTTGATAGTCATTTATAGAATTTGTTGAAGTGACTTGCCCAGGGCCACACGACTAACACCCTTTCTACTTGTTGCCAGTATGTACAGTTTTTCCTTGAATATTTTTTAAAATCTTAACAACAGACAAGGGTTAAGGGCAAATCAATGACAAGTTTTGGAAACTCTTGGCTTGAAGTATTGTTATATTTCAAGTCCTTCAGCTCTACCTTAAACTGAAAAACCAATGTTTCTTTTAATAAGCTTCTTAGAGTTTTCAAACTGGGAGGACTTTAACCATCTAAATTTAGTCCAGTGCCCTTCTCATCAGAAGTGTCCAAGTGCCTTGCCCAAAGTCACATAGTTAATTAGAACTGGAATGAGAACTTAGGTATCCTTATTCCTGAGCCACAGCTTGATAGAGTGAAGCTTCCTCTTTTTAACCATTTAGTGTCCTTTCTCTGCTTGTGTATGAGAACAGGACATTCCTTTATGCTAAAAAAGTCAAACATATGCATTGGAAAGATGCTCCAGAAAGTCATCTTTATCAGTGCTCTTATGGTCCAAATTGCCAACATTGCACATCACAAGATGCAGAGAACCAGTCCTTCTAGTCCTTCACAGTGGGGAAAGAGATTTCCCCACTGGAATTTTGGGTGTTGCTGAATTAGACAGATCCCCCATGGTCAGTAGTTGATTGCAGGCCAGTGGGACTACTGTCCTGTCATATACTGGATTGCCTCCTGTAAACAATATCAAATAGAACAAGATGACCATTTCTGTGGTGAAGCAACATATGGCTTATCTATGCAAGGAATACAGGGAAAGGAACAGCCTGCCTGGGGTTCTCCAGTCCCTTAGGCTGCCCGGTGGCACTAACTCTGGCAGGCTTTGTCTGAAGGGAGCCATCTTCAAGTATTATACTGAAGCATCCTGTTAATATGTGGAAAAGGAAGGGAATCCCTTTTGTTAGAGTGGAGGTAAAATTCCAAGATATGCCTGTACCTGCTTGGAACAACCTATGCCCTGAGGGCTTGCCTGCTACCTTGAAGTCAATGACAGATGTGGACTTTACCTGTGAAATTTCAGAGTTTCTAATTTGCAAGTTGTTGAGCCAGACACTCAAATAAATAGGCATGAAAAAAGGATGAAAATCTAATCAGAGACAGAGGTTTGAAACTCTGAGCCAGAAACTTATCTGTAGACTTGTCTCTATCCTCAGCCTGTCCCCATCATGGGATTTTTTATCTGTTTCTCAGTTGCAGTGTAAATTGTATATCATACTCTAAGCATCCCAGACTCCCAATGCACTGGATTCTTCTGTCTGTTCTAGGCTATGCAGAGTGCTGGCAGTTTGGGCTATGTACATGATGACAGAAACAATACCCATTTAGTCCTAGATCTTTGCTGTCTTTGAATGAAGAAACATGGAATGGTCCTGCATAACAAAGAAGGTGGTTGGCCTTACTGTGCTTTCTAGCTTGGCTCTGGCTATCTCCCATACCACTGTGCATGAGTTTAGCATGAGTTGCTCTTAGAAAGCCATTCCTTTGAGTTAAAGCTTTGTTGACCCGTTAACTCTAATTCCTTAGCCTGAGGTTAGTTTATGAGATTAACTAGCCTCAGAGCATGAATCTGATCATTGGACATGTGAATTTTGATGAGGACAGGTTAGAGGAGGAAAATGAAGGTGAAAGTCAACACTGCAAGTCACTGTGTAGAGGTGCCAAGTCCTAGTTAGGCACCAGTGGCTGGGGGGACCTGAGTTAAATTAAAAGAGGAGTCAGAGCGAGGAATGGATGATACCACTTTGTTTTGTTTGTTTGTTTCTCCAAAGGCTAACCCTGGGAGAAGGAAATGGCAGGTAGGTAAGGAGCAAAAAGCATCAAAATCAAGCCCTTACTATGTGCCAGGTACTGGAGATATAAATACACCCAAAAGATCTCAGTGAACTTACATCCAAATGACAGGGGGAAGACAAAACATTAAAGGGAGCTGGAAAACTGGGAAGGGGAACCCATTATTTCCAGAATCCATGCATTTCACTTTTGCAAAACTCATCATTTTTCCTTATTGTTATTATTATGGATATTGGTTATTATTAACTAATATTACTAACATATTATTAGTATTACTAGTACATAATTAGCATACTATTATATATGCACATAAATTGCTAGTATATAATTAGTGTATTGGTACTGGTATATAACAGTTAATAATAATAGCTAGCATTTATGTAACACTTAGAGATTTACAAAGCACTTTGCAAAATTTTCTCCTTACAATAACCCATGGTGTGGGTAGGTACTATTATTATCTTCATTTCTTAAATTAGGAAACCAAGGCAGAGAGAAGTTAATTGACTTGTCCAAGGTCATGCAACTAGTAAGTGTCTGAGGTGGGATTTGAACTCAAGCCTTCCAGATACCAGGTCTAGTGCTCTATTGTTGGAAACACGCTTGACACTAATAAGGTATCAAGGAAAATTTATTGCAGCAGAGTTCAGAGGAATTGAGCACTTTGACCAAAGTGAACCCTCACCCTCTTTTCAGGAGGGAGGGAGTCCTGAGTACAGAAGCAAGGTGAATCATATACTGTTAGTTCAAGACAGATCTTCCCACCTGGAGATGGTTCATCCTCCATTAGGTCCAGTCTTCTCTACATGTCCATTATTTAAAGCCCCCTTAGTGTGATTCCCCCTCCCAAACATGTTCTAACATAGGACCCATAATCAGAAAACGGAGGGATAATTTCATGTGGAGTGTGTCTGCTTATATGCATGAAGTTCATTAAGCAAGCACAGTGAAGAGAAGTCTTCTCTAGGTAGCTCTAAGTCATTGTTCTTGGCTAGTTCCAGCTAACTGTAGATCTGGTTCCTTTATCAAAAACTTTGTAACTTTCTGAAGGTCACTGTCTGTCTTTTGATTGGATGAGTCCACCTGCAGTCTGCTGATCTTATTGTCTGACTTATTCTCAATGACTTGATCAATTAACAATAATGCACTGTGGAAACTTAACTTTTGCTGTCTCTCACATCTATCCACTGCACTCCTACTTGTCCTTGCCCAATCCTTAGATGAAGTCCAGATTTGCCCCCTGCAACTTCTCTGTCTTCTGGGATGAAGCAAAATAAGATAAATCCCCCTTTTATGCCACAGACCTTTAAAGAGTTGAAGACAGCTATTGTGTCCTCCCTCAGGCTAAACATCATCAGTTCCTTCAAACAATCCTTATGGGGCTTGAACTCAAAATCCTTTAGTTTCCCAGGATGGAATGAGGGTGGCCCAAGTAGTAGGTACCCTTAAATAGTGGGAGCCAAAGACATTTAATCCATATCTAATATATGATTACAAGAAATTCACGTTTAACCTGCAATTGAAATCACTTGAAATCTCCCAATTATCCTCAGATATTTTAGTTTACATGTGTCTTTACTCACCGAACGTCCCCTAAGAGGAGAGTGAACCTCCTTAAGCTATGACAACAGTTGAAATGAGGCCAAGCTCCTGGGGAGTGTGATGCCATCTGCCGTGTTTGGGAATCAGTATTCTGACCCTCTCTCCAACTGCTGCCTGTTGAGGTTTAGAGTTCTTCCAGATATCTAGGAAAGTTGTAGCCAGCCATTGTGAAACCAGATTGTGTGTTATTGAGCCCCACTCTGGGTGTCCTCTCTCAGTCCAAAGCTGGGGCTTCTGAAAGTCACTTACTGGGAGTGTTTTGGTTATCTTGTAATAGCCTTTGTTTTTACTCATGGACTGCCGCGGTCATCTGCTTTGCTTCAGGAATATATTAAGTGTCCCAGAGAAGGCTCTTTCTCTTCCTTTCTTTGACTTACCCTTGCCTCACCTCTTCCCCTAACTTATAATTCTTATTTCTCAGGTATTTTGGTTGAATCTCCCCATTGTCAATCCAAGGGAGAAACAGATTTTATATATTCTTAAACTGGCTCCCCTATTCTAAGGAGCAACTACTCTCCCCACCCAAAAATAGGGTTTGGGTAGTTAATGATCTGTGATAGCCTTCCTTGGTAAAGCATCCCAGTGGTTACAAATCACTTAGCATCTGGAACCTCATTTCTATACTATAGTATTGTGAGACAATGGAAAACTATTACTGTATCCACTTATAGAGGAGAATACAGATGATCAGAAAGATGAGATATATTTCCATAGGTCATGCAGCTAGTAAGTAGCTAAACCACAATATCAATTCAGGACCTCTAAATTCTAAACTCAGAGTTCTTTTAGGTTTTCCTTTTCATTGGATTGAACTATGCTGACCCAAAGCATTTTGAACAACTTTAATCTGAATTATTTACCTAAAGGGTTTGTGAAAAGTTTTGTTGTAGATGTCATCACCCTGAATCCCATTCAAGTTTACATTTATACCCCCAAAGAGTTTGAAAGTTGTATTCAATATTATTTGGAAAACTAAAAATGTGAAATTATTTGAGGAGAGGAGACCACTATGCCTGAGGCTTCCAAACAGTGCAATGCACAGCAAACTTAACAGGGGTTTTGTGGGAGTATTTTTGAGTCTTCCAGGGAAACGTAGTCATACTTGACATTTGTCGAACATACCGAGCAAACAACAAAACAGGTAGTTCATAGACTCAACATTAGATGGTGGTAAATTCATTTCCATGATGTTCTCAAATGTTTGAGATGTTTTTGTTTACTTGTGCTTTGAGCTTCCCAGGTACCTTCTCAAATATTTTTGTTTGTGCTATCCTGTCTTTTTGAAGTTGGTTGCTGTGATGAGAGAAAAACTCTACTCAAAAGTCGTTGAGGAACAGGAAATGAAGAACAGGTACCGACGTCCAATCTGATTCCAAGGTCCTCTGTTGTGCGGTGCCCAGCAGCCACAAACATTAGTCAACAATTGCAGTTATTTAAGAATGAAATAAAGTATTATTTTTTTTCTTTCAGGTTATCTATGTAACAATGGCTACCTTGGTCTCCACTGCCTGAAGGTGATGGGTGTTGCATTTTCCTCTTCTGCACTCTCTCCCCTTCTCTGGTACTCTTAAGGAGGTTTGCAGTGTCTAGGTTCTCTGCCTTTGACTTCAACCAACAACAGTGGCATCCCCCTAATTGTAGGGGGTCTCTGAACCCTAACTGTGTTATCATTTATAAAGGAATATTTACTTTGTAAAAAATATATGAATATACTCCTCATAATGTAATGTTAGGTCTAGTCCCCCTCTAAAAATACACCTCAGTCTCTGGAGAGTAGTAGGGCATTAGGTTTACAGTTTAATTCAGTTCTTACATGGCTCAGTCTCAGGCCCTAAGTCCAAAGCCCTTCTGGGCTTGATTCCCTAGGATATTGGCTTCTTAGGGTTTCCCTGTTGGGTTGGCTGCCTGCCACCTCCAGTCTAGGATCCTGGCTCTAGGGTCACCATGGCTCTATCGATTCTGGGTTTAGCAGGGATACCACCCCCAGATTTGAAAGGACAGGTGGAATAGGTGAGATAGAAATACCCCAAGCCATTTCTCCAGACCATAGGGTACAAAAGACGATTAGAGGAAGGTCGTCTTTCCCCCTCACTGATTCCATTCATGGAATTCACATAGGTAAACTCACACTTTCATTCTTTTTTGGCCAAGTAAGATGAGTCTGTTCCTTCTTCATGTAACAGCTGTTCATAGAGTTAAAGACATCAGCTAAACTTACCCAGTTCTTTCAGTCAGTCCTCACCTGACATGAACTCAAGGTCTTTTGCCATCCAAGTTACCTTTCTCTAGATACTGTCAAGATTATCAATATTCTTCTTATCTGGTAATGCCCACAACGGACCACAATACTGTAGATAAGGTCTAAAAAAGATGGGAAAAGAAGTGGAAAGAATCACCTCCCTAATCCCCGAGGTCATGTCCCTCTTAATGCAGCCCAAGATCTTATTAGCTTTTTTGGCTGCCATATCATGCTGATGACTCATATTGAACTTGCACTAAAACCCCCAGATCTTTTTTTTAAAGGATAAACACTCTCTGATTATACCTTCTTTATCTCATATTTATGAAGCTGATTTCTTGTACCCAAATGTGAGACTTTACATTTGTTCCTATTTAAATTCATCTTATTTGATGACTTCAGCGTTCTAGTCTGTCATTTAGATCATACATCATTTTGCTGTGGTATAATTGTTTTTTTGTTACTGTATACTACTTGAATGCTTTAGAGATACCCATGCAAAATGTGTACGCACAATAAGGTCCAAAGGAGAAAGGTCATTATCTTTGACTAGCACATATGTAGAACTTTAACAAAGGACTTTACAAATAATACCTCATTTGATCATCACAATAACCCTAGGAGATAAGTGCTACTACTATATCCATTTTGTAGATGAAGAAACTGAGGCAGACGGATGTTAAATGACTTTCCAGAAGGCAAACAGTTAGTAAGTGTCTAAGAAAGAATTTGAACTCAGATCTCCCTGACTCCAGATCCGGTGTTCTATCTGTTGTTTCATTTTAGGAAAAGTGTCATGGATATGTTTGGGACTCTAACTGTTATTAAAGGGTATTTAAGAGTGCCAGTGGGGGACCTTTGCTCCATGGGGGCCAATATCAAAAATTCCTGGGTTTAAGTCCCACTATTTCTGACACATTTTGGATAGGTGAATTTGGACAGTCTCAGCCTCTCAGGGCCTTGAAGAAATAGCATTGCTGTAAAACAGGTGTAGATCTGCATTAATAGAGGGAGTTTGCTCCTAGGAATTCTTTCTATACACTGACAAAATCATAGATGTGGAAAAAACCCAGCAGATAGCAATGGAAGTGGGGGATAGCATTCAAGGAAAAGGGAAAGGAGTAAGCAAAGGAATGGAGGCCAAAAAATTCAGAGTGTATAGAAGAGATGATGAATGGTTCAGTTGGGAAAGAATACAAAGCGTATAAAAGGAAACAGGAAAAGTTTTAAAGGCAGAACAGTCCCTATGAATGCAGACTAAGAAACTTGAGCTCTACTAAGTGGGCAACAGGGAGCCATTGAAGGTGTTTGAGTAAGTAGTGACATGACCAGATAAATATATAAAGAAGATTAGTCTGAAAGTTGTAGGTAGATTGAAGTGAGGTAAAAAGAGAAAGGAAAAAAAACCCAATTGCTGACAGAGTATAGTAATAGTACAGGAGAGAAATAATTAATATGAAAGTATTTATTTAGCCCTTAACATGTGTAAAGCCCTGTGCTAAGAGCTGGGGAGACAAATAGAAAATCAAGACATTCTCTGCCCTGGAGGAGCTTGCATTCTCATTAGGGATACAGTATATAAAGGCAGCAGCCAAAGAAATGTAAAGATCTCATAGTCCTTAGGGGGCAGTAGTCAAGCAAATAGTGAAAAGTTTCTTTACTGTTATTGCCATTACCAAAGTCATCCACTTCTGGTATTGAACCATACATCAACAACATCAAGAATACTGGTGATGAAAACTTTCTTTTCTGGCTCTTCAGTAATTGTAGCTCCTAAAGGGGTAAGGGTTGATTTCTGGATGATGGCTATAAAGATGGCTGGAAGCAGGACTTTGGTGGGAGCTCACGGGGTCAGTGTCTTGGGCCATCTCCAACAGAGTCAGAGGGGAAGTGATCATAATGGTTTGACTCATCTAGCATGTACCAGCTTCTGTCTCCCAAGGGTGCCTTGCTGCTTCAACTAGGCTGGCTCACTTGCCCTATGCATGGCATCAGGTCTGTCTTCTCTACAGGGATTGCTCTACTGGAAGATATCTCTAGGGGCTGCTCTGGAAGTAGGGTTGGTGGTCTGTAGTGGGTTTCTATTCTATTCATTTGGAAATGAATCATTTACGAATGAACAATATAATGAAGACTTGTCCTAGGATTATGGCTATGAAAATAAAGTGGAGGAAATGTCTAGTAAAGATATTTAAAAGGTACAAATAAGAAGGAATGTCTACAAGAAATTGAAAAGGTAGGATGAACAAGACTTCAAAGCTGGTTATGACTAGAGTCAAGAATTCAATAGAGCACAGCATGATGAGGAGAAAAGAAGGCTGAACATGGGAGTCAATCTTGCTTTGGAATCCTCCAGCATTCATTATTTATGTGATTTGGGACAAGTGACTGGATCTTTCTGAGTCTCAGATGTCTCATACATGAAATACTGGCCATCCCTATACTATCTCTCTCGGTACTGTTTTGATGTACTTTACATACATTAAATGGTGGCGGTGGTATGATTACACCTCCAAGGTTTGGAATGTGACAGATTGTATGAATAATCAGAAACATATAGGACTCTAGAGTCCAAAATCATAACGTGAACCATTCACCATTAATCAAAGTTAAAAATTCTGTCACAATATCCCTGAATGATGTTTTACTCAGACCAGCTACAGCAACCAGAAAAATCTCCATTTGGGGGTTAGCTTGTATTTGGATGATAGATGCCAGGGAATCTTGTCGTAACTCACAGTACTCAACGGGAAGCCCGGAGTGAACCTCCACAAAGCTATAAATTTATTACCAGAGCCCTTTGAGGTCGTAAACTTAGAGCTGACTTTGTATTTAATGTCATCTTGCACCACCCCCTCCCCAACTTTTCCATATTCCTGTGTAAAAAAGCCCAATGACAGATTGACGAGGTTACATAAACTTTGTGTTCTGTACAGGCAGTCCCTTACTTAAACCCCTGACTTACAAATGACCTACATAGACAAATGTCCTTGGAAGCTCCTGCTTTCCTCTTGTCACTTCTCCCTGTGGGAGTCCTAGCTGCTACTGGCAAGCGAACTTTGGAGAAACAGAAAGCTAGCACATTTAGAAAACCTCTTGGTTTAGGCATGTGGGAGGAGAAAAAGCTGTAAAAAGCAGAAATAGCTTAGGGAAGATGGTCCAGAGAGGCAGCCTCCCAGACAGGGACATCTCCCCAAATATTTTCCCTCACACTAACCTTGTGCTGCCTGAAATTCCTTCAGTTTAGAGATTCATTTGAGTGAATAATCATCTTCATTTTAAAATGTTAATAACTATGTTAAGGTTAATTCATTTGCCTTTCACATGCTAGTATGAATTAATTCCATCAGATTTCTTTTGTCCTATTATCTAGTTGGGGTCAGCAACACTAGGAAGCAGGAGAAGGATACAGAAAAGTAACTGGAAGGATATAACAGAAAAACTTGACTTAATTAAAATTTTTCATGGAAGAGACTGTGTGCCCAGGAAATGAAGAAGAATCATTTCTTCTTCCTTCCTCTTGTATTATATAAGCCCAATCTCCTGGTAGTTGGGACTCAGTTAGTAATATAGTTGTGGCATGATCATTCTATTATAAACTTGTGTAGGCCAGACTGGAATTCTATCCATTATAACATAAATTCTAGGGGAAAATGCATTCTGAGTCAAATGCATTCAGTTTGCAAATGAACTTTATGAATAAAACCTGCTTCTAAGTTAGGGCATGAGTATATCTGCTAAACTATTTTTACAACCCACACCCCTATCTAATTAGGAACATTTCACATCCACAATGGAGTCTTTAATTGGACCTGCATTCACATCCCAACTTTTTCTATGTACTTTCTGTGCAACCCTGGGTAAGTCACTCACCCTTTCTGGGCTTCATTTTCCTTATCTGTAAAATGAAGAACTTGGAGTAGATGTTCTCAGTTGGTATTTGATAGAACATGTTAACTACCGAAGTCTGAGAGAACAGCAATAATTATAACACATGGCTATCTATATGTGCAAAGCACTATAAGGGAAGACTGAGAATTATAGACAGATCCCAGCACTCAAGCTTATAATCTGTTTCAGAAAATAATACCTAAACATGTGAGAAACTGATCAACAGTACAAGATTTAAATAAGAGTACAAGCTAACAAATAATAGCCATTCTTTAACTATAGCAACTAAGGAGTCACAGAATTTCAGGGTTGGAACAGGTTTTAGAGGAATCAGGAGCAATCCCACATCTGAACAAGAATCCCTTTTACAACATACCTGACAAATGACTATGAAGTTTTCATGCCAAGACATGTAGTAATTATGAACCTACTCCTTTCTAAGGTAACTCATTCTGTCTATTGGGTCACTCTGATTGTCAGGAAACTTTAATTTTCCTCTTTACAGTTTCCACTTATTGCAGGTAAAGTATATGCCCAATTCCTACAGATATTTGCAAACAACCATCATATTTTGTCTTCTCCAGAGTAAATATATTTCCTTAGATTATTAGATTTAAATAAAGTTTATAGTCCACCAAGACTCTAGATCCTCTTTCAGAGAAGATGTTATTGTGCCTTCCCTATTGTACTTATTAATAAAATTGTTTAACTCGAGTACAAAACTGAACATTTATCCTCTTCAGATTTCATCTCCCAAAGTTTTAGCCTGTCCAGATGGTTTTTGGATGCAGACTTTCAGTCATTTTGTAGTCATTCTTCACTGCTTTATATCATCTGCAAACTTGATAAGCTTGCCTTCTCTAAGTGCCCTTTTTAAGTTACTGGTAAAGATGTTAACTAGCACAGAGCCAAGAACAGATCCCTAGGTGCTCCATTGGAGGTGTCTTAGCATAAGTTGACATTATATTCAAAGTCCTTCTTGACTGTGCTCTCATGGAAATTCTCCAACTCATCAAATGTCCTTCCTGAAATGTGCTGGGAACTAGATGCCAAACTTCATTTGTAGTGTAACCATGCCAGAGAGTTGTACGTGACTAATTAATTGGCAAATAAATTATAATAAGTAAAAAGTACTGCCGAAGTTGGGAAAAACACAATGGGATGGAAAATTAGTTATTTTTGTAGCCATGCCTGCAGACAAGTGAGAAGACCTTTGGGGCTCTGGCACACAGACATCTCTGGTGTTCATCTATGTTGTCCCTTTAGCTAGCTGTCTAAGAAGCAGAAGATTCAGTAGAATGTTATTTCTGCATCTGTCTTGGACAGATCAAAACAAGAGTAACAGCTGTATTTGCATATGGCAAGCAATGAAGCTTTTATGAAGTATCTGTTCCAGATGCTAGGGGCACAAAGGTAAAAATGACATAGTCCTTAGCCTCAGGTGAGGTAATGTGGTGCAGAGATTGTATACTGACTCTCCGGTTAAATGGTCTGGGTTTGAATACTCACCTTTAATGATATTACTTGTGAGACCTGGGGCATGCTAAGCTTCTATGGGTCTCAGTTTCCTCATCTGTATAATAAGAATTGAATTAGGATCAGGGGTGGGGAATCTGTGACCTTGAGGCCACATATGACCCTCTAGGTCCTCAAGTGCAGACCCTTAGGCCACAGGTTCCCCAACCCTGGATTACATGCACTCTGAAGTCCCTTTTAATTCTAGGTCTATGATGCTCCAATATAAAATGAGATTCTGTCCTAAATCTGGGGTTATAATATCTGGTTATTTTAAGTCATTTTCATTTGGTTTCTTGGATGGAATGGAAAGAGAAAAAACAGCTGATCCTGAACCTTGACAGACATTCATACACAGAGAGGAGCAGGAGGAAAAAGAACCTGCAAAGGAGACTCAGGTGGAGGCTTTAGGTTGTTTTTGGTTAAGTGAGGGGGGGAAGGGAATAAGCATTTATTAAGTGCCTACTGTATACTAGGCACTGTGATAAACACTTGACAAATATTTCTTTTGATTTTCACAACAGCTCTGTGAGGTAAATGCTATTATTATCAACCTTACTTTACAATTGAGGAAACCGAGGCGGACAGCAATCAAGTAACTTGCCCAGGATTACACAGCAGGTTAAGTGTTTTAGCTTAATTTGAACTCTCTTTCCTGAGTCTATGCCCAGTTCTCTGTGCACAGTGGTGCCACCTAGCTACTCCATCCAGCCAATGAAGTGTAGTCCTAAAGCTGCAGATTCTAATATTGAAGTTTTAAGTTTTAAAAACTTTTAAGACCACTTTTTTACTTTATCATAGATCCTTTTATGATCGAGTAGCCTGGAAATTAGTGCATCTAATCTTGGGGATTTCTCAGTGGAGGATAAGACAAGGAAACAAGTAACTATAGCGTGATACATAGCTGAATATGTTTCCTAATAGAGATTCAAACACAGTGGTATCTAGATGAGGAGTTCTTAACCTTTATGGTGTCATTGACCCATCTCTCTGATGGTTGGACCTTACAAACCCTTTCTTAGAGTAATATTTTTAAATGCATAAAATAAAGGATGTAGGATGGTGAAGGAAAACAATTATCTTGAAATAGTTATAAAAGTAGGAAACACACTCATGAACTACAGGTTAAGAATTCCTATTTTGATTCACTAAACCAATATTTTTATTTAATCTAAAATAAAATTTAATCTAATTTAATATAAATTAATCTGTCTAGTTTTTTCTATGTCCTCTGTAATAAATTAAGTCAAATGTAATCAAAACACTGAGTTTGAAATCCAGCCCTTAGCACAGTGCCTAGAAAATTGTTGTGGTTGTAGTTTGTCCCTTTGTTCTTGAAATGGACCATGACATCAGGGAGTTGATGACATGACTTGCATTGAATTGGATTTGAGTGAGGGAGGGCTGTGCAAAGTCACCAGCTTCACGTTCTCCTCCAGAGCCATCTGGGTCCAGTGGCCTGATATAGATCAAGAAAACTGGAGATGGCCCAGAATACAGTGGGAGAACTTGGCCTTTTTAAGCTAAGGTCTTTCCAAGTTCTCACTTTTAGTGAGGCAACACCCATTCAGTGAATAGGTCTATTGAAGAAATGAGTCAAGGGATGGCTCCTTTAATAATAATAATAATAATGATAATAATAATAATAATAAATCAAACTGGGAGGGGAAGACTGTCAGGGTTGCTCAATAAGGTTATGCATCTAGTTCATGGCAGATTCAGAACCTAGAACCCAGCTCTCTTAACCCCAAGTCCATTCCACTATAGCACATTGTATTGATTAGGATAGGAGGAGACTCATCCATTTTAATTGAAATTATTAGTCATAGGAACATCATGCAATCAAAACAATTAGATGAACTAAGTAAAATAGAAGCACTAGTAAAAGGTGGAAATTAGATGATGATCAATTAACTTATGGACTCAGCCGAAGAAACATTGGTATTCAGCTTCCAATCTTCAAACCCAGAAACTCAGCACTTGAATAAACTGCAATAATAAAATAGGTTAGACTTTTTTCCTTATGAAGCAAAGTGAGACCAAGTGGTCCAAGGGAATAAGCAGCATCAGCCTGGGGAGACATAACAGTTGGTGTATATATGGGTCAGCCCTGGCATTTTTTGTCAGTTACTTGGCTAAAGATGAGTTGTTAGGATAACAAGGGACAATGGAGTGTGAGGAGTGGTCTGCACTCTGAAAGGGAGGCTTACCTTTCAAAATAACTCTTTTAAATTGTAGAAGTATTTGGAGGAGAAAGTGAGGCTGATAGCTTTGTATAGCCCTCCCTGGCACATAGTAGTCATTTAATAAATGCATGTTGACTGACTGACAAACACTTGGCTTTCAGAAATCTCAGCTCTGTTACTTACTACCTATGTAAGATGATGTAAACCTTTTGAACCTCAGTTCTCTTATCTATGAAACGTGGATAATACTGCCTGCATTGTTTGTTTACCTCACAGGGCTGTTATGAGGAAATCACCCTGTAAACCTTAATGAGCTAAGCAAATAATTTATTACTATTATTGCTTTATGAAAGAAAGAGATCTTGGTGATACTAAGCATGGGAATGGGTGGGAAGGGATAAAACCTGGCCTGCGTTAACATCACTAAGGTGAACAAGCTTCTTTACCTCTAGTTGCCTATGATCATAGATTCAGGGTAGGATGAGACTTTAGAGGTCACTTGGTCTAATTCTCTCATTTTACAAATAAGAAACAGAGAGGTGAAGTGACTTACCCAGGGTCACACAGATTAACAAAGCTAGAAATCAAACCTAGACTCCAAATCCAGTGGTACCTTTTCCACTGCATTGTCAAGATCTCACCAGCAGCTAGAGGGAAATTGCTGCTTCTATTGGTGGGTCTGAATGGGTCAGTATTAGTTTCTATGGAATAGCTATGAAGAAAAAGAAGGGAGGAATTTTGAAAAGCCACTCTGAGAGGAATGACATTCAATCATCCCTCAATTTTGTCTTAATTGAAACCAGAGACCTAGAGGTTAACCTAGCCCCATTTTTATACTGTTATTAGATTTGCATTGATTTGACCTGCACAACATTGCAAGGTCAAGACTGTTTTGAATCTTGGAGAAATTGACTTCAGTGATTATAAAGTGATTCCCATTGATTTTTAGGGTAGTTGCTTTGTGGTCAGCTTACTGAAGAAGGAGACGGTGATTATCAATCAGTAGGAAAATATGTGCATAAATCAAATGCATAAAAAACCTTGTCAGGGTGAGATTATTGCTTTGTTTTGAGAAAATAGCATATTTTGTTGCCATATGAAGCAGTACATGGCCTTAAAGCCCAGTCATAAAGTATGTCAGACTTAAGGAGAATCAGGTGGCAGGCCCCAAATGAAATTTGGGCAAGCCAAGTCTTTGCCCTCAGTGAAATTCCACGGAAACTTGGTAGGCGGTCTGTGAAAAGATCTATCTAAAGCTAGAATTCAGGTGAAGGTTCATAAGGAGGGAAGAAAGGTTAACAAATTCATGGATCATGTTCCTGCTTTGTCTTCCATTTCTTAGGCTAATGATTTAAGTCAAAGGGTTTGCCTTGGTCAGATCTGTAGGCACCATGAAGGCTGTACCTTTCTGCCTTGTGTTTATAGGCTCATAGATCTAGAATAGGATGAGCTGTGTTAGAGGTCAGCTAGCCCTTTCCATTGTTTAGTTGTTTTTCAGGTCTTTTCATTTTCATTCCAAATTCTCATTTTGGGTTTTCTTTGCGAAGATACTGGAGTGGTTTGCCATTTCCTTCTTTAGCTCATTTCACAGATGAGGAAACTGAAGCAAGCACGGTTAAGTGACTTGCCCAGGATCATACAGCTACTAAGTGTCTGAGGCTGAATTTGAACTCAGGAAGGTGAGTCTTTCTTATACCAGGCCCAGCACTCTATCCACTACCCCACCACCAAGAAGGTAAGATAAAGTCAAGTGAAGAGTCATTCCCCAGAGGCAGCCAGGATTTGAACTTCAGTCCTGTGACTTTAAGGCCAATGTTCCTTCAACTGTATCATTCAGTCCAGGAAGTATCAAACCTTATTCAATACAGACACATTTTATTTTCCTATGGGCTCCGATCAAATACGTCTTTATTTCAATGATGAACCTTGCCAATAAATGACTACGTGGAAGCAGTCAATGTCAATATTCTGTTTGTTCATTGCCTCAACTGATGCTTTCATTTACCTAACTTGAGATGGGAAGAATGATCCATTTGCACCATTTGCAAGTGCAAATCTATAAAGAAATAAATATATAAAGGTAAAAAGACAAAAGGAGATAGTCTCTTCCCTCAAGGAGCTCACATTCCATCAGGAGGAAACAGTATATATGTATATAAATAGATTGAAAATATATTCAAGTAAATGGAAATAAAAATAGTTGTTGCGGAGCAGCCTACGGTGGGGAAGTACCTGCTGATGAACACTCTAATTAGTGGGTGGACTCTAGAGATAATACTGGAAAGGACGAGAAAGTCTTAGGTGTTACCTGCCATCAAGCTTCTCACCCAACACTGTGATATAGATGGAGGATAGGGTAAGTAGCCAGTTTATCTTACAGCTATGCCGGCCCTGCAAGAGAGTCTTTGCTTTTTAAGGACAGCAATGAATTTTCAGATGATCTTACTTGGATTTAGGCAATTGCCTTTATCAATTCACCACATCTCAGTTTTCCCAGGACGTGCCTCACATTGCATTCAGCCATCCCTAAATGCATCATATTCTGTCTCGCATGGCCATCTTGCCACTTTACTGGACATACTCTTCCGAACTTTAGTAGATCTGTGTGTGGGGCAAATAGGTGGTACAGTGGATAGAGCACCAGTGCAGGAGTCAGGAGGACCTGAGTTCAAATCTCACCTCAGACACTTGACACTCACTAGCTGTGTGACCTTGGGCAAATCACTTAACCCCACTTGTCTCATCCTGGGTCATCTCCAGTCATCCTGATGAATATCTGGTCACTGGATTCAGATGGCTCTGGAGGAGAAGTGAGACTGGTGACCTGCACAGCCCTCTCTCACTCAAAACAAAGTCGAGTGGAAGTCATGTCATTATTTCTCTGATGGCATGTTCTTCTTTAGCAACGAAGGACGAACACACAGATTTGTGTGCAATCTCATTAGCATGAGCATTCCTTTCATTAGTACCAATAACAACACCTCCTCCATTGAGGTCCTTGTCTGTGCTCTCCCATTGGTCCTCCACAGAAGATCCACTCAAAATACCAGGGGGACTTCAAGGTTGCTGTTTTACAGTTTGTGAGTACCAATGAAGGACTTAGGCTGTCCATGGTTCTTCTCGCTACACTATTACACTCTGCTTCCTCTGCTATGTGAACACTTGACCACTTTTGTTCAATTATACTGTATGTTCTATATGAGTATCTGCTTAAATGGAGTATATATGCAAGAGATGCTCTTAGCATGAGGATGTCTATCCTAGATCATAAGGGAACTAGGTCTGGGTAATTTGTCTTTGTATCACACCAGGTGCAATTAGGTGCTTAATAAAGGCTTTTTTAATGAGGCTGAGAATGACTGACTTATTCAGTAACCTTATGATATCCATTTGTTGCCAAGGAAGTTACTGGAAAAACCCCAGCCCTATTTATAAAAACTACTGTTCAGCCAATTAACTCTTGAATGAATGGTTGCACATGAGGGCCGTGTGCTCTGAGAGGAACTGAAATGAAAATGTCTGTTAGAGTTTGGGGAGAAGTAGATTGCACAGTGGCAAGTGACAGCTGAATACATTAAAACTGCTCTAGCTACAGCCTCCCATGGGCCAAAATGGAGGGAAGATTTTTGCATCTCAAGAAGCCTCTCCTCTTATGAATGTTTTTTTAAATGCAAGAGAGATCTCCTTTCCTGCAGTCAGATGCTTTGGTAAGGTGATTACTTTTTAGGTGAACAAAGATGCACATTTGCAGTCTAAGGCTTCATTCTCCACTGCAATGAGAAAGCCCATCCTCTCTGCTATAGGCATGTCAAAGGGTGTTGTAACTGCTTAAATGGTCTGGTCAAACTCTCTCTGGTGGGTTTCGATAAACCTCAGAATCAGCCTCAGTGGTTATGGACACCTTTAATTTTGGTGACTCATAGTCTCTGATATTTGATCCTTCCCATAGGACTTTCATGGATTTCTCCTTAGTGTTCCTAGTGATGGTTGGCCCATCCTTGCTTCCTCTAATTTTAACTTCTCTTATCCCTCTTTGCTTTTTTCACATGACTTTTTACCCCCTAAAATACAGCAGTGGAAAACATGGGCTGTGGTTCTGATTGATGTGAGCAAAACATTATAATAACCATCTCTGATACTTTAGTGCATCTGTGATTTCATCCACATGGGTTTTCTATTCATAAAAAACACAAACCGTTCATACTTTCCCTCTCTGGCCACTCTTAGGCATGATCTATAATAAGACAATGATGGAACATCATATGATGGGCTGGAGTCCTTCTAGTCCTCTTGATAGACCATGAAAACTGGATGGCCCTACAGGCTATCTCTTGCTTTATCTATGAGTCTTATCTATCATATACTGATGTTTTTTTTCTGATCAACTATCTCAGATATGTCACTATTCACAACTGATTTTGCACAATTTTTGATGAGTAAAATGTTGGTGCAGAGAGGAATTCTAAGTTGGAGTTGCCAGAGTTGAAGGAGGTGGCAGGCATTTCCTTATTGGAATTAGGCAAGTTTATTTAATCCATCCACCTTGCACCATGAGTAATGAGCTAACCACAGGGAGATGTAGCACTTGTAGGAGACTTAATCTGTATTGGATCCTGAGTCCTGAGTCTATGTCCCATGATTCAAGTAAGAGAAGTGGGTTCAGAATTTCTAAATCTTCATTTAAACATTGATTCCAGTGAAAGCATGACTCAAATATCACTTGGTGTCAGTACTCCTTTGTATTGTGTTTCCCAGACTCCTTTATGTCTAAGTATTTTCTAGGGGTTTCCTGGGGGTAGAAAATGTTGCAGATGTGCACTCATATCATTTTGTAGGAACTGTGTATTTTTAATTTTTTAAAAATGAATTTGGCGCATAGAAGGAAACACCTCTTATACTTAAACAGAGTCTGTCTGTTCCTGTGGGGAAGTGACTCTATTATGTCAAGGTTATATGACTAGAGCTCTAAAACAAATTAAAGAACGAGGTGAGTTTTTATCAGAAGGTGGTAGTTCCCATATTATTTTTAATTGGGTAGTTACATACTAATCACATCCCCTATACTTACAAAATAACTTGACCACCTGAAGAGATAAAGAGCTGGAGCATAGAAGATGGTCCACTCTCTGAGAATAACAGTAAATTCAGCATTTTCCCCCAGCACTTCTCAGTGGAGAGCACATGACATCCAGATTAAGTGTGGAACTTTGCAGTGTGCTATCCTTTTGGTGTCTAAAGTCACCTCCGAGGTTAGCAGCACCACCTGGTGGTTAAAACAGCGACGATGCTTTCAGTTTATACGGTACTTTACATTTTCAAAGCACACTATCATACTTTGTCTTATTTGAGCTTCACAATGCTGTGATGTTGGTAGTACACGTATTATTATTTCTGTATTACAGAGAGGAAACTGAGGCTTTGGGACTTGAACGGACTTGCTTAAGTTTACACATGTCTACATACTGTACAAGTAAGGAAGCAGAAATGTCTTACTAAAGACGTATCACTGAATGATGAAGATATCAGGAGTTATCAGAATTTTATCATTTCTTCTATTTAACTTCTGGACCCCATAGGTTTTCTTCTTCAGCCCAGGAAAAAAGAGGCAAGAACTAAGATAGCGAGTATCTTTGCTGTCGTCCCTTTTGATTGATTCCACTCATTTCATGGCATACTTGTGGCTATTTAAGAGTTAACTGATGCTAAGTATGCTAAGTGACATTATGGTGTAGTAGAGGGAACACTACCCTTGATTCTGAGACCTCCTCAGAACAAATCCCCTTAATTAAAGGATTTATTCTGTAAAACTTGGGATCAGTCAAAAGGCCACACCCAAGCACCTAGAAGGCCACGTGTGACCACAAGGCTGTAGGTTTCCCATCCCTGGTAGCCACTAGTCTACCACTGACCAGTTATGTAACCATGGCCAAGTCACCTAATATCACGTTCCAGTGTTCCAGAGATAACAGTACTTGTACACTTCCTTCAGGAGGTGGTTGTGAAGACAGTGCTTTGAAATTCCTGAAGTGCTACATAAATGCGAGCTATTGTTATTTTTGTAACTATAACTACTATGAACACCACAATCTAATTATATCATTATATTACTCAGGAAAGGCTGCTGCTACTTCTGTCCTGCCCCAAACTCACCCATACACTCACTGATTGTAGGTTAGATGCCCCAGAGGGCAGCTACAGGTCTAGAAATCTTAAAACTATAGAGCCTAACACCCTAGTGTTGAACTTATGTTTAAAGTCAGCCAGTGGCTCTAACTCAAAGCAAAGGAATGTATTAAGATGATACAGTAGAAAGGGTGGTCACAGATTTAGAGCACGCTACGAATGAGGCACATAGACAGGAAACACGGCTGGTCAAGGCAATGCATGCTTTTTAGGTACCGTAGAGCCCTCATGTCCTTTCTCTTTTTCATGCTGCTCCTACCTGGGCACAAAGTCTCTCTTGGTTGGGTCCTTCGGCTTGACTCCCCACATCTACCCCTTTGCACAGTTCTACTCTGATTGCCAGGGCTAGTTCTTTTGAATTCGTAGTTGGCTCTCTTTCATGCCGCCAGATGTCACTCCTGGAAGCTGCTTCTCACTGGTAAGTAGTTATTCTGAGATACCCTGGCAAGTAGGGGAGGGAGAGAGAGAAGTACCTTGTTCCCTGCTGCCTTCTGGTAGTGGAATAGGGGCTGTTTCCACAAAGCTGCCTTTATAACCTGCAAGGTTAGCATTTTAAAGGCCCCCAAGACCTATAGTTCTCCACCCTTCCTATTTCATTGGGGGAAACTTCATACTTTGGAGAGTCTAGATATGCTTTTTACTTCCTTTAACACATTACTACCTTGTTACCTGATATTTGCCTGTTGTTTCCTGTGATTACACCACAGATAATGAATTGTCTCAAAACATTTTATCTGAACTCTAGTGAATATAAGATTAGAAGAATGATTTCCTGTCTCAGGCCTTACTGTGGACTCTCTCTGCAAGGCTCTTTATCTGTTTCCTGCTCCACCCCTCTTTTCTTTTCCTTTTTGTATATCGCCTTCCTTTATTCTTGTGTCAAGGACTGTCTTTCTCTCCACTTATTTTTGCATTCCAGTGTTTAGCACAGTGCATGGCACATAGCAACCACTTAATAAATGCTTGTTAACTTGGCCTGATATAGTGATAATGATAATTCCTTCAAACAATATCTTTGTTAGCTACTACAGATTATTACCCCAGATCATTCTAACTGTCTGATCTGATAGAGAGATGAAGGGATGAGGATGATATTAAATATGCTCTCATCTCTATAAATAAATCAAGAGTATAATCTATCTCACTTCACATTCAGGGTCTATACTCAGTAAAGTATGTGTGTGTATGTATGTATGTAGATGTATGTATACATGCATATGTACATAAGTATCTGATATGTACACATGCGTGTATATGTACTATACACATATATGTGTACTCAGATACATGTATATATGTATATGTGTGTATACACACACATTGATGTTGGAAAAGATATTTCTAGTTCATGATTTAGAAAGTGAGGCACTTTAAAACTCATTCTGTTTAGGGATTATGAAGGGTAGTAAAAAAAAAAGTTAGAATTATATTTTCCGAGTGTGCCAAAGCCCAGCTCCAATCAGACAGAAGATCTTACAGTGAGGAGTCTTTCAGGATAGATAAAAAAGCTCATTGAAAGATATAGATCTTAGAGGAAATAAACCATATGGCAACACTGAGGTTTGGTTTCAAGAGCCTGAAAAAAATGAAATTTCTTTCCAAAGTTTTTCTCCCCTTTGAAAAGATTCCATGTCTTTGAGCCTGTGCTGAACTTCTCTTTCTGTCCATGGGTTAGTTTCTTTGGGGTCCCTTTGCAGTCATTCATAGGGGGAGCTGCTGGACTGCTTGGCATTCATCTACAGTTACCTTGGGGTAGAGGAATGAAACAGGAAGAACGGTGTTTCAGTTCAGGTATTAGAAGTAGATGACTTAAAGTTTGAAGTTGCTCGCACATCTGAATAAAGCAGGAGTTCACTTCTGAGGACCTTCCCCATTAATGTTCAGCCCTTTGAAGGACTGGTCCATTTGAGTCTGTAAGTCAAAATTTTTTTCTTTTGACCTTGATATTAACATGTCTTTTTCTGTGTCCCAAAGATTCTCACAGTTTGATTAAGATGACAGAGTCAGCACTGCCTGTTACTAGACTGGGAAAGGAACCCAGACCTGAGAAAATTGTCTTTTGAAATCAAGTCCCTCAGCCAAAAATCTGGAAATGGTGCCATGGTTTCTCTGACATGAACAGATGGATATTTCACACTGCTTCCTCCCGAGTTGTTCTCAGTACAGACATTAAGTCCCATTTCCTGATAAGGAAAGCTGGGCTGCCCAGGCTGTCAGGCAAATGGAAACCAAGAGGCACTTGATGGCATAAAGAGCAGTTGACTTGAAGCCTCTTACCTCTTCTGAGAAAAAATAAAATTAGTGGTAAAGGGAGAGAATAGAAGCTCTCCATGCCTGACCTCATCTGCCCACCTTTTTCTATTGGTAATGCTGCCTCTTTGGGAGAGAATTCATACCCACTGAGTTGATCATGCCATAGTTTTCAATACATGATATTCTCTCTCACTCTTTGTAGAATTACAAGATTCTGGTCTTAGAGATGGAAGGGATCTTAGAAGTCATTGAGTCTTATTATTTTAAATTAGAGAATACTAAAGTCTTTTTGGGGGGAGGATATCATTTTATATTATGAAGATGTACTCATATATGGAAATTCAGTATGATGAAGAGTTCCTCCTAGTAGTACATGGCAGAGTTTAGATTTGATCCCAAGTCCTCGGACTACAAATATAGTAATTTTTCCTTTTCACCAAGGCATAGGAAATAATGTGATATTATAAAAAGAGCATTTAATTTGAGATTCAGATTGAGAGACTTTGGTTCAAATTTTTGGCTCTGTCACTTATGAGATATCTGACCTAGGGCATATCACTGAAATTCAATTCTATAACATTTAAGGAACTTACTATGTGTGAGCCATCTGGCTTTGTGCTGACGAAACAAAGACAGAGATAATATACAGGCCTTGTCTTCAAGGGATTTACATCCCACTAGACATAAAGAAATAAGTTTGACTTGATATAATAAATGTAAAGGGCAGGTTGAGGCTAGTGCTAGGAGAAATCTGAGGATGGAGAGAAGAGTTTCCCCTGGGAAGGAGAAGAATTCTGTGGTTCTGTTTATTCATCTCTAAAATGAAGTTTCAAAATTTAATTATATATGTATGGCCATTTTATATACATATACATGGGTAGTCTAGGCATGTACCAAGCCCCATTACACATGTATATATATCTTTATATATGCCTATGTTGTATATGTGTTTGTTTCTATGTCAATATCTATCTATATGATTATGCCTCTGTGACAGTTTTATTTATTTCTCAGACTCCCCAATTATTTCTGCTTTCTGTTCCAGTAGTTTGTAGTATACTTAGATGACAATAGAATTTCCATCTTGCCTCCCTTGATCTTCACTGGAATGCTCTCCATCACAGAACTTCCATATATGAGTATGTCTTCATAATATAAAATGATTACCCCTCCTCCCCCCACCAAACTGGGAGATTTCCTTTCATAAATCCAGTTATGGATCTTATCCCTGTTAAGCCTCAATGATACCCAAGCAGCCAAATTTGCTATCCCATGTTGAGATCTGTAGTTCATCCTGCTTGTGAACTGTACCTACTTTGTGACTTTGTGTGTTGTCATCTGAGACCATGTTTATTTGTTTTTCAAACTGGCCTCTTTTTTGGATTTTTCTTCTGTGATGTTTTAGTTATCTCAATTCTTATTCTTGTACCGTAGTTGCTCTCTCTGGCATCTTGGTAGATATAAATATGAAGCTTTTTCCTTCTACTTTCTTTTCACATTAAAACTCTTTTGATTAGATTTGAAAGTCTTTAGGAAAAAAAACATCCTTTCAGTCTTCATCAGAGGTATTCCACCCTTGGCCAGCATCATGCTATTTGCATATTTTGGGATTTTTTTCTGTCTACTGAATAGGGTTGTTGTGAAGATCAAATGAATATACAAATATACATACTTAGATGGTAGTAGTTATTGCTATTACTGTTAGTAGAAGTTTTAGTGCTAGTAATAGTAAATTAAATAATTTCTTAGT
This sequence comes from Notamacropus eugenii, assembly GCF_028372415.1. Classification (NCBI taxonomy): domain Eukaryota; kingdom Metazoa; phylum Chordata; class Mammalia; order Diprotodontia; family Macropodidae; genus Notamacropus; species Notamacropus eugenii. The sequence continues at coordinate 85,732,338 of NC_092874.1, forward strand.
TATATGCTTTGTGAATCATCCATAGCAACCTTTGATTCTCATTGCTTTCTTCATTTCAGTATGTTTTGGGGCTACCTATCCCAAAGCTTTGGGTTGGTGTGTGCAAAAATCTGAATTTAAGCTGAGATAGGTAAGACTTAACAAGATAAACCTTATCATGTAATGTAAGTAGATTTTGAATTATTCACTGTTTTTGGTCAAACATGCTTCTTTTTACCTTTATTGTCAAGGATACTGGAAATCATGAATATATGTATATACACAAATACACACACATATGTATGTATACACAGAAAATGCACACATATAAACATATATTGTATACTCCACGTAATTCAATATTCTTGACTCTCCTTACTCTCAGGCAAACCCATCATCCTCACCCATTGTACATTTTTGGAGAACAGGGAACCCTATCTTCTATTTCTTTACATTTTCTATAGCACCTACATAACACAATATCTTGTACATAGTGAATTCTCATAAACACTTGTTGACTCGTTAGTTTGGGATAGAGTGAGGGATGTCTCTTTGGGATGTCTTGGTGAAGCAGGACTGGAGCAGTTTCCTCTGACTCCAATAGAGCCCTTTGCTTCTCATGACCTTTTTATGAAGTTGGTGGCATATGATGATTTCTCAGGTCTCTCACAATGGTCTAGAGATGTCTTCAGTGGGTTAGCGATGTTTGTAGGCTCACAGGATCTCTTAGTTGAATTGGACCTTAGAGATCTTTTAGTCCAAAGGTATTTCAACAAGAATCATCTCTACAACATTTCCAACAAGTGGACATCCAATCTTCCTGGGATGACAGCTATCTAGTAATGGTGAATCCACTTCTTGTTGAAGTAGCCTTTTCTACTTTTGACTATCTCCAATTGTTAGGAAGGTTTTCCTTAGCTTGAAATCTGCCTCCCCGCTTTTTTGCAAGATCTTTGGGGGCTAAAGAGAACAAGTTTAATCCTTCTTCTAAATACTTGGAAGACAATTATCATGTCCCCAGTGTCTTCTCCAGGATAAACTGACTCAGTTCTTTTACCCAGTGATCACATGGCATATTCTTAAGGCCCTTTATTGTCCTGGATAGGCCTTCTTCTTTCTAGTCTATTAGTGTCTTTCTAAAATTGTAACACCCAGAAATGAATGCAAAACTTCAAGTGTGATCTGACAAGGCCAGAGTACAGTGTGAAGCTCATACTCTTTTCTGATTACAAACCTCTCCAAATGCAACTTAAGATTGTATTAACATTTTTGGCCATCATGTTTGTTTGCTAAACATTACGTTATTTACTAATATTTAACTTGAAAAATACTAAAATCCTCACTTTTTTTTCAAACGAACATCCGTCTAGCTATGCCTTCCCTAACTTGTACTGATTCTTTTGAACAATAGGAGTTCTCTTTTTTCATCCTAGCAGATTTACCCCATTGTTCTAGTCTGTCAGATTATCTTTGACAAGTAATTCTAACATCCAACACATTAGCTATAGGTTTTTGGTATCTGGAAATTTGAGAAGTGTGGCATTTATAACTTTTTTTAGGTCATAGATTTTTTTTAAGGACAATGACAAGGGGGGATCCCCATGGGCCCTCTTCTGCTTTTCTCCAAGATGACTTCCTTTTGTTAGGAACTCTTCTTTAGATCTGACTGCTTAACTGATTTCAGATCCATTGAACTCTATCATCATCGTGTGAACAGTAATAGTACGAGAGACTTTGTCAAATACTTTACATCTAATATTAACATGGACATAAAGGAATTGAGGTTATGCTACCATGGTTTATTCTTAATGAATCTATAATGGCTCTTAGTAATCATCATTTTCTTTCCTAGATATTTACAAGTAATTCCTTTAATCGTATTGAGTTTTGCCAGGAATTAAAATCAAGCTTGCTGACCTCCCCTTTGCTTGGTCTTCTCTTTCCTCTTTTGGAAAATGAAGAATATTTGTTCATTGCCAGTAGAGTGATAATTCTACCACTTTCCATAATTTTTCAAAGTTCATCAGTAGTTCAGCATTATCATTTGGCATTACATTCAATTACTTGGGATGCTGTTCATTCTGATTTTGGAAAACTTCCATTTTGAGGAAATGAAATATTGTAGTCAATCCATCCATATTCTTCAAGCATGGAACTTAGCAAAATTTTGAAGTAGGTAAAATTGTTCTAGGCAGTGACCCTCTCCCAGTTCAGATACCCAGTACCTTCATGTTGTTTTACAGCTTCCTCTATTAAGATGTGTTCTTGGCAAAGATATGTAATCATTGTTCTCTTCCTCCTCCTCCTTTCTCTCCCCTTCCTCTCTCCCTCCTTCTCTTCCTTCTCCACCTCCTCTTCCTACTTTCCTCTTTTCTTTTTGCTCTTAATACTAATAAAGCAAATGACATAATGGATAAAGCACTCAGTCTAGAATCAGGAAAATCTGAGTTGAAATTTGGCCATACCCTTGCAAGCAGTGTGATCCTGAGCAAGTCACTTAACCTCTGTCAGCCTTGGTTTTCTCATCTGAAAAAAAGTGATAATATCTATCTTACAGGTGGCAATAAAATAATATTTTTAAACCACTTAGCATAATATCTGGTACTTAATAAATGCTTATATAGTTATTATTAACAATAATACCTTAGTAGTAATTCAGGTGCCTAGACTATCTGTTCCAGGGGCATTTATATTTTAAAATAATATATGCATTTTTAAAATAATATGTCCATATATATTCAGTATTAATATAATTTTGGGTATTAGCTATCAGGTGGGGAAATGTTTAGGAAGACTGGGTCCACTTTTCTTAATCTACTTTATGCAGGAAATAGCCAGTAAATGTAAGGCTAACCTATTTCCTTGGACTTTCTCATTAAGGGGGAATCCCCTCTTTTGTTTGTAGTCTTCATTTTTATGGGGCTAGTAACATCTCTAAGAAGCTCTTAAATGCTCCTGACTTACTGTCTGCCCTTGAGATGGCTGTCATTTTTTTTTTTTTTTTTTTACTATCTCTTTGTCCTTGGGCAATTTACTTACTCACTTTAGGAGCCAGTTTCTTCATCTATAAAATGGGGAGGTTGTGCTATGTCAGTGGTTCCCTATCGTGAGTTTTGAAGGTACTACAAGGAAGGAAACTACACCTAGTTTAGATATTTAAAAATGAAAGAAATTTCTTTAAAACCAAATCGATGATAATATATTTTTTCTCTATTCCTATAATGGAAGAGGGGAGAGCAAACTATTTAAAAATTAAGATTGAGCTCATCCATTTGCCCAGTATCCAAATAGTGGTTAAGGTATCTTGGAGGCAGGGAGCTTGTTTGTTTCATTTTATTTTCCCTCCACTCCCCAAAGTACTAACATTTTTGTAGTAGGTTAGCAAGAAACCCATGCTATGATCAGCTATTCTTTGTGCCACCGTGTGGCTGTTTCTTGGCACTACGCTCAGTTGACCTAGGGACCTCTTTTCTTTGGGAAACAACCCCCACACGTTTGTTGTTTCATTCTCAGAGTAGGATAAGGTAATCTAGAAAACCTCCAGGCTTCGAGAAGACACTTGTCATAATACTCTCAGTTAAATCTTTTGAGTATAAGCACAAGACACAGTGGAAAGAGGATCCTTATGTTACTAGCTTTGTGACTTTGAACAGGTCATTCAACCACATTCCTTGTCTGCATACAGATGGGATTTGGAGAAATGGAAGATCTTTAGGGTTGCTCCTAGTTCTGAAAATGTTATGATGTCATGATGCTATTTCTAGGACCTAATTAGTACTTACTTGCACCCTGTACATTAAGACATGCAAATGTCTAGACTTTGGGGAATGCATCAGGAAGCACAATCTTAGAATTTTAAAAGGGACTTTCCAGTTCAGACCAGGCCCAGAGGGTTTGGAACTTGCTCCATAGCACGTAGCTTTTGTAGTGGCAAACCCAAGACTAGAAATCAGTTCTTTTGACTTTCAATCGAATGACAGTACTATTTCCTTTTGTGTCACATGATAAGGCATCATAATGGTTTTAAGTAGAAAAGGATACTGGATTTGACAACAAAAGAAATTCTTTCCAGTCCTAGCACTGTCATTTATTAGCTTTGTTACCTTAATCAAATTATTTAACTTCTCTGGGACTTGGCTTCTTTATCTTTACAAAATATTTATTTTGTTGTTTAGTCATGTTTTAGTTGTGTCTGACTCTTCATGACTCCACTTGGGTTTTTTTGGCAGAGATATGAGAGTGGTTTTTCATTTCCTTCTCCAGCTCATTTTACAGATGAGAAAAGTGAGGCAAGCAGGGTTGGGTGACTTGCCCAGGGTCGTACAAGGTAGTAAGTGTCTGAGGCCAGTTTTGAACTCAGGTCTTCCTGACTCCAGGTCCAGCAATTTATCTACTGCACCACCTAGTTGGCCATAATTTTGTCTACTTTCCAGCACTGGTGGAAGAATGAAATAAGATAATGTTATATGATCACTCCAGAGCTGCAAGTGACAATTTTGGTGCTTGGAACAATGAGCATGAAATGTGCTCTCAAATTAATTAAAAAGACAAATTTATTTACAGAGGCAGAATGAGAGAACTTGGAATGTAACTTCCTTATGTTGGAAGAAAGCCTGAGACAATATCCATTAGTGGGGAGACAGAGACTTTGAGGTCTTGGGGTGAAGATCCTGGGATCAGACCATAATGGGAGAGACTGAAGCTAAGGAGAAACTCACCTGAGGTATGGGAATTCAGGAGGAAGATCCCTTCCTATTTTAACTATCATTCATGATAATTGAGTAGTAAATTTGATTGCTTCGATGGCTAAAAGAGTTCCCTTTAGATTTTGGTACTCTGAAACAATCCCCCAGTGGCTCTACCCTAGTTATGGCTCCATGCTATACAAATAGAAGTTGGTATTGGTATTTTTCTTCTCCTCAAGGATATTATAATTGATTTAAGAGGCAGTCCATCCTAAGGCTATCCTCAAAGCATTTTCCCATTGATATTTCTCTCTCTCTCTATGATGAAGAAAGATGAAATATGGTTTATGTAATCATTGTGATCTTCTTAATTCATGTATTAAAAAACAAAAATAAGGAAAGAAATTCATTGTGAAACACCGAAAAAAAGAGTGAGTAGAGTTCTGAGTTGGGAATAGGAAAGACCAGAGTTCAAATATTGCCTTGGATCCTGGCTGACTGTGGGATTGGGCAAATCAATTAATCTCTCTCAGCCTCAGTTTCTACATCTGTAAAATGAGGATAATTGCTGTGAGGATCAAAGGGGAAATAATATATAATTATATATATAATGTAAAGCATGGCTTTGTATACCTTTAAATACTGTATAAATGCTTCCTATTGTTATTATCGCTCTTTCCCCTTTATAAAGTTCTAATATTTCCCTATGAATTTTGACCTAGAAAAAGTAAGAGAACACAGAACAATCTTTGGGCTTGTGCATTTTCAGCAGGCGCCTGCAGCCCTTGCCAACTTCTAACAACAGTTCAATTCCAAAATGGCCAAATGCAGAGAACTAACAACCTTTTTTTTTTTTTTTTAAAGACAAACTAACAATGTCTTTGCCGGGGATAGTGAAAGTTAATAGCTTGAATCTCTGCTAAAGAGCTCCAAATGCTCTTTTGAGCTTAACTCATTAATCACAAACTCTATTTGCTGGTTAAATGGGAAGTTAAGAGGTTTTTTGTGCTGTTTTGTTTTTAAACAAATGTACTTAGTATCACAGGTGAGTTAGGAGAGGAAAGCCATTTGGCGTATCTATAACATTCCTAGTAATAGCAGTATTCACCAACACTTACAGTGTAATGAAAAGTTTCCAAAGTAATTTAGAAAGATTATTGCAACAAGAGTGCTTGACCCAGAGACTTTACTCCTCAGTGTCTACCTTTAGGGAGTTAAAAAAAAAAAAAAGAAATATCCATGCAAACTTTATTTCCTGGGTGCTAAAAATCCGAAAACAAAAGGCATGCCCATGGATTGGGAAAATGACCAAGCAAATTGTTATTTGTGAATGTAATGGCATATCATTGTGCTCTAAGAAGCAATGAATATGAGGAAATTCAGAAAAGATGAGGGAAGATATGGATGAGCTGATACTGAGTGAAGAAAACAGAACCATAAGATCAAAGGAAAATGAAGTTACAGAGAGTAGTTGTGGTGGTTCATGTTGGGAATGATCTCAGAAGGAAATTACGATAAACGGTGAGATGTGGGTGATGGATGGATCAGCCAGTTTGACCTAATTGTTTTTCTTCTTTGTTATGAGGGAAACTTTGGGGAGCAGGGTGTTGGGGCTGTGAAGATTTATGTTGGTAAATAGCTGTGATATAAATCCAAAAGACATCAAAAATACGTTTAAAAAATAAATCATTCGTCTCTGGAGTCAGGCTTTCCCTGTGTTTACTTTTAATAGGAAAACATTGAAAGAAGTTAACAATCAAAATTACATAACTAGTAAGTGACTGAGTCGGTCCAACACTCTCATATATGTATGTGTTCAAACTCATGAATTAAAAAAATTATTCTAAATCAGTGATTTCAATGGTGTAGGGAACTGTTGGTGAGGAAACTTCTTTTTTTATTTTTTTAATGTATTTATTTAACTTTTAACATTCATTTCCACAAAATTTTGGGTTCCAAATTTTCTCCCCATTTCTCCACTCCCCCCACCCCAAAACGCCAAGCATTCTAATTGCCACTATCACCAATCTGCCCTGTCTCCTAACATCCCTCCCTTCCCTTGTCCCCATCTTCTCTTTTGTCCTGTAGGGCCAGATAACTTTCTATACCCCATTACCTGTATTTCTTATTTCCTAGTAGCAAGAACAGTACTCGACAGTTGTTCCTAAAACTTTGAGTTCCAACTTCTCTTCATCCCTCCCTCCCCACGCATTCCCTTTGGGAAGGCAAGCAATTCAATATAGGCCATATCTGTGTAGTTTTGCAAATGACTTCCATAATAGTCATGTTGTGTAAGACTAACTATATTCCCCTCCATCCTATCCTGCCTCCCATTGCTTCTATTCTCTCTTTTGATCCTGTCCCTCCCCAAGAGTGTTGACTTCAAATTGCTCCTTCCTCCTATTGCCCTCCCTTCCATCATCCTCCCCACCCCACGCTGCTTATCCCCTTCTCTCCCATATTGTAAGATTAGGTTTTCATACCAAAATGAGTATGCATTTTATTCCTTCCTTTAGCGGAATGTGATGAGAGTAAACTTCATGTTTTTCTCTCACCTGCCCTCTTTTTCCCTCCACTAAAAAGTCTTTCGCCTGCCTCTTTTATGAGAGATAATTTGCCCCATTCCATTTCTCCCTTTCTCCTCCCAATATATTTCTCTCTCACCACTTAATTTCATTTTTTGAAGATATGATCCCATCCTATGCAATTCACTCTGTGCTGTGTGTGTGTGTGTGTGTGTGTGTGTGTGTGTGTAATCCCACCCAGTATCCAGATACTGAAAAGTTTCAAGAGTTACAAATATTGTCTTTCCATGTAGGAATGTAAACAGTTCAACTTTAGTAAGTCCCTTATGACTTCTCTTTGCTGTTTACTTTTTCATGTTTCTATTCATTCTTGTGTTTGAAAGTCAAATTTTCTTTTCAGCTCTGTTCTTTTCATCAAGAATACTTGAAAATCCTCTATTTCATTGAAAGACCATTTTTCCCCTGAAGTATTATACTCAGTTTTGCTGGGTAGGTGATTCTTGGTTCTAGTCCTAGTTCCTTTGACTTCTGGAATATGATATTCCACACCTTTCAATCCCTTAATGTAGAAGCTGCTAGATCTTGTGCTATCCTGATTGTATTTCCACAATACTTGAATTGTTTCTTTCTAGCTGCTTGCAATATTTTCTCCTTGACCAGGGAACTCTGGAATTTGGCCACAATGTTCCTAGGAGTTTCTCTTTTTGGATCTCATTCAGGTGGTGTTCTGCAGATTCCTTGAATATTTATTTTGCCCTCTGGTTCTAGAATCTCAGGGCAGTTTTCCTTGATAATTTCATGAAAGATGATGTCTAGGCTCTTTTTTTGATCATGGCTTTCAGGTAGTCCCCTAATTTTTAAATTGTCTCTCCTGGATCTATTCTCCAGGTCAGTTGTTTTTCCAATGAGACATTTCACATTATCTTCCATTTTTTCATTCTTTTGGTTTTGTTTTGTGATTTCTTGGTTTCTCATAAAGTCATTAGCCTTTATCTGTTCCATTCTAATTTTGAAAGAACTATTTTCTTCAGTGAGCTTTTGAACCTCCTTTTCCATTTGGCTAATTCTTCTTTTGAAAGCATTCCTCTCCTCATTGGCTTTTGAACCTCTTTTGCCAATTGAGTTAACCTATTTTTCAAGGTGTTATTTTCTTCAGCATTTTTTTGGATCTCCTTTAGCAAGGTGTTGATCTGCTTTTCATGCTTTTCTTGCATCTCTCTCATTTCTCTTCCCAGTTATTCCTCCTCCTCTCTAACTTGATTTTCAAAATCCTTTTTGAGCTCTTCCATGGCCTGAGCTCATTGAATATTTATTTTGGATGTTTGGGATACAGAAGCCTTGACTTTTATGTCTTTCCCTGATGGTAAGCATTGTTCTTCCTCATCTGAAAGGATGGGAGGAGATATCTGTTCACCAAGAAAGTAGCCTTCTATGGTCTTATTTTTTTTCCCTTTTCTGGGCATTTTCCCAGCCAGTGACTTGACTTCTGAGTTTCTTCTCCACACCCTCCTCGCCTCCAGTTCAGCCCAGCTAGTGCTTGGGAGCTGAGATTCAAATGTTTCTTCCCAGCCTCAGGGCTTTTGGTGGGGGTGGGGCTGCTATTCAGTGTGAGATTAAGTTCAGGTGCTCTGGTGGGGGCAGGGCAGCCCCTCGGGGCTCAGTTCCCTCAGGGGGTTTACAAGGAGACCTTCAACAATGGATCTGAGCTCCTGCCTGCTTTGAGAGCCCCTGTCTGCTCCTGCCTCTGCTCCTGCCTCCTGAGGGGGCCTGAATTATGGGGACACTCCGCTCCCCTCTCAGCGAGCCAAAAAAGACTCTCTCACTGACCTTTGGTGCCTATGGGTGGAGGGACCTGCGTGGCCACTGGAAATTCTGTCTCTGAAGCCTGCTCAGATCTGGCTCTCTAGGTGCTGTGTGGCCAAGGCAGGGCTGGGCTCTGCTCTGGGTCCAGGGCATGACAGACCTTTGGTGTCGGTTTTTCAGGTCTCTCTGGAACAGAAATCTCCTCCACTCCATTGTTCTGTGGCTTCTGCTGCTCCAGAATTTGTTGGGAGTTCTTCTTTATAGGCACTTTATGGGCTGTGGGTTCAGAGCTAGCATATGTGTGTCTTTCTACTCCTCCATCTTGGCTCCTCCCCCAGGAAACTTCTTTAGACAATTGCTGCACAACTTATGGATTGCCCAGAGCCCCAAGAAGTTGTGACTTGCTAAAGGTTCATAATTAGGAGTGTCAGGGACTGGATGTGAATCTAGATCTTCCTCATTCTTAGACTGACTCTCTCTGTGCTGCTTATTTTGCAAATGTAAGGTAGTATTTTTAGTAGCTTTTTTTGGGGGGTGGGGTGGGTACAAGGTCTCGATTTTTAATATCCTCAATGTAGAAAACCTTTGGTTCAGAAACTCCCTTAACTTTTTACAGTCTTAGAGAATTTCGTAGGGAAGGGGAAAGGGGAATAAACATTTATGTATGTGTCAGGCAGGATGCTAAGTGCTTTACAAATAATATCCCATCTGATGTCTTCTGAGGTAGGTGCTGTTATTATCTGCATGTTACAATTGAGAAAGCTGAGACAGACTGCCCAGGGTCACACAGCTAGGAAGTGCCTGAGGCCGTATTTGAACTCTGGCCTTCCTGATTCCAGGCTCATCACTCTATTTATGGTACTTCCTAGCTGTGGCACTCCTGGAGTACTGAGAGCTTTTGACTTAACCTCTGATGTCTCAGTGAGAATATTTCAATGGTAAGACCTGAACCTGCGCCTTTCTGACTACAAGGCCAGTCCTTTTTCCATTTGGCATATATCCTTTCACTAATAGCAATAATTTTTACGATTATTTATTATTAATAATAAAAATAATTTTGTAGATATTTGGTTGTAGACAGAAAGGAAGCCAAAGGAGATTGGATACGTCCTCCTTGATGCTTCTTTTGAGAAGGCAATACATTTATAATGATATTCTGTCATTAAGTGTCAGAACTTCAATGCAGTATGCTGCGATTACACATTAGAATTCCATCTTTACAAGTATTAGGTAATTAGGTTATAATGAACACCATTACAGTAATTACACCATTTGGAAGAATCGCCCAAGAAGCCATGAGAAATTGCCTTGAAAAACAAGAAACGTCACCTAATAAAAATTACATTTAAAGGATTTCAGTTCCAAGGTGTTCATCGACCATGGCAAAGAAATCAACAGCTGAGGTTAAAGCCCTAATGGGGCGCCCCAGGAAGGTACCTTCATGGCATCTGAGGGAAATGCTTTAATCCTCTAAATTACCCTCTAAATGTCATCTCTCACACTGGGAGCCATTTCTCCATCTTTATGTAGGAGTCTGAAGTCACCCACACAGGAACTAGCTTGCACAATATCTTTCTGGAAAAGAAAGGAGATTTGGACCAATACTTTCTTGGTACATCCTGGGACCTTTTTGGGGCTGGCTAATCCTTTGGCAAACTTTAATATTTCCCCTTAGGGGCTGGAGTTGGAAAGGGTATTTGAGGTCCTTCTTATGCAGAAGAAAGATGATTATTCCTCTTGGAAAGTTGCATAGTTTTAAATCCAGTTTTCTGCAATACAGTGGGGTGGAAAACATTCAAGAATTTCTCTCTCTCCTTCTCTCTCTTTCCTTATACTCTCAATATATTTCTTTTTTATTCTAATTCTTTAGATAAAAGTATTCAGTATGACCAGAACTACTCCTGGGGAAGGGGCCTGACCATTTCACATTATGTGTTCTCTTGTATCATCCTCTTTTGTACAGGTGAAATCAGGATACACTTAAAAGGGAAAAGAAGCCCAGAAAGGGCAAAGTGGAGCCTGAACAATCTGTATTGAGGGCAGTCTTTTACCTGTATAAACAGAAGGGGATTAATTGTGTGAATATACTAATATTTATATAATGCTGTAAAGCTTGCAAAACATTCCTATCACAACAAGACTGCAAGATAAGTAATTCAAGTAGTAGTATCTCTTCCAATTTAGAGAGGAGAAAATAGAGGTTCAGAGAATTTAAGTGACTTGTTTATAGTTCTATAGCAAGTAAGTGTAGCAGGGAACCTACAGCTCACTTCTGACTCCCAGTCTAGTGCTGGTTATAGAATTCCGTGCTGCCCCAAAGCACTTTTAATTCCATTTGAAGAAGTTATCTCCCACATGGGTTGCTTGTTCTCTGACTAATCTTTGGAACCCTTCAAAGATCAACCTGGATAATTATTTTAATGGACCACATCCTAAGGATAGTTATTGGTTTGATCCAGCTACTTCCATGTCAATTGCCTACAGGCCTTACAGCCCCTAAATATTATCCTCCCACCTGATACTCCCTTAGCATCACCACTCTCCACCCCCTCACTGTGCTGGAAATTCCAGGCTTCTGTGATTTAATGGTAAGAGCACTGGATTTGGAATTAACACCTGGGTTTGAAACCTGGCTCTGCTGTAGGCTGTTTGCCATTGAGCAAGTCACTTAACTTATTTTCTGATCTGGAAAAAAAGGGGAATAGACTGACACCCATTTAGGGTATTCTGTCAATTTTTTAGATGTTTTACAATTGTCCCCAAGCCCCATCATAGCCATTCTATAAACAAAGAAATTTTCTATAAGTAAATTCCTATTAAAAGGCCTCCCTGGAATTCAGGATACTTTTATTATCTACGATATGTTCTCTCTCATACACTGCTCTAAAAAGCTACTTCAGGCATCCATGATAATAGAGGACTTCAGGATACATGATTTCCAATGGTGTCCAACACTAAATTCCACATGGAAGACTGAGTTATATAGTGAGGTGTTTCTAGGTTTTGTTGTTTTAGTATAGATAGAGCTTCAAGGGTAAAAGGGAGGAAAAGGCATTTTTTTCCTTTTCCAGAGTAGATGTCAGTTGTATAAAAGTTGGGAATTTCTAGGTGATAGCCAACAAGGCCTGCCCAAGATAAAAACTGTATGATTGGGGAAGCTTGCTTTCTTGCTGCTGGAGACCTAGCTTGGGATACAAGACTTGTCTTTCTTATTATTTTCTTATTTCTTATTCTTTCTTATTTCAGATCTACCATTAACTAATTCTTTTTTTAATCACTGAAAAGTCACTTCACTTCTGGGGCCTCAGTTTCCTCATCTGTCAAATGATAGAATTATATAAGAGATTTCTAAGTGACCCTCCATTTTGAGAATTACCTGATTCTATATCTTCTTAGCCACTCTCCCCGTGGTGTACCTTGTCCCTCCCTATTCTTTCCCAGGATCTAGTGCTCTCTTGCTGTCTTTACCTTCAAAAACCGGTGTACTAAAAAAAGATCAGGTGTCAGTAATTTACACTTTAGTGAGAAGTGAAGTCCTTGTGTTACCTTTTCCAGGGCTATTTGTATTTTCTTCATTTTCTTGCATTCCAGAATAAAAACTTTTTTGCTAAAGAGAATTTCAAGTGTTGGTTGGTGGGAAAGGTATTCTGGTGAGCCAAACCTCCTCCCTTTTCCCCAGTCCATTGAAATTATGTCTTAAGGCAGTCATTATCCAGTTAGGCTGGCAGTTATCTTATTCCTAGGACAGTGGGTACAAGGCTTAGTTTCTATTGGACCTAGGAATCCTTAGAAAAAGGGGATAGGAAAGGAATTGATTCCAAGTTCTATCAGTTAGACTTGCTTCCTTTTTAGCAATAAGCTTTGTTTCTACTCTTGAAAGGCTCTAAGGACTGGCTGTGCCCTATATATTTAGTACCCTGGGGCAAAGGCATGGTTGTTCCAGCTTATTTTTGGCTCTGTAGGTTGTCCTTGATTGCCAGCACATAATACTGAGGTCTGACCAGACTGTAGCTGGCAAGTTTACTGGACCTTAGACCTCATGTCATAGTAAGAATTGACCAGGAGAGGGAGCATTTCTTCAGGAATTAGAAGTTGTTCTTGGAGAAACTTTGTGAAGGAACTTCAGCAAAATGCACATCAACACTTTGATTACATGATGGGATTGTTAACTGAATGGAACAATGAGTTTTTCATTAGTTCTAAGTCTTGAGTTCAGATCAACCCTAACTCTAAATGGAGAAGATGCTCTTCAGAATGAGGAATAGATACAATGTCACAATTTATTTGTAATTGGCAATTTTAGATTTCAATGGGTAAACATAAGGTATCTTTATTAAAACCTCCATTAAAATGTATAGTATTTAGTTTATAGTGACAGTGACAAGCTCTTGTTATGTGAAGAGATCTGTTTATGATAAGTAAAACAAAAGAAAAATGGACTTAATAGAAGTAATAAGATATAAATATCAATTTGAAGAGACTCTCTAGGATGGTGATGTCACACTGAAACAGAAACAGATGCTGGTCAGCACATTAACTTAGAAAATCAAAAATTAACATTCTTTATGTTATATTAATTTTTATTTATCTGGTTAAACAGTTCCCAATTATATTTTAATCTGCTTTGGGAGGTACAGGGGAATTATGTCGCCTTTTCAGGCAAGAAAAACCTCTGCTTTAAACGTTGGGCATCATTAAATATGCATCCAAGAAGCAGTATCTCATAGAATATAGATTGATTGAAGAGTGCTTCTGAATAACAATAGTTGTTTTTTGTCTGCTTTGCATTCACTTTCCTTAGTTATTTGTCCTTAGATTCATACGAAATTGGTATATAATGTAATATGACATGACATGATATAATATTGTGTTTGCTATAATAACGAACATTAAGTATCTACTGTGTGCAAAGTCTTATGCTCATGGGCATTTGTGACACAAAGATAAAAATGAAATAGTCCTTGACCTCAAGGAGTTTATATTTTATGGTGTGTGTGTATGTATGTATGCAATGATACAGAAGGGTAATTCAACACACAGTGCAAAGGAATGGGTTTTGCAGGGGGAAGGAGAGCTTTAACAATTAAGGGAAGGTCAAGAAAAGGTATTCTGTAAGAGACTATCTGAGCTGAGCCTTGAGGAAGGTTAAGGATGCTCTGAGGTAGATGTGAGGTGAGAGAGTATTACAAACCTGGGGACAACCTTTGAAAAGGTTTGGAGATGGGAGATGAGAGATCATACATGGAATAGAGTACAAAGGCCAGTTTGGGTCAGGGTGCAGAGTGAGTAAGACAGTGGGTTGGGAGGAGGAAGTAGCATGAAATCAGTGTGGAGGATAAGTTGGCATCAGATTATGGAGGGCTTTAAATACAAGACTGAGAAATTTGTATTTTCTCCTGAAGGTAATCGGGAAGTGCTGGAACTTAATGTGTGAGTAAGGGATATAGTTCAATCTGTGCTTTAGGAATGTAAATTTGACATCCATATGGAAGATGTTAAGGGAGAAACTGGAGGCAGAGAGACCAAATTAGAGATTATTAGAATAATAGAAGTGGCCGGTTATGATAACCTGAATTAGCAGAGAGATTATGTGAATAGCGAGATGGGAATTAAGTCAAGAGGGGTTGTAGAGGTAGAATTTGCCAGATTTGTCAATGAACTTGATAAGGAGAGATGTGTTACAAGTTATATCTTATATAGATATCTATAGATATAAGATATTTTTATCTACATCTCTCTGTCTATAAAAATAGATATAGAGAGATATAGATATATCTATATATTTAACATCATAGAGGCAGCTAGGTGGTGCAGTGGAAAGAGTATGGGGTCTGGAGTCAGGAAGACCTACCTTCAAATGTGACCTTGGGTGCTTACTAGCTGCGTAACCCTAAGGAAGTCACTTAACCTCTCTTTGCTTCAGTTTCCTCAACTATAAAATGGTAATAATAGCACCTCCCTCACAGAGTTGTGTGAGGATCAATTGAAATAATATTTATAAAGTACTTAGCAATACTGGATGGTGCATGTAGGTACCCTTTAATACTTACTCCCTTCTCCTTTCCCTTTAAGCTTTAATACCTTAAAATTATATTAAGCCCACCTTTGAAACTGTATGTAAATATATTAATGTATCAGTAAATTAATATTTTTAAATAATCTAAATATTGATTTAATAATTATGATATATTAATATATCACATGTATAGAAATTTTGATAATTATCACCACATTGTAAGGCTATTTAGTGCCCAACAAAGTATATTTTGTATGCTTTGTAATTAGCATTTGTTGAGTGAGTGAATGAATGAATGAATGAATGGATTGAATTTAATGAAACTGTATGTACATGTTCGTCCTTCATTGATGAAGAAGACTGTCCCAACAGAGAGATGATGACATGACTTGCACTTGACTTCGCTTTGAATGAGGGAGGACTGTGCAGGTCACCAGCCTCACTTTTGCTGCAGAGCCATCTGAATCCAGTGACTAGATATTCATCAGGATGACTGGAGATGACCCAGGATGAGGCAATTGGATTTAAGTGACTTGCCCAAGGTCACACAGCTAGTGAGTGTCAAGTGTCTGAGGTGAGATTTGAACTCAGGTCCTCCTGACTCCTGTACTGGTGCTGTATCCACTGTACCACCTAGTTGACTGGAACACATCCAAAGGAGGACAACCAGGGTCAAAATAGGCCTAGAAATAATGCCATATGAAGGAATTTCAATGTTGTTGTTGTTTGTCCTTCATTTTCAAAAAGGAGCATTGTGATCATGGTGTGATGTCTTGTTCATGAATCTGATTTAAGTGAGGCAGAGTTGCACAAAGTCATCAGCCTCATTCTCTCTTTCTGAGTCATTGTAACCCAGTGGAAGGACCAAAGTCAAGATGACTGGTGATGACCCAGGATATAGTAGATGACCTTGGTGTCTTCAGTATCTGATTAAGCTCCAAGTGCTCCATAATGCCTGCTTTAGCTACCTTTATGACCATTGGAAGAAATTATTCCTATCCACCTATTCCAACAGGGAAAATCTTCACAAGCTTTCATCAGACATCCCCTTAACTCACAAACAGATTTGAGGGCTATGAGTTACCCTCAACTTTGTTTATCCTGTTTGTCAAGACTTTTTTTTTGTTTTTAACCTTGGTATGGCCTCTGTGCATGCTACAGATTCTCGGAGCCATAGGTGAGAGTTGGGTGAATCAAGCAGACACCTAAGAGGGATAAGCAGCCCTGAAAAGGGCTCAGCAAATTTCATATCAGAGGTACAAGTCCTCCCAAACACTCCAAATTAGAATATATATTACCCTGAAGAAGAGAAGATTCTGGAGGAATATAATCCTGTCTTTATATATTTGAAGTGATTTTGGATCAAAAAGTGATTAAGTTTATTCTCTGTAGCTTCAGCATGAAGGACTGATACAAGTGATTAGAAATTATGGAGAGGCATATTTCACCCTAATAGTAATTCATGCCAATTGAACAAAAATTTATTTAGAGCCTAATGCTTGTTAGGCATTGTGAGGGACATGAAAATTATATAGATGGTTTCTCTTTTCCCCTCAAGTAAGGACTTTCTAAGAATCTGAGCTGTTCAATAGCCTGTTTTATCAACTAGTGACTCCCAGAAGTATTTAGGTTCAAGCTGGATGACCACTAGGTAACACTAGAGAGGGAATATCTGCAATGAGCAGAAAATAAAATTGGATGAGCTCTGAGGTCCCTTTTTTAGCTCTATTTTGATAAATAGCTTTATATAATTATTTAAAATTGATGAAATCATTTCCTCACAGTTTGCCTTCTTTATCTATACCCTCTCTTTTTGTAATGTCATTGGCACCCAAGCAATCAATTTTTATCTTTACAGAGAAAACTGCAAGATCTACATATGCAACCCTAATCTCCCTTCTGAACTCTTGTGTTGCCAATTAGATGTTGGCATCTAGCTGTTCCATAGTGTCTCAAACTCAACATGTCTAGAATTCATTTTACCTCTGAAATCTCCTCTTCCTTCAAATATCTTTATTTCGGATGACACCACGTCTATCCTGCCAATGCCCCAGGATCACAAATGCAGGGTCATTCTTAACTCTTTCTTCTTTCCTCATGCCCCATTTTCAAGCAGCTTCCAAGTCTTGTTGGATCTAGCTCTACCATTTCTTTCCCTCATGTCCCTTTCTCTTTATTAATATGACCTCTACTTTTATTAAAGTCCTCTTCACTACTTGTCTGGATTATTGTATTAACTTTTTGTAATAATTATATCAACCTTTTAATAATTGTAATAACCTTTTTGTTTCATTTTCACCTTTCGATTTCCCCCTTCTCCAATCAACCCTTCATGAACTGCTAAAGTAATCTTCCTAAAGCACAAGTATGCCTGCCAAGAAATTTTGATGGGCTTCTTACTACCTCTGCAATAAAATAGAAACCTGCTACAATCTGCTTAGCTATACTGGCTGCACCTGTACTCTTTGTTCCAGTTATATGGTCTACTGGATGTTCCTCAACCTTGGCATTCCATTTCTTTTAATCTCTTAAGCTTTTGCATTGCCTGTTACTTATGCCTAGAATGAATGCCCTTCTTGCCTGTTCCTCTTAGAATTCTTATCTTTCTTCAAGATACAGCTCAAGTTTCACCTTCTACAGGAAACTGCTCTCATTCCCTCAATTGGTAAGGTTCTACCTATCAAATTATATTGCATTTCCTTGTCTGTGTGCAAGTTATTGACCTCAGGGTTCTAAACCATTATTTGCACATAT
The DNA here is from genome assembly GCF_028372415.1 of Notamacropus eugenii. Classification (NCBI taxonomy): domain Eukaryota; kingdom Metazoa; phylum Chordata; class Mammalia; order Diprotodontia; family Macropodidae; genus Notamacropus; species Notamacropus eugenii. The sequence continues at coordinate 85,750,100 of NC_092874.1, forward strand.
TTTTTGTTTTACTTTTTGCTTTCCTTTCCTGACCATGTACATATTCTAAATGGTTTACCAGCTACCATTGGATTGGTCCAGTTAGGTCATGTAATTTTTTAAAAGTGGAGCATAATTATGTCAAATTTTTTTTTCTCATGGTAGTAGCGTATTCATATAGCTATAAAAAATAGAGGGAATGTTAGAGCAACAGCTATTTTTTGTTTTCCCATATATTCCCAGAGTGTATCATAATAAGTATGCCTTTCACAAAGTAGTTAGTTAAAATATGTTTGTATAATTGAATTTTGAAACAATTCTTTGAGGTAGGCAGTACAAGAATTATTGTCCTTGTTTTACAGATGGAAACTAAGATTCTGATCATAGCTAAACAACTATTAAGCATTAGATTCAGGTTTAAAAACCTTTCTCATACCTCCAAGTGTCATGTTATTCCTACAACATTACACTGTAATGCTTTAGAGTCTGTGATTATTTGATCACATTAAAAAAGAACAAAAAAAAATCCTGGATAACAGATTCAAGCCAAAAGGAATAGGTAATTGTGAAAGAATCCTATATTTATAGCTTCTCCTTTTCATTTTCTTCAGGTCAAAAAAAGATTTGCTTATGCATTCTTGCGATTTTTTTTTATTGATTAAAAATTAAATTGAAAGATTTTGTGAAGAGCACAAGATTATAAGCCGGGAAATATTTCAACATTTCCAATAGGAAATTATAAGTGCCATAAATAGAATGAACCTGTAAAGACTGAGTTAATGCAGACATTTGTTTTATGAGGACTGCCCCATTAGCACCAGGACCTAGGTCAGAGAACTTCCTGGGGAAATAAAATCTCTTAATATGCCTCAAAGAAGGTCACAGGGCATAGCTCTGTTTTAAGTCTATGATACCACTGATTTTCTGGGTGGTTATGAATTGTTGCTTCCCACTTCAAGAATGTCAGCTGGTGAGATTCCTCCCTGCCACCCACAACATTTTTGCCTAAAATATTATACATAGGAGATAGGATCAGGCAAGGATGGGTCCAGAATGAAGACTTCCAGAGGAAGCAGAGTCCATGAATAATTTCAAGAACCTGTTTCCTCTTCTGCGCAATACTCAGGGAAAGGAACTATCCATGGTGCTATGGATAAGTGGCTAGAATTTGATTTGTAACTACTATGCTTCTAAATTGTTTTGTTTGTTTTTTGTTAGATTTTGAGTCTTGAGCTATGTCCTTTCTTCCCCCCCAACTCCAAACCCACACTAGAGAAGGCCAACAGTTGATACAAATACACCCACACACAATAAATACTTCCATATATCAGTCCTTTCTCTAGAGATTGATAGAATCATCCTTCACAGGTCCTTTAATTGATTTGAGTATTCATATTATTCAGAATAGTTTAGTCACTCACAACTACCCTTTGAATAACATTGTTATTACTGTTTACAATGTTCTCTGGGTTCTACTCATTTCACTCTTCATTATTTCATGAAATTCTTTCCATATTTTTCTAAAAATCAACCTGCTCATCATTTCTTATCACATTCTCTCACAATCATATTCCACAACTAATTCAGCCATTCTGCAGTTGATAGGCAGCCCTTCAACTTTTAATTCTTTGCTACCACAGAAAGGGTTGCCATAAATATCTTAGAACATATTTCCCCCCTTTTCCCTAATCACCTTGAGAAACTGAACTAATAGTGGTATTGTTGGGTCAAAGTGTATAAATAGTTTTATAACTCTTTGGTCATAATTCCAAATTATTCTCCAAAATGGTTGAATCAGTTCACAGTTTCAAAAATAGTGCATTAGCGTCCCACTTTTTCAACATCCCCTCCAATATTTTTCATTTTCCTCCTGTATCATTCTAGCCAATCTGGTAGGTGTGAGGTGTTACCTCAAAGTTGTTTTAATTTACATTTCTCTAACCAATGATGATTCAGATAATTTTTTTAATATGACTACATACAGCTTTGATTTTTTCATCAAAAAACTGCCTCTTCACATTCTTTGACCATTTATTAATTAAGGGATTATTCCTATTCTTTAAAATTTGATTTTCTCTATATATTTGAGATATGAAGCCTCTATCTGAGAAACACTATATTTTTTTCTGCTTTCATTCTAATCTTGGCTACATTGGTTTTATTTTTATAAAACATTTTAATTTGGTATAATCAAAGTGTTCAAATTTACGTCTCAAAATGCTGTCTCTCTTACACATAAATTCTTCTCCTGTCCAAATCCCTTGTCTTGTGAAGTTTGGATTCAGTCACAAGGCCATACTTGAGGACCGAGAGGGCCACAGGTTCCCCATATCTATGCTAGACCTAATTCCTTTACTTGTTTCCCTTTGATATTCTTGACTTTTTGTTCTTTCAAATGAATTTCGTTATTTTTTCTAGTTCAATAAAATAATTTTTGGTAATTTAATTGGGATGGCATTGAAGTAGATTGGTTTAGGTAGAATTGTTATTTTTATTGTATTGGCTTGGCCCACACATGAACAATTAATACCTCTTCAGTTATTTGAATTCTACTTTATTTGGATAAAAAGTGTTTGTGTTTGTCTTGGCAGGTATATTCCCAGGTAGTTTATATCATCTGCAGTTATTTTTAATGCAGTATCTCTTACTGTCTGTTCTTGCTGGGATTTGTTGGTGATATATAGAAATGCTGATGATTTATGTGGGTTCATTTTATATTCTGCTACTTTGCTAAATTTTTTGATCAATTCAGTTAATTTTTCAATTGAATCTCTAGGGTTTTCCAAGTATACCAGCATATCTTCTGCAAAAGAGATAATTTTATTACCTCATTGACTATTCTGATTGCTTCAATTTCTTTTTCTTCTATTATTATAATTACTAGCATTTCTGGTACAATACTGAAAAATACTGGTGATAATGGACATCCTTGTTTCACTCCTGATCTTATTGAAAATACTTCTGGTTTATCCCCATTACAGATTATGCTTACTGATGATTATAGGAAGACACTTGTTTTTTAAAGGAAAAATCCATTTACACCTATGTTTTCAAGGCTTTTCTAAAAAACAATAAGAACAAGTGTTTTATTTTGTTAAAAGCCTTTTCTGCATCTTATGATACAGCCATATGATTTTTGTTACTTTTATTATTGATATAATCAATTATGTTCATAGTTTTTCTTATATTGAACCAGTTCTTTATTCCTGTTACAAATCCCATTTGATCATAATGTATGATCTTTGGGATGCATTTTTGTGGTCTTCTAGCTAGTATTTTATTTAGAATTTTGGCATTGATATTCATTCATGAAATAAGTTTATGATTTTCTTTTTCTGTTTTTGCTCTTCCTGGTTTAGGTGTCAGTACCATATTTATTTCATAAAAAGAGTTTGATAGGATTTCTTGTTTTGCCTCTTATTCCAAATAATTTGTTTAATAGTGGAATTAGTTGATCCTTAAATGTTTAGTAGAATTCACTTATAAACCCATCTGGTCCTAATGATTTCTCTCCCCTCTTATGAAACTAATTTATGGCTGTTTAATTTCATTTTCTTAAATAGATTTATTGAGATATTCTATTTTCTCCTATTAATCTGAGAAATTTATATTTTTGTAAATATTCTTCCATTTCACTTAAAATGTTAAACTTATTGGCATATAATTGGGCAAAATAACTTCTAATAATTGCCTTAATTTGATCTTCACTAGTGGTGTATTTACCCTTTTCATTCTGGATATTAGTGATTTTTGTTTTCTTCTCTCTTTTAAAAAATCATATTAACCAATGGTTTATCTATTTGATTGATTTTTCATAATAACAACTCCTAGTTTTATTTACTAATTCAATGGTTTTTTAACATGCAATTTCATTAATTTCACCTTTAATTTTTAGGATTTCCAATTTGATATTTCTGGATTTTTAATTTGTTCTTTTTCTAATTTTGTAAATTGCATATCCAAGTCATTGATCTGCTCTTTCTTTATTTTATTGATGTAAACATTTAGAAATATAAATTTCCCTCTGATTACTGCCTTTGCTACATCCCGTAAATTTTGATATTTTGTCTCATTCTTATTTTCTTTCTGATTTGTTCTTTAATTTACTCATATTTGAAGGTTAAGTTATTTGGTCTTCAATTAATTTTCAATGTATGTTTCTATGGTCTTTTATTAAATGTAAATTTTATTTTGTTCTAATTCCTTTAATTGATTATTGTCTACCTTTGCTTGCTTGAATCACGTTAGTTATCCTGTATGGTTTAGCCTATTTTCTGGTCCCTATTATTGTCTTGAATCTGACTGACCTCTGAATGATGTAGTCCCTTGCCTGATCCCCAAGTTCACTTTGCTCCTTTAGTGTATGGGGTTTCCAGTTACTCATCTTAGTCTAGAGAAGTCTGAAGACCTTCAGTATATTTATGGATTGATTTTTTTGTATTTGTCAGATGGAAAACTAAAATTTTGACTAGTCTTGCTTAACTTAGCATATCCAGTCACTTTTAGTAATGCTTCCCCCCCCCAACTTTTTTTAAAGGAGATAACTTGTCAAATGGACAATTTTATCACCCATTGACCATAAAGAGAAATGTTACTATAGATGATTTCATGGTGGGACAGTACAAAATTCAGGGTACTGCTTTTCATGGAGGGCATTATCTAATGCAGATTTTCCTGAAAATCTTAGCACCTTGCCCAGATTAAGCACTTAGGAAATATGTGTGGAATGAATGGCCAACTTGGAACACATTTAATGGAATGCAGCTGAGACAGTGAATGATCTAAAAACAAGTCACATGAAAGAACTGGGAGAGTTTAGCCTACTTTATAGAAAGATATTTATTATTCTTTGAGTCCTGGAAATGTCAGTCAATATGGTTTGCCAATGTTGTTAAGTGATAGTGGTTGAGAAGGTTGGTTGAAAATCTCTACTTGTTGCGAGCTGTAGAGTGTAGTTGCATTTGAATCCAGCTTCATTACTTGCTAGCTCTGTCCTTTGATCAAGATATTTTTGCACCTTAGTTTTTCTTATCTCCAAAATGGGGACAATAATACTTGTATGACCTCACATGTTTATTGTGAAAAAGGCTCAAAGCAATATACAACGTGAGGGTTATTATTGCTACATGGATCCCATTGCTATAGTATGCCAAAACAACTGTCTACTAAACTGTAGAGGGGCTGCCATATATGTTGATGAATAGAATATATGCAAGCAATGTAATCATAAATTTTAAAAGTATTTAAGTATTATTTCTATTAATTAATTAATTATTATTGCTGTTAATCTAGTTGAGGAAAAAAGGCAAAAACAAATGAGAGAATGTGCTAGAAAATTATATAAACTTTAAAATACCACATCAGTGTTGGCCTATTTTTGAGGCAACGTTTTGTAGCAAAGGGGACATAGTTCTTGGAAGTCAAGGGGACCCATTCATTGGATGTTTCAGGTACATGCTGGATGACCTCATAGTACCTTGCACATAGTGGGAACTTGATAAACGTTTGTTGAGTTTAATAGATTTCTAGGTAAAATGAAGCCAGATTATTAAAAATGGAGAAGCAAATTTTCATGACTATTTTTGGCATAGAAGTCTCTTGATTAGATGAAAATATGGTCATTAAACCAATTCAATTCAATGAACAGTTATTAAGTGCCTACAATGTGGAAGATGCTGTGCTAAATACTGTGGATACAATTAAGAAAAAGAAAGACTTCAATCTTTTTTTTTTTAATTTGAAAAGTAATAAGCATACTTCTTTTCAGTAAATACAATTATTGGAGTAGCGATGTTTCAAATGATTTTTCCACATTATAAAATATTTACAACTTCTGTTCTTTTAAAATACACATCAAGTCACACATATTTAATTTATTTGAGTTATCATCACCATTTCTTCCTGTTAAACAAGTGGCTAACAAGCTCATATGTTGTAAGGTAGGGATTAAGCCAAAACCACCCGGGCGTACCTGGTATGTGGGTATCGTGTTCCTTGGAGTTCAAACTAGGAAGAGCTGAAGATGGAAAATGAAAACTTAGCTGGAGAGCTTTAGGAAAAGTTTAGTGCTCCAGGTCTCCAAAGGGGAGGGGAGGCTGAGGGAGCTGGGAAGATGTTAAGATTCCAATTAAAATTTATGATTATGAGATTTTAGGTGATCAGCTTATCCTGGGTGGGGATTCATGTTCCTTGGTCTTCGACCCAAATATAATCTTTTCTTTTCCCAAGAAAAAAAGTAATTCCAAAAATCTATATTCTCTTGCAAATTCAAGTATTTTTTCCCTTGGTACATTTCTTTTTGTTTCCTGAGAAAAATTAGGGATATCCACTGGACAACTTGCTTATTCCATTCAGTTGTCAGATATGTTAAATTAGGGCTTTCTTTTATCTATGGCTTGGATCAGATAACCACTAAGGTGTTTTCTCTTTCTCAATTTTGTGAATCTGTGAGTTCAAGAATGGAAATATCAGAATGTTCTGCTATCACCTTTGGGTTGTGCTTTAAAGGGCCAAGTCTCCATGGATTACCGGGTCAGTGGTGACCATAAAATGACTTTGAATGTTCTCTAGAGTCAGATCTTTTTGGTTTTGTGGATAATTCCATAGCAAGTGAAAAAGCTTTTGTTTGGAGGTTGGCAATTCTTTTTGCTCATACCAGCATCCATTTCTTTCTGCAAACTTAGAAAACTGCAATATAGAAATTTTACCTAGAGCCTGTTTTTCACAGAGAAATTTTTTTTGCACATGTTGTTAATTAAGAGTAATAAACAATGAATACAATACAAACCATTATTCTACCTTGAGCTGTCATGAAATTGTAAAATATCCATTTCTGGGAGCTTCACTAATGATCTTGTCATGAATGAGCATTATCATCTCTGCATATCTTTCTGGGTATTTTGTGTGTATCTTTTTTTTCTGGGATTGATTTTTAAAGCAAACATTCACTTAACTAGCAATGTTTGCTTAATAACTTAAAGCAATAATTCCCATTTATTTTGGTATCTCTTAGGTTAAAAAAAACTCAAAACTCTCACACATAGGATGATTTTTTCATTTTTCAAAATGACAACAAAAAAGGCACAAAAAAATCACGTTGCTAATGAACTTGCCTTTTGGAACCTATAGTAGAAGAAATAGAATATTTTTTAAAAGCATTTGACTTTACATCATTAGCAAAAGTACTGTATGTACTCCCTAGGCTTTCTTATGTGTTGGGGTTAAGGACCAAAGATACAATTTAAAATGTATAGGATTTGTCAGTTATATTTTCTGAAGACCTATTTTGTTCCCGGCAATAGAATAAGTGAGAGTCAAGATACGAAGTTTCAGACAGTCTGCCATCATCAAGCTTTTTCCGTCTCTTGGAGGCAGACAAGACATACACAGCTTGAACTGTTAAACTATATTAACATAATTTTCTAATATATTTTCTTATTTGGCGTAGTTTAAGTAAATGAGGAAAGCTCTCTTGTCCTTCTTAAATCTTTTCTTCAGGTTAAACATTCTCAGTTTCTTCAGTTCTTTGTGATTGCTTACTTGTTTTTAGTCATATTTGACCCTTTGTGAGGTGGGGTTGTTTTTTGGCAAAGATACTGTAGTGGTTTGCCATTTCCTCCTCCAGCTCATTTTGCAAAGGGGAAGGTATAAGTGACTTGCCCAGGACTGCATGGCTAGTAAGTGTTTGAGGCTAAATTTGAACTCAGGAAGATGACTCTTCCTCACTCCAGGCCTAGCACTTTATCCATTGCACCATCTAGGTACATGCTTACACGACATAAAATGGAGGCCCTTATCTGTATGGTTGCCTCCTCTGTACACTCTCTGTACACAGCTCAGTGGTTACTAATATTTTTAAAAATCGTTTACCCCATTAATTAAAAAAAGTTTTGAACTCACATCCCCAATAAGTGTATATTTGCTTATTTTGAAATTATATAATGCATTATTGTAATTATAATTATTAATATTATAAAACTTATACAATAGTATAAATTTAAAAGATGAGATAAATATGAAATAATATTCATTCTAGAGGTAAGAGAGGGTGCTAGAGTTTAAGTAGGGAAGTGACATGAGCTTTAGGAAAATCAATTTGCCAACTATATTGAGGATAGTATGGAATGGGGAGACCAATTACAAAGCTATTCAACAGTCCAGACGAGATATACTGAGGGCCTGAACTGGAGTGGTCACTTAACTGGTGGAGACAGAGATATGGAGACTGAACCAACTTGATGTAGTAACTGATTCACTATATGAATCTAGGGTAAGTGACAGTGTAGACCTGAGGATGACGGTGAAGTGATGAAAATCTTGGTGTCTAGCAAAATGGTGCTACCTTTGGCAGGAACAGGAAAGTTTTGAAGAATAGTAGGTTGGGTGAGAGATGAAGGAAACAAAATATTCAATTCATATATATACACACACATATGATATATAATATATTTATATATTAAATATACAGTTCCAAATACCAATCTATTTAGTGTGTGCTAATCCTTTATTAATCACTCTTTTCATCCCCAGTTGAAAATTGGGGTGTCAGGGTTAGTATTCCCTAAGTCACTGTTTCCAAGTGGAGATCCTGTATTCTGAGGGATACCTCCAATAGTCATCAGATGATCTGGGAGAGGAATTGGAGGTGTATTTTTCCTGCAGTATCTATACAACTGCTGGGGGAATCCATTAGTTTTGAAATGACCTAAGGCTTGATACTTCTCTCAGAATGGGATAGATTTGTAGCTTCCATGGAAGTAGAGGCAATAAGGTGAGGAGGAAGTGGTAGTAATGAGGGTAGACTTACTGACACTCTCCTTGGGACTCTTCTAGTAGCAGAAAGGACGATAAGAATGACATGAATCTTATCCTGTTCCAATGAGATTTTGATTTCCTTGGCCAGGCCTCCGTATACCCTGACAGTTTTTCCTTCCTTCCTTTTGGATTACTTGCTGACATGGTGACATTTATCATAAACATTGCTATTTAGTTTTTATGAACAGTTGTTGTTTATAGGGGATTGTGGAAAATAGTTTGGTCTGTGATGATGGTCCAGTTTCTGTACAGTTTATTCGTTAATTTCTTAAGTATATTGTGAGGGCTGTATTTATAGCATGGATTTCTTTTTGTGTTTGAGCCTATGAAAAATACTAAGCTCCAGCTTTATAAAAAGCCATTAGGTCATAGCTTGCTAGATATTTATTTGCTAGGTACTAAATTTTTACAACCTACAGTGATATGTTGTACAGTTTCCACTATTTCCTTGCATAAACTAGGTGGATCACTGTCTAAGTTCTTTAAATGTAACCTTTCTGTTGTTTGACCTGGTCCTGAATTGCTACATAAACTCCATTTCCATAAATAAATATTTATGAGTTAGTCATATTTTTGACATATTTTTGTCGACATATCATTGGCAAAGTTCATAAAGGGCAGCTAGGTGATGCAGTAGATAGAGTGCTGGGCCTGGAGTTGGGAAGACTCATTGCGAATTCAAATCCAGCCTCAGACATTTACTAGCTATGTGACCATGGGCAAGTCACTTAACCCTGTTTGCCTCAATTTCCTCTTCTGTAAAATGAGCTGGAGAAGAAAATGACAAACCACTCTGGTTATCTTTACCAAGAAAACCCCAAATGGGGTCACAAAGATTTGAACACTACTAAAATTGAGTAAACAACAACAAGGTTCATGAAAATATTGGCCATGGAGGGTCTTCTGATTCTGCTTTTGGTTCTTGGGCAATTCCCCAGTTCCTCCCAAAGGTAAGTCACTTTCAGACAAATTAGAGAAATCCTATAATATCTAACTGTTACCAGCTTTTATTATTCCTCTGGGAAGTGATATTTGCTTCTTTCAACAGCACTTTCATAGATTTTTGTCCTGTTCATCATGTGCTTTGTGAATGTTTAGTAATCCTTTTTTTCTTTGGTGCGGATGTACTAATCTTCCTATGACTGCCTTAGAATGATGGGCCCTATATTTGGTTAATAATGTAAGTCTTTTTGTTGGGATAGTTTTCACATTTGTTATGGTTCATTTTGCATTTCCAAAGGGTGTCCATTAAGACTGATATTGCATAAATGTTAATTGCTTACGATGATGATGTCCCTGAATCCTGTGCCAGGTTTTGTAATCAAGCCTCCTATTTTTTCTAGAATGAGACAAGTGGAGGGACTTGTTTATTTACCCTATGACTGAACTGCTTCTATTTTGGGAGATACAGAAGCTACCTAAGGGTGTGCTATTATATACCACAACATTTTCATACACAAAGGTGGGGGGGTGACCTTGAATCAAACTGATTGGACAGAGTGGGATTCAGGTTAGGTGGGATGTCATTACTCAGGTAGGAATTTTGAAAAAGTACTAGAGGAGATGATTGCTCATTAGTACTAGTTCCTTATCTCAAGAGACAAGAAATAGCTAGAAAAAGTGGAAGCCAAGTAATAAATGTCACGCAACAAATTGCAATAAATGATGAGAGAAGCTTTTAATTTGAAGAGAGGTTATTGACCAAAGAACATTCCATTAGAATGGAGCACAGAAGATTCCTTACAGGGATGCGGATCCTTTATTGATTGATTAAGGTGAGTTTTGCATTTATGTGGTTGGCAGAATGAGTCTGATATGGAGAGACCATACCTATGAAAGTAGCTAGGAAGAATTTTTCATATAATATCCTCTGTGAAAATCCCAGCTTTTCTTCCTACTGTATGGTATGCAGTTTGGGTAGTTATTAAAAGCACATTTTATATACTGCAAAAGCTGGACTCAAACTAGTGGATATGTCTGGCTTTTATGATATGTTGAGGTGTCCTTAGAAGCCAAACAAACAGGGCTAAGCTGGGAAGTGGCTTAGGAGGGATCTCTTCTCTTGCTTTGTTGCTTCCAAGGCATGCCCAATTTTCACTGATATTCATCTGTCATGAAAAGTTTCCTAAGTTTCTAACAGTTCCTCTTTAGTTTTGTATCATTAAATTACAGACTTGAAGCTATTTGCTATCTCCATGCCATTGAGTGTCACTTTGTGATGTGACACTGAACATGAGCTTTACCTGATTTCTAAATATATTTCGTTTAATTAAACAAACATCTATTGTCCTTGTGTGGTAGTTACAGGGATTCATAATGATATAAGCTCAAAGGAAAAATAGTCCCTGGGCCCAAGAATCATACATTATCCTGGATGAATGGAATGCAATAAGCACAGATGATGGCAAAAAGTAACTTTGAGAGGGAAAGAGTACTAACTGGGAGACAATACTAATAACTGTGGGGCAGAGTATTGGGGGAGACCAGAAGAGGGGATCAGAGGCAGCATAATACAGAGGGGAGAATACTGTATTAGGAGCCAGAGGAACTGGGATCAAGTCTCAGATGAGTTAACACCAACTGTGTGAACTTGACTAATCACTCAGTTTCTTGGGACCTCTTCCTTCTGTAAAATGAGGGAGTTGAACTTAAAGGCCTCCAAGTTTCCTTTCAGCTCTAGTTCTAAGAAGGGCCTCATGTAAAACAGGAGTTGTTTTGAAAGAAGATAGGAATTCTAAGAAGCACAAGTGAAGAGCATGTTCTTTCAGGCATGGGGAACATTGGTTCTGTAAAAGTGAGATAGTTGGTAGAAATGACTTCTGAGGTCCCTTCTGGTTGTAGGTCTAGAGTCTGTTCGAAGGAAGAAGGGTGATGGAGCGAGATAGAATGCCCTGAAGCGGGAAAAGCTAGAAGGCCACATTGACTGAAACAGAAAATTCATGAAGGAGGAAAATAACTTCTAAGCTTAAGATTCAAAATGTAAATTGAAACCTATTGTGGAGAACTCTAATTGGATAATGATATTTGCTTCTTGTTCTAGAGGAAGAAGGGAGCCATGGAAGATTTTTAAGAAGGGGAGTGACATGATTGGATTTATGTTTTAGCAATATTGATATCAGGCATTTGGAGGTTATGTTGGAGAACAGAGAGTCTAGGGACAGGTAGAACAATTAAGAAATTATTTAGAGGTCATGAGATGCTGAACAAACAAACCAAGAGTTTGCTCTACAACATTCCATTTTCATGCACAAAAGTAGGCAGAGGGGTTGTCTTTGAATAAAACTGTCTGGACAGAATGGGAATCTCACTACATGGTACTTTGAATGACCTATGAAATTATGGGAAATCAGAAACATATGAAAATGTATGTCATATTTCTCTGCCTCTTCCTCTTTATTTTGGGTAATATCTAATCATAAAGAACAATAATGTGGTAATGAATAATTTGCAAAATATGATCAAAAAGCAGGAAATTGAAGACTGCATTAGATATAGAAAGCAATGGGAATACAGTGGAACCCATTTGTAAAACCTCTGTTGGGAAAACAAAACCAGTACTCACTTATGTTCTAGCCTAACCATGCTTCATCAAGACCATCTTCATCATTTCAATCAAGAGCCTTTATAAGTTATGAGTAGGACTTTGTGTTCTGTGCTGGAAGTATCAAGATAAGTGGTGTAGTCTTTACCTTCAAGGAATTTATAACATAGTTAGGAAGCAGAAAATGGGTACATAAAGATCTTGTTTTGACACTAGGGTTTATCTGAACCATATCATTATAGTAATTTTAATGGGTGCTCTTTTAATGGATGATATACAGGAGAAAATAAAAGGAAATCTCTCTTTTATCAGAAGAAGACAGAAAGCTCTTATCGGCTAATACTCAAAAGCAGATACTTTTAATAGGTTGACTTTTTTTTTAATAGTTTGACCTTTCTTTAACTTTTGTCTTCACTGAAGTGAGAGTCAACATGGTCTCCTAGAGCAAACAGCACTTAGGATGCGAGTATAGGAAGTCTCCCTGAATGTGGGAAGAATCTATCAAAAGAACACTTAGCCAAACTGAATGTGTTCAGATCAGAAGGTACTGAAGAATTAAAAGAGGTAAGATATTTAAAGAATTGCCTAATCTCTCTCTATAGAGTCAAGAATAACTGTATAGTATTGGTCACTTAGATCAGGTAGTTAGAGACCTGTGCTCATGAGACTAAGTCCACAAGTTTGATCCCTCTATGGACCCGTTTATTTTCTTTAAAGGGAAAAATTCTCTATAGCCAAATTTTTCAGCCAACCACCTTGCACATATGTGATTAGCCAAAAACAGGACTGAAGAACACAACCCCACCAGCAGTATTGGGAAGTCACATCCTATAGTAGTTGAGTAGCATGCCTTTTCTATCTTGTATTCATCCATCCATCCGTCCATCCGTCCGTCCGTCCGTCTAAATATACTTATGATTATAAAATAGCTTGCCCATTTATAGGACTTTAAAGTTTGCAAAACCCTTTATTCCCATTACATCATCTGATATTTATCGTAACCTTCTGACGTAACTGTTATTTTTAATCCTTGTTTTACAAATGAAGACTTTGAGGCTCAGAAATGTTAACCTACCATCTCAGGGTCACTGAGGCAGGATTTGAATACAGCTCTTCCTGACTTCAAGTCTAGCACTCTATTCACTATACTTCATTGCCTCTTAAAATGTCAGCATGGTGTAATGGAAAGACTATTGATCTAGGTTCTTAAGCTAGAGATGAAAAGAACTTGGCATGATCCAAGTAGGAGTGGGGTGGGGTAGAGGATCAGAGGGAGGGTGAGTGCCAAAATGGTGTTCCAAAGAATGTGACTTGTACTTCTTTACTGCTGGGTGCCTCAAATTTCACTGTTAGAACTCAATTCATTTAGCTTATGCCTCCATTTCCCATTAATATTGTTTAAAGAAGTTAGCCTCACTATTCATTAAGTTGTGTTTAATTTTACTGACGACGAAAAATATAATACTAAAGAAAATCTGTTGTTTAAGTGTCCACTTTCTTGAGGATAGAATAAATTGGCTGGCACTTTGAGGAATCACAGTAACTTCTCAAATGATCATGCAAATTTACATAAATGGGTCATATGAACAGAAGGCAGCTCACCAAAGATGGTTACTCAATCAATTAACAAGCACTTATTCAGTACCTCCCGTGTGGCAGACACTTTGCTTGTTAGGTGCTTAGGATACAAAGAATGATACAATCTCCATTCATAGTCTAATATGGGAGATAACAAGTACCTACAAAATGTACACACATTTTGGTTGTTAATAACAGTTAAATTTTTTTTTAAAAAAAAGATAATACAGTTGGAACTGATAAATTTTATGTACATTTTTGGGACATCCTATAAATGTAGAGAATAAAGAGAATTCAAATGCATAGCTCAGGACAGTTTGAGAGGTAGGGTACTAGTACTTCAGAGGGTGGGAGAGATCAGGAAAGGCTTCCTGTAGAAGGTGCTGCTGGAACTATGTCTTGAAGGAAGAGAGGGATTCTATGAGACAAAGATGAGGAAGGAGTCCATTGCAGAGCAAATGACTTATGGACTTGAGATAATGAAAAACTATATAATATGTCAGCCCTGACTAAAGAGACCTGGTTGTGATGACTATGGAGTGGGGGAGTAATATAACATCCCAGGTTCAACAGGAGCCAGTCACAGAGTGCTGAAGATGAGATACTTGACACAGTATGGAACATTGGAATGTTGAGAAGGATAAAGCTCATAGGAACCACCAAGTGCTGCAAACTGTCTTCACAGTATAACTTATTAATGCAGTATAACTTATTAGCTCTTCCAACTGAAGTATGGAAAAAGGTCTTCAGAAGAGCAGCTGAAGCTTTTAAGATGAGGCAATGTACCTAAGGAGAAGAACCTAATTTCCTTCAAGAGACAATGATAGATGGCATAGTTTAGTGGAAAGAGCCCTGAATTTAGTCAGAGGACATAAGTCTTAATGCTGACTACAATTTCCCATCTGTGTTGACTGGGACATGCCATGCTCTCATTATGAGTTTTCTCCTTTGACAATGAAGGGGATGGGATAGAAGACCACTAAGTTCTCTTCCAATTCTTTATATGACTATTTGTAGCTTTCACTGGGGTGTCTTTACGGTTTGAACTACTTATAGATCAGGGCAGTCATGGAAGATTTGGTGCCTCCATAGATGACCACTTAGTCATTTGGAAAGGGGGAAGAGATAGGATTCCTTCAGTCTTTCTGTCATTATATCTATATTGTAAAGCTCAGTTATTCTAGAGTTGATAGGTTTTACTAGGTAAACTTACGATAAAGTAGAAGTACGTGGGTGGGATCACAGAGGTCTACTACTCAACTATGTGACAAGTAGGTCTAGGAAGATCATAGTTAACTCTTCAAGTCTGAAGGTATCTTGTATTTGTGGAGTCTGTTCTTTGTGAAACATTTATTGAGCACCTACTTTGTACTAATGGGGCTACCAAGAAGCATAGTACATAGTCCCTTCCCTGAAGCAACGTAAGATTTGATTGAAGAGCTATATAAGAGGTCAGCATGTCATAGTGGATAAAACTCTGACCCTAGACCTAGTTTACAATCCCACCTAAGACACTGACTTTCTGTGTGTGACACTGGGCAAGTTCCTTAACCTCTCTGAATTTCCTTTTGCTCACCTGTAAAATGAGGATCATAATAATACCTACTTTATAGAGTTTTTGTGAGGATCAAACAAGAATATATACATATATGTATATATAGTGTGTGTACATACATATAATTATACATTTTATATATATCACTTTGTAAGTTTAAAGTATTGTATAAAGACAATTGATGCTGGAGACAATGGTGGTGGTAATGGTGGGGTAGGATAGCATGCTATGGTGGTAAATGAAGATTTAATTGCTATAGACTCGATGGACAGGTAGAAGGAGAATTCATTTTTTTAAACAAATTTAAGGCCAATTCTATGTCACCCATATGACTTAATAAATAGCTGAGCAAAGTGGAAGAAGCTCAGACTAAAGCTCAGTCTGTTAAAGAGAAAAATTAGAAATTAAAGAGGAAATTAGAAATTTAGTTAATTTGATTAGTGCTAAAGAGTTTCCAGTTCATCATGATGTACCTTGACCATCAAAATCATACTGAACTCATCCCAGGGGATTTAACCTTTTATTATATTTCTGAATTTGGGAAGTGTTTTGCTCAAATTTTTCTCTTTTTAATCCTTGAGTTTATCATCTTCTTCTTCTTCCCAAAAGCAGTGGATAGTAGCCACCCTCTGGAAAAAGAATTTGGCTCAGGGAGGGGAAACCTTCCCCAGTATTCTTGATGTAGCAAGAATAGCTGCTGGTTCTTATTCTAATCAGGTTGAGAAAATACCTCTCAGTGATTGAATGAGGAGAGGGCTTCCTTCCCCTCACCCCCAATGGGCACATTTAGTAAAAACACTTCATTGGTTTTTTTCATTGTTTTTTGGCTCTTGATTCATAGAATCATATATTTAGAACTAGAAGAGACCTTAGAGGCTATCGAATATTACCTCTCACATTTTATAGAAGAGAAAACTGAAGTTGAGAGAATTTAAGTGATTTGCCTGGGGGTACATGTCTATTGGTTTAAATAAACTGAGGCAAGGCCTAATTCTTTAATACAGGGTTTCATCATCTAGGATGCAAGGACTATGGATCCATGTAAGGGGGTCTATGAATATTTTGATAACTGTTTCAGTATAACTGTTTTTTTTATAGTCTTACATACTTTATTCATGTAAAGACAATTTTTGGAGAGGAGTGTTGACTTACACAGCAATAGGAAAGTTCACTGGACCTGAGGATTTCTGACTGTTCTCACACTGGGCATTTATGTTTAAGTTCAGTGGTTTGGATCAATTAACTCTCAAAGATGATTTCATTGTCTTTTTAGAGGGGAAACAAACCTAGCAGGGAACTTTCAATTTTACTAGTTCCTATCAGGGAGGTGGTAGATTACATCTTATTCACAGCCATCTATCACTGCATCTGGAGCCTGTGTCCCTTCTTGGGGCATTGACTGCTGGCTCCTGGCTGGGTTGACATGTCAGTGTTCTCAGAAAGAATAGGGCCCATCTGTGTAGCTCTGTTTGTCCTTGCTAAGGAAAACTTAATTCATTCTACTGTCAAATCTTGGAAGTAGAAGTACTTATAACATGCATACATAAACATATAGCTTGGGCATCATATTGGGATTGTCTGAGGCAGCTGCTTCCACTTGGTTACCAGATCACCAAACTCTGGAACAACTGAAATCCTGGTAACATATTGTGACATTTCTCAAATGAGACCGGAATGTGGCTTTGTTGAGATTCCCATAAAGAGTGTCAGGAATATTGCAGCTCAGAATGAGCTAGATTTTGAGATAAATGCTAAAGATAGTGAAAAATGATTTTAAAGAGATGTTGGAGATAAGAGGGATGTCAAAGGATGGATAGGACCACAACTTAGGGATGGATGGAACAATGATAATGGATCACAGGATAAAACTGTAACTAGGGTAGGCAAACTGGGGCTTTTTTCCATGGCACAAACATATGTATCTCCACATACATGATCATATATGCATATTTCTGTACCAAATGTGAATTGTGAGAGGTAGTATGGCATAGTAGTATGAGCACCACATCTGGAGTCAGGAGATCTCAGTTGAAAATGTACCCTTACCATCTACTACCTGGGTGACTTTAGGCAAGTCACTTAAACTGGAAAGTTTAAGTATGAGAAGGCATGATGGTACAGGGGAAATTTTACTATATTTTGAATGATTGGACCTAGGTTCAAATTCCAGATCTGTCGCTTACTATCTATGTAACTTTGGGCAAATCATTTAACCTTTACAATCTTTTGTTTTCTTATCTGGGAAAATGAGGGAATTGGCCTCATTTACCTCTCAGATCCTTGCCTGCTCTCAGGCTTATCCAAAGACCTTATGCAATGAATGAAATTAAAACTGAATATTCAGCTGCTCATAAGTGTTTCCATCTTAAATCATTGCTAAAGGGCCATGCTCAGCAGGGGCTTCAGATTCTTTCTTGAATTATGTCATCTTTATTGGAAATCAATACTGCAGTAAGTTAAGGATGGCTTAATTATCTCACTGTGCTTCAAGTAGTATAGAATATATGAGTCACAGGATATGTTTTGATTAAAGGTCATGAAAATGAGCAATGGAGTGAACTCCTTTAACACAATTCTTATTTAAGGGGAGAGGTCTATTTTAATGGACTGGTTCATAGTGTGCTGTATAGAGATTGAATTTTATTGCACTCTGGTCCATATTTTTAAGTGTCCATCAGATGCAATAGTATGGTGTTTGATCATTTCTAGTCAAATTAAAAGCCTATCTCTGATTCTGAGATTTCTTAAACTATCCCTAACAAGTATTACTTTGTGTGTTTGGGGAAGAGTAGTAATAAAAGAAGTAGAGACAAAGAGGAAGGAAATAAAAAAAAAACTTTACTAAAAGGTGCAAAGGAAATAAGACAAATAAATAATAATAACTGAAGATTACAAGCAAGTCTAGTCTTTTAAAAAATTTTTATAATTAACTTATTTTTAGCTTTCAACATTCACTTGTATGAGATTTTCAGTTTTAAATTCTCAGGAAGAAAGTCTTCTGCCCTTTGTGCAATAAGCTTCAAAGGTCCTAGGAGATTTGCCAATGCTTGAGCCCTGCCCCTTGCCCGCCTCACCAAGGAACAGAGGGTTCTTCTGAAAACAGGTGATGTTGGCCTCTCATCTACATGAAACACTGACATGTTCCCCCATTCTGATTCCACAGTTCTTTCTTTGGATGTCGATGGCATTTTGCATCATGAATCCTTTGAAAATCTTTTAGGTCCTTGCATAGGGCTAAGTCTATCAGAAACAATCATCACACACTGTGACTGTTATTGTGTATAATGTTCTCCTGGCTTGGCTCACTTCACTCAGCATCGATTCATATCAGTTTTTCAAGGTTCTTCTGAAGTCTGCTTATAGCATGTCATTGCTTATAGCATGATAGTATTCCATTACATTCATAAATATATCACAATTTGTTCAACTATTCCCCAATTGATGGACACCCTCTCAATGTCCAATTCTTTGCCACCACAGAAAGAGTTGCTATAAATAGTTTTTATATATGTGTGTCCTTTCTCCATTTTTATGATCTCTTTGTGATATGGACCTGGAAGTGGTATTGCTGGGTTAAAGGGTATGCAGAGTTTTATAGCCCTTTGGGAATAGTTCCAACTTACTCTCCAGAATGGTTGGATCAGTTCACAACACCACCAACAATGCATTAGTATTCCAATTTTCCCACATCTTCTCCAACATTTATCATTTTCCTGTTTTATCATGTTGGTACTTAAGAATTGTTTTGATTTGCACTTCTCTAATCAATAGTGATTTATAGCATTTTTTCATATGATTATAGATAGCTTTAATTTCTTCCTCTGAAAACTGCCTCTTCATATCATTTCACCATTTATCAATTGGGGAATGAATTGTATTCTTATAAGTTTGACTCAGTTCTCTATATATTTTAGAAATGAGACCTTTATCAGAGATACTGATGCTAAAAATTGTTTCCCAGCTTTCTGCTTCCTTTCCAATCTTGGTTACATTGGCCTTGTTTGTGTAAAAACTTTTCAATTTAATGTAATCAAAATCTTCCATTTTGCAGTTCATAATGTTCTCCATCCTTTGTTTGGTCATAAATTCTTCCCTTCTCCATAGATCTGACAGGTAAATGATTTCTTCCTCTCCTAGTTTGATTATGGCATCAGCCTTTATGTCTAAATTTGACTTTATCTTGGTATAGGGTGTAAGATGTTGGTCTATGCCTAGTTTCTGTCACACTGTTATCCAGTTTTCCCAGCAATTTTTGTTGAACAGTGAGTTCTCATCCCAGAAACTGGCGTCCTTGGGTTTATCAAATAGTAGATTGCTATATTCATTGAGTACTGTGTCAATGAGTACCTAACCTATTCCACTGGTGTACCCTTCTATTTCTTAGCCAGTACCAAGTGGTTTTGATAATTGCTGCTTTATAATACAATTTGAGATCTGGTACAGCTAGGCCTCCTTTCCTTGAATTTCTTTTCATTAATTCTGGACCTTTTGTTCTTCTAGGTGAATTTTGTTGTTGCTTTTTCTACTTCTATAAAATAATTTTTTGGTAGTTTGATTGGTATGTCACTGAATAAGTAAATTAATTTAAGTAGAATAATCATTTTTATTATATTAGCTGGGCCTATTCATCATTTGCCAAGAGTGATAGCTTGGTTTCTCCTTTGCCTGTTCTAATTCCATCAATTTCTTTTTCTTCTCTTATTGATAAAATGAACATTTCTATTGAATAACAGTGGTGACAATGGATATCCTTCTTTCACTCTCAATCTTAATGGGAATGCTTCTAGTTTATCCCCTTTACATATAATGCTTGCCTATGGTTTTAGATAGATGCCATCTATCATTTTAAGGAAAACTCCATTTATTGCTATGCTCTCTAGTGTTTTTAATAGGAATGGTGGTTGTATTTTGTTGAATGCTTTTTCTGCATCTATTGAGATAATCATAAAATTTTTCTTAGTTTTATTGTTGATATGGTCAATTATGCTGATAGTTTTTCTAATATTGAAGCAGCCCTGTATTGCTGGTATAAATCCTCTGTGGTCATGGTATATTATTCTTGAGATAAGTTACTGGAATCTCTTTGCTAATATTTTATTCAAAAAATTTGCATCTTCATTCATTAGAGAAATTGGTCTATAATTTTCTTTCTCTGTTTTGGTTCTTCCTGGTTTAGGTATTAGCACCATATTTGTATCATAAAAAGAATTTAGTAGGATTCCTTCTTTGCCTATTTTCTCAGATAGTTTATTTGGTAGTGCAATTAATTGTTCTTTAGATGTTTGATAGAATTCACTTGTAAATCTGTCTGGCCCTGGAGATTTTTTCTTAGGGAGTTCATTGATGCCTTATTCAATTTCTTTTTCTGAAATGTTTTTATTTAAATATTTTATTTCCTTTTCTCTTAATATGGACAATTTATATTTTTATAAATATCAATTTCACGAAGATTGTCAAGCTTATTGGCACACGCTTGGACAAAATGACTCCTAATTATTGTATTTATTGCCTCTTCACTGGTGGTGAATTCACTTTTCCCCTTTGATATGGTTAATTTGGTTTCCTTCTTTTTTTAATCAAATTAAACAAAGTTTATCTATTTTGTTGACTTTCTCATAAAACCAGCTCTTAGTTTTATTTATTAGTTCAATAGTTTTCTTAATTTAATTTCATTAATTTCTCCTTTGATTTTTAGGATTTCTAATTTGGAATTCAGTTGGGGATTTTTAATTTGTTCTTTTTCTAAATGTTTTAGTTGCATGCCCAGTTCATTGATCTCCTTTCTCTATTTTATTCATGTGAACATTGACAAATACAAAACTTCCCCTAAGAACCACTTTCACTGCATGCCAAAAGTTTGGGTATGTTGTCTCATTATTGTCATTCTGTTGGATGAAGTCATTGATTATTTCTATGTTTTGTTGTTTAACCACTCCTGTTTGAGGATCAGAATAGTTTCCAGTTAAGTTTTAGTCTATCTTTTCATGGCCCTTTATACATGTGATTTTTATTGCATCATGATGTGAAAAGGAAATATTTCATATTTCTGTCTTTCTACGTTGGATTGTGAGGTTTTTAATGCCCTGATATGTGGTCAGTTTTTGTGTTGGTGTCATGTACTACTGAGAAAAAGGTGTATTTCTTTCTATACCCATTCAGTTTTCTCCAGAGGTCACTATATCTAACTTTTCTAAAATTCTATTCATCTCCTTAACTCCTTTCTTGCTTATTTTGTGGCTAGATTTATCTAGCTCTGAGAGGGAGAAGTTGAGGTCCCCCACTAGTATAGTTTTATTGTCTATTTCTTCCTGTAACTACATTATATTCTCCTCTAAGAATTTGGATGCTATACCACTTGGTGCATATACATTTGGTAACATTACTTCATTGTGTATGGTATCTTTTAGCAGGATATAGTTTCCTTCCTTATCTCTTTTTATTCGATCTAATTTCGCTTTTGTTTTGTCTGATATCAAGATTACTACCTCTGCTTTTTTTTTTTTACTTCAACTGAAGCAAAATATATTCTGCTCCAGCCTTTTGCTTTTACTCTGTGTGTATACCTTTGTTTAATCCACTCTGCTAGCCGCTTCCATTTTATTGGAGAGTTTATCCCATTCACATTACAGCTATGATTATTACCTGTGTCTTTCTCTCCATCTTATTTTCCCCACCCCCATTTATGCTTTTCTCTTCCCTTTCTCCCTTTCCCTCCTCACTAGAGTTTTGGTTTTGACCACTGCCTTCCTCAGTCTGGCCTCCCTTCTATCAACCCCCTCTCTTTTCCTCTTACTTCTTCGCTCCCTTCAATCCACATCTCCCTTTTCTTTCCTTCCCCTTCCCCTTCCTGCTTCCTAAAGGGTAAGCTAGATTTCTATACCTAACTGATTATGTTCTTCCTTCTTTGAGCCAAATGTGAAGAGACTAACTAAGGTTCTAACAATAATCATCTCCCTCCCTTTTTTCCTTCTACTGTAACACGTCTTTGTGCCTTTTCATGTAATGTAATTTACACTCATTTGCCACTTTCTTCCCTCTTCTCTCAGTACAATCCCTTTTCACCATGTAATTAGATTTTTATCACTTGAGTCAAGCTATACCCATGCCTTCTATCTATGTTGTTGTGGCTGTGCTTGTCCTTTGTTTTTGAAGAAGACCATGACATCAGAGAATTGATAACATGACTTGCATTTCACTCTGTTTTGAGTGAGGGAGAGCTGTCCAGGGTCACCAGTCTCACTTTCTCCTCCTGAGCCATCTTGATCCAGTGACCAGATATTCATCAGTGTGACTGGAGACGACCTAGGATGCAATGGGAGACCTTAGCCTTTTTAGGTTAAGGCCTCTTCAGGTACTTACTTAGAGGGAGGTAATGCTCATTCAGTGAATAGGTCTCTTTAAGAAGTAGTCAGGGAATGTCCCCTTTAGTGAGCAAAAGAAAAAAATAACTAAAACAAGCTGGGAGTGAAAGGGAAACACTTATTATTGATAATCATTCTAAGCCAGGAGAGTCCAGAGAACAGTCATTAAGTGGAGCTTGGGTGGAACCTATTGTTGTCCAATCTATCGGCTTCAGAGTGCAGTGAGTTTAAGGTTTTGGGAAAGGAAAAAAAGAAAGGAAAAAGGAAGGAAGGAAGGAAAGAAGGGAGGGAAAAAGAAAGACATTTAGCCAGTAAACCATCTGACCAAGTTAATTGGGCAGCCTCTGGCCATCCAAATTTACCTTTCTTTGGAGAAGAAAAGGAAAAGGAGAGGGAGACAGAAGGGAGACAATGAGCTGAGTTACCCAGATGTCTATGTGTACTCTTTTTAAATGGCATAATAACAATACAGTTCTCAAGAGTTACTAGTGTGATGACACTAGAAGATGTTCCCTTGCAGAGTTGTTAACAGTTTGCCCGAAGTCCTGTATTTTATTGAATGACCATCTCCTCCCCTGAAAGGTTATGTTTTCAATCCTAGTTCCTTTGACTTCTGGCATATCATATTCCAAGCACTTTGATCCCTTAATGTAGAAGCTGTTAGATCTTGTGTTATCCTGACTGTATTTCCACAATACTTGAATTCTTTCTTTCTAGTTGTTTGCAATATTTTCTTTTTTTAAAAATATTGTCAATGTTTTATTGTATTTAAAAAAATTTTTTAAACTATTTCCCAATTATACTTTAATCTGGTTCCAGCCACACTTGAGAGTATTGCTGGTTGCATGTGGCCTCTGGGCCTCATGTTTTTCACTTCTGCCATAGGGTATAAAAGTGGAAAGTAGATGTGACTGCTGAGCCATGGTCAGAAATCTTTTGAAAGCCTGTAGAAAATGGGCATACCAAAGAATTGGAAAAGGATAAATATTGTCTCTATTTTCATAAAAGGGAAGAAAACTGAATCTATAAACTACAGACCTATGAGTTTGACTTTGATTCCTAGAAATATTTTAGGATATATAAATAAGTTAATAGCTGACGAATGTCTAGAAAAAGTCAACTTTTTCTGATAAACTCTTTTTTTTTACACCTCTGAGCCTAATGCAGATAGTGTGGTTTGAAATCACTCTTTCTTTTTCAACCTTAACTATGCATCTGATGTATCTTTACCTGATGCCTCAGTTAGTTAAATAATAATTCACTTATCTGCCCTTTCTCTCTTCCAGATATTCTACCCTAATTTGCTTCTTTTATGAAATTCTGCCTCCACTTTATTGCCTTCATTTTCTCAATGATTCTTTTTTTTGTTATTTTTCTTTTTTTGTGTTTTTTTTTCATATTAACAGAGTTTAGCTTTCAAAGGGCTACTCTTTCTCTCTCTTTTTAATGTTTATTTATCTATCTTTAGTTTTTGACATTCGTTTCCACAAAATTTTGAGTTCCAAATTTTCTCCCCATCTCTCCCCCCCACCCCATAATGCCTTGTATTCTGATTACCCCTTCCTTCAATACGCCCTCCCTTCTATCACATCTCTCCCATCCTTTATCCCCATCCTCTCTCTTTTCTTGTAGGGCAAGATGGATTTCTATACCCCATTAACTGTATTTTTTATTTCTCAGTTGTATGCCAGAACAATTCTCAACATTTGTTTCTAATACTTTGAATTCCAATTTCTCTCCCTTCTTCCCTCCCCACCTATCCCCACTGAGAAGGCAAGCAATTCAATATAGGTTATATATGTGTCATTTTGCAAAAGACTTCCATAATAGTCATGTTGTGTAAAACTAACTATATTTCTCCACATCCTATCCTGCCACCTATTTATTCTATTCTCTCTTTTGACTTTGTCCCTCCCCAAAAGTGTTTACTTCTAATTATTCCATCCTCCCATTTGCCCTCCCTTCTATCATCCCCCTCACTCCACTTGTCTCCTTCTCCCCTACTTTCCTGTAGTGTAAGTTAGATTTTTATAACAAATTGAGTGAGCATGTTATTCCCTCCTTAAGGCAAATATAAAGAGAGTAAGCTTCACTTTTCCCTCTCCCCTCCTTCCTTTTCTCCTCCATTGAAAAAGCTTTTGCTTGCCTCTTTTATGCGAGGTAATTTCTCCCATTCCATTTCTCCCTTTCTCCTCTCAGAATAGTCCTCTCTCATGCCTTAATTTTATTTTTTTAAGATATCATACCTTCTTATTCAACTCATCCTGTGTTCTCTGTGTGTATATACACACATACACACACACATATATATACACACATGCACACATATGCATGTGTATGTATGTGTATGTGTATAATCTCTTCAACTACCCAAATATTGAGAAAAGTCTCAAGAGTTACAAATATTATCTTTCCATGGAGGAATGTAAACAGTTCAACTTTAGAAAGCCCTTTATGATTTTTCTTTCCTGTTTACCTTTTCATGTTTCTCTTCATTCTTGTGTTTGAAAGTCAAATTTTCTATTCAGTTCTGGTTTTTTCATCAAGAATGCTTGAAAGTTCTCTATTTCATTGAATGACCATTTCCCTCCCTGAAGTGTTATTTTGCTGGGTAGGTGATTCTTGGTTTTAATCCCAATTCCTTTGACTTCTGGGATATCATATTCCAAGCCCTTTGATCCCTTAATGTAGAAGCTGCCAGATCCTATGTTATCTTGATTGTGATTTCCACAATACTTGAATTTGCTTTCTAACTGCTTGCAATATTTTCTCCTTGACCTGAGAATTCTGAAATTTGGCCACAATATTCCTAGGAATTTCTCTTTTCAGGTCTCTTTCAGGAGGGGATTGGTGGATTTTTACAATATTTATTTTGCCCTCTGGTTCTAGAATATCAGGTCAGTTTTCCTTGATAATTTCATGAAGGATGATGTCTAGGATCTTTTTTTGATCATGACTTTCAGCTAGTCCCACAATTTTTAAATTTTCTCTCCTGGATCTATTTTCCAAGTCAGTTGTTTTTCCAATGAGGTATTTCACATTATCTTCTATTTTTTCATTCTGTTGGTTTTGTTTTGTAATTTCTTGGTTTCTCATAAAGTAATTAGCTTCCATCTGCTCCATTCTAATTTTTAGACAACCATTTTCTTCAGTGAGCTTTTGAACCTCCTGTTCCATTTGACTAATCCTGCTTTTTAAAGCATTCTTCTCCTCATTGGCTTTTTGGACCTCTTTTGCCAATTGAGTTAACCTATTTTTCAAGGTGTTATTTCTTCAGCATTTTTTTGGGTCTCTTTTAGCAAGCTGTTGACTCACTTTTCATGATTTTCTTACATTACTCTCATTTCTCTTCCCAATTTTTCCTCTGCCTCTCTTACTTGATTTTCAAAATCGTTTTTGAGCTTTTCCATGGCCTGAGACCATTGCATATTTATTTTATAGGTTTTAGAAGCCTTGCCTTCCTCTGATCATATGCATTGTTCTTCCTCATCTTATAGGATGGAAGAAAATATCTGTTCACTGAGAAAGTAACCTTCTATCGTCTTATTTTTTCACTTTTTTGGACATTTTCCCATCCAGTTACTTGACTTTTGAGTCCTTTGTTAAGAAGAGGGTATACGCTGGGGACCTGTAAGTTCTCAGTTCCTCCAAGGTGTCACAATCCAGGGAGCAACTAAAAACTTATCTGGGAGTAGAATTCTCTCTTCACAAGGGCCTCCAGCTCCACCAAGTCAGTGCTCCTCCTCCACACCCCAGGGCCAGGCTCAGGGCTGAGATTTAGATCAGCTGCTCAATTCCCCCAGGGGCTTTAGGAGGAGGGCTTCAAAAATGGATGCTGCCTCTGCAGTGGCTGCTGCTGGAAGTCCAGAACACATTCCCTTTTCCTGGGTGAAGAAGCTTTCTCACTGACCTTTGAAGCTGTCTGTGACATTTGTGGGTTGAGCAATCTAGGAACTGCTGCAATTGGTGGCTCCCTGAAGCCTGTTCCAGGTCCTGTTGTCCCTGCTACGCTGTGTGCTGGGCTGTGCTCCTCTCTGTGCCCCATGTGATAGACCTTTCTTGTGGTCCTTTCAGGCTGTCTTGTGCTGGAAATCTCTTTCACTCTGTCATTTTGTGACTTCTGCTGCTCTAGAATTTGTTTGGAGTCATTTTTTACAGGTATTTTATAGGCTATATGGGGGAGATTCTATAGGTCCATCTTTCTAGTCCACCATCTTCTATGCTACCAGATCTTGAAGCATGAACCTGAACTTGTTGTCTGAGACTTGATGAATTAGAACTAGGCAAAACCTTTAAGCAAGAAGATTTCATGACAAATGAACAATGTAGCATTATTTTTTTTATCATTGTAACACAGTTTATGGGACTTAATACATCAAGATTTAGTTTTCATTGAAAATTTAAGTAGATAAAATAGAATTTAGACAAATTCATGGGTGATAGATGCATCATTTAGGAGAAACTAGGATGCTTAGAATCATTCCTAACAGTTTTGAAGTTGATATCTAGGAGGACAAACCATTCATAATGTTACTGAATACTCATTTTTCCCATAGGAAGGAAAGTATTCTAAGATCTGACAGCATGAGGAATAGGAATTATAGGAATTATAGTTCTAATGAACAGTGTGACTGCCCCTTTCCCCTCTTCCCTCCCTTTCCTGTCCCCACCTATATGGAGAAGTATCATTAGATTCTGGAGGACAACTCTGAGCACAAGCAACTGAGCACAAAGTGCAACTGGGTTTCAGAGAGGAACAAAGGGGGATCAGCAGCCCAGTATTGTCTAGGAGGCCTAAGGTTCAGGGAAGATACAGATGTTACAGTTGGTACTTTGAATGGAGCCAAAAGGTGTGGATATTCATGTAGTTCTTGCTTTGCTGTTGAACTTCTTCAGCATCTTAACATGGGGGATGTGTACTTGGAATGGATTGACTGTTCTTCTGTATCTGCAGTTGAAAGGCAAATTTTATTTCTTTAAACTATTTTTAACTACTAATTTTGTTTTATTTAAAACATGACTAATCATATCATTTCTGTTAATTGCATACAAAAGGATTACACTGGGAGAACCTAGTGAATACTTGGAATGCACAGAATTAAACAGGTATGAGGCTGGAAACTCAATCTAAAATATCTCAGCCTTCATTCTGGCTTTGGAGGATCTGAGCTTTAACTGTGAGAGATTCTTATGGTTGTGATCTTTTTACCCTTAGCTCATAAGCTTCATTAGAAGTCACACCATATGACTTGATACAATTTACCCCTTAGGTTACCCAACCTTGAGTAAGTAAGGTTTAGGTAATATGGAGTGGGTAGTGAAGCTTCTGATCTCTGGAGTAAGAGAAAGAATAAAAATGTAGATTAAGAAAAAGTTATGCCCCCAGACCACCCAGTGGAAGAAAAAGGACATGGTTTTGGAGGAATGGCCAAAAGTCCATTTCCAAACATGGAGCCTCCACCCTCACCTATACAACTAACCTTCAAGGTAGCGCCATCTAGTGGTTACAGTACCATAAAAGAATTTCACAAGTGGTAGGATATTTGGAGATTTTCCAGTCCCCTCATTTTAGATATAAAGGCCTAAAAATATGAAGTGATTTGCTCAAGATCATACCATATCTAAATTTCTAGGATTAGAACGCAAGTCCCCTGACTTAAACCCCTTAAACCCCTTAAACCACTTTGGGTCAGAGACTGGAAAGACCATATGTCTGACCATTTGCTAGTTTAAGTCTGAAGTATTAAAAAGGTCCTAAGAAATTGCAGTTATAAAATAATAGGAAGTTTGATTTACAGTGACCTTAGAGACCATAGAATTCCAACACCCTTATTTTATGAAAACTTCTATAACTCATTGGAGCTCACTGGGGTTTCGAATGTTGACAACACTTGTCCAGGACTACAGAACTAGTTAGCTGCAGAAAAGAGCTCACCTATTCTTTCTTTTATTCCTGTATTTTTCTCCTCCCTCAGGAATATTCATATTGCTGGTATAGGGAGTAGCAAGTAATCTAGATATTTAAGAAAACACGTGGATAATTAGAACAATGAACTGGAACTAACAACATCAAAATATATATACACGTGTGTGTGTGTGTGTGTCTGTGTGTGTGTGTGTCTGTGTGTGTAAAGACATATTCAGTTACCAAAAATCTTGGTGCATATTAAAACTTTAATTGTTCAAAACTGCACTAAGTCTTTTGGAACTCTAGATGGCACAGTGCCAGGCCTGGAATCAGGAAGATTCATCTTCCTAAGTTCAACCCAGTCTTAGACTCTTGCTAATTGTAATCCAGCTATGGATATCTTGGCCAAAACCCAAACATTTGATTGCCTTTCCAGAAGAAATATTTTTATGTCCATAGAATATAGTCCCTGTTGGTATCCTGAAAGAATTATGTATAAATAAAATTGATATTTCTGTTTGCACTGAGATTTTTTTAAAAAGCCTGAAATGATTTTTTGAAATTTTTACTCTGAAAAAAATCACTTTTGGAAAAATCTGCAAACATTAAAAACATTCCCAAAGATGAATTTCCTCCCCTACTAAGAAAACAAACAAAAATAATAAATAAAAGTAAGTGTAATATTCATCATATTCTTTTGTGTAGTGATTTTCAAATAGGTTGTGATTACTACTTGTTCCAAAGATATGCTTTTATGGAGTCTTGAATTCATACAGTGACATAATTATTTTGAATTATATTTCAGATATAGGTTGCCATTTCCTACTTCCTCTCCCTCTCTTGAATTGAGTTTCCTGGGTACAATGTCACCTTCTGTTTATACAAAAGAGCATATTTGAATCGCTGAGTTAAAAGTCCTAAAAATGGTATACCATAGAAATGCTGGCATGGTCTCTATTCTGTGGTAGTTCTTAGAGAAATGATTGTAATGCCATTAGACTTTATTGTGGAAATTGAGCTTCCTAATGTCAGTAGAGGTGGGGAAAAGGAGGCAGAGAAAACACATCTCTCATCCTTTGATGTATAATGACATTCAAAATATTCTCTAGTACTTGGCTGATAAACAACTCAACAGAGATTGTTGTTTGATTTTAAATTTGTAAATTGGCCATGTGATCTCCTTTGACTCTGTAGCATTCTGATGTGATCCATTTATCTAATATCATTAACAGTACAGTTTGAATATACAATTAAGCAAGAAATTGTCAGTGCCAGTGGCCGTTGAAGGGGATGGAATAGAGAGAGAGAGAGAGAGAGAGAGAGAGAGAGAGAGAGAGAGAGAGAGAGAGAGAGAGAGAGAGAAGAAACTGCAGTTTTCTAATATGAATTCTGTGTAGCTTTTGAGATTTTTAAAAAATCAGTAATTTCAATATCGTTCTATCTTTATTGAGAGAGTAATTCAATAAATATGTTAATTAACTGTTCTCAAAAGGAAGTGAAAGACTTCTATGTGTCATTTATTTTTGTCAGTTTTTTTCCTTTGCGTTTTTTCCTTCTGAGAAATTTTTTGTCCTTTTATTTTGGGTACCATGTTCCAGTGATGCCTTAGTAATGCGGAACATTGGCTCCTACATTTTTTCCTCTCCCTCTTCCCCTCCCCTTCTTCTTCTCCCTTTTCCCTTCCCCTTCTCCTTTTCTCTTCCCCTTCTCTCCTTTCTTCCTGTTACTTCCTACTCTATGTTTTTCAGCTGCTGCTCTTCCACTTCTGTGGTGGCATAAAAACTTATGAATAGAAACATGTGAATGAGAAACCAATATCACTTGTTTTCAGAAGAACCCTTTGTTCCTTAGTGAGGTGGGAGAGGGGCAGGGCTTACGCATTGAGAAATCTACCAGGACCTTTGAAGCTCATTGTGCAATGGGCAGAAGGCTTTCTTCCTGTCTCTGCTTATGACCTCTAGTGTGAGCATTGATAGTTCAGCGAATGCCATGATCACATGGACATATCTCCTTTTTTGGTCTTCCCAATGTTTTTCTTACTGGGGAAATGTCTAGTTAAATTTACAAGCTGTTTTTGGTTGTTGTTTCAGTCCTGCCTGCCTCTTTGTGACCCTGTGTGCTCATGGGCTTTTCTTGGTAGAGATACTAGAATGATTTGACATTTCTTTCTCTAGCAGCAAACAGAGGTTAAGTGACTTGCCCAGTATCATACAGCTAGTAAGTGTCTGAGGTCAGATTTGAACTCAGGAAGATGGGTCTTCCTGACTCCAGGGCCAGCACTCTATCCAGTGTACTGCCTAGTGACACTACCTATATGACCCTGGGAAAGTTCTTTAACTTCTCTGAATCTCAGTGTCTGCATCTGTATGATGGCGTGAGCTAGAAGACCCCTGACGTCCATTCCAATTCTAACTGATCCTGACTTGATGCAATCTACTGCTGGCTTTTTGGTAAGCTGCCATGACCCAATCTATCCTGTAGTTACTTTGACATAACCATGATACCAGCTTTGCTGTCTTTTGGTCTAGTTAACTAGAAAAGAGACTTAGCAAATAAACATTGAGAAATCAAGTGTTGCAGAGGACCTGTCCAGGTCTTAATCTTTGGAATTCTGCTTCCTCTCTGAGTTAGGTTTTGCAATGTACTTTATGGTGGCTCCTCTAGATTTTAAATGATTAAGATAGCCACCTAATTTTATTCACAAATACCTAAATTTAGGCCAAATAATGTTTTTGATTGTTTGCTTAAACTCCTGGGAAGCAGGATCTCTTTTGCGGCTGAACTTGTACCTTTTGACCCTGGGTATCCAAGGCTTACTCTCTTTCACAGCTGAGTACATTTATCTTGAACTTTTGAGGTTGCATGTCATTTCTTCAAATTCTTGCACAAAGAGAATTTCATGGTATTTCCACAAGCTTTATGACATCTGACTCTAGAGGAAACTGCGTAGTTGATTGAGATCCTTGGCTCTGTGGCTGTTTGTTGGTTATAATAATATTTTGCTATCATTTGGTATAAAGTGAGAAGGTTTGCAGGTGGGAGGGGTGCATATCTTTCTCAAAGCAAAATACAAAGGGAGGCTCATTATTGTCACCCAATATACGGAGTTCAGAGGCTAGAGGATTAATGGAAAATACAAAAAGTATGATTATCTGGCCTACCAATTATTAATGATTGTAGTTAATTGTGACCACTTTAATTCAACAAACTTTTGTCAAGTGCCCACTATATGCCAGAGACTGAGGCTTCAAAAACAAAACTGAAATGGCATCTGGTCCCAATAAGCTTATGTTTTATTTCTGCATAGAGTCAGGAGTAATCAAACACACTTCTATTGATCGATTCCTTAATAGAATCTTATGTATTAAACACGTGAAGTCCATCATGTATACCCAGTTTGTCTGTATTTAAATTCTACTATGTTGTATGGAGAAGTATTCCCAAAGAAGTTTGAAATTTAAACTATCACAAATTGAATTACACAAATATAGCACTTAGTCTAGAAAAGAAGCCTGTTCAGTTTTTTTTTACAAAATGAAGACACTTTTAAAATTTGAATTTTTAGTATCTAATTCATTTTCTTAGTTTATATTTTCATATATTGGGTGTTTTAGTTTTTTGTTTGACCATACACAACTTAGTTAAACAGAACTTTTAAGAAGATATCTTACATTTTGCACTTTGCCTTGATTTTTCAAATGCTAAAGGAATTGTAAGACCCTTCAATGATGAATTAATGGTAAGTCCTTCAATGAGACAGTAAGGAAGACAATCTGGCTATACTTGTTGGGTCTCATGATGACTGCATGTGTTTGACTCCCTTGAATTTCTTAGATCTACTTTCCAGAGGGAGTTCTCCAGAAATGGAATTGCAAGATCTTAGAGATAGAAGGCACCTCAAAATTTCTAGGCTAACTCATACCTGAACAGGAATGGCCTCTTTGGCATCTCTGACAAAACTCAGTATTCAAAGTTCTGTGGAGCCTAGCAGGAAAAAGCCTTAGACTTGACATGAAATACTACTCCCTGATTTTTAAAGCTAGTCAAATCTTGACCTTTCTTCCTTCAGATCATGTGCTAGTAGTTGACTCGGATAGGTGCGAAACTTACTTTCAATAAGAGGAAATAACATTATACATACATACATTCACATATACATACACATATATATGCATATACACAAATGTGTGCACATTATCAGATGCTTTTTAAAAGCAAAGGCTTAAGATACTAGATCCTTCCATGAACTTCAAGTTTTTGGGTCCAGCAACTAAGTCTTGTGTGTTGAGAGATTTTTGTGTTTGTGATAATTATCATGCTGTAATAAAGGCATGGAGAGCTGATCTCAGAAAGCAGGAAGCCTAAGATTCAAGCCCCATCATTGCCACCTACTGGATGCAGCTCTCTAGGTCTTTAGGTTGCCAGAGTAGGTGCTTATTAGCAGTGGTGCAGGGATTTTCCTCACTGGAAGTTCCCTATTCTGTTCCAATGAAATTACAGGCTAAGTCAAAAAAAAAAAAAGATTGCAAAGTGTAGACTTTTAATAGCTTGTCCTGTTTTATTTGTTAGCATCCATTTGGCTTTGAGTATTTAGAAATACATCTTGTGTTATATAACTTTGGTCCATATGTATAGCATCCTTTGGAGTCTGTGGGAGATCCATACACCAAGAACAAAGGCAGAAGCTTTTCCAGTCCTCGACTATAAATCTATACTTGTCTTTTTCCTGACTTTTGAAAGTTATTTCTTTGTTTCTCTTCTGTTTTCTCGATGACTATGATTATAATATCCCCTCAGCTTTTGAACTCCAATTAAAAACCTTGATACTCTTTTGCTGGTTCAGTTTTTGAATCACCTCCTGGGATTTCTGTGGGATATTTGGAGCCTTTTCTTGATTTCAGGCTATTAGAGGAAAAATTGTTTAAGGGCATATTCAGATGTGAAGCTGTGTGTTCTCTGTATCCACAGTGGTGGCAGGGGGTTGGAAGCTTTCTTCCCGGGGAAGCATTAGAGTCTAAAGATCTGGAATGCATGTTCCTTTGAAATTTTCTTTCTAAAGGAAGCATAAATATGTGTACTTTGCTTTGAAGTTAAGTCATGGTTCATTGAATAAGTACTGAAACAGTTATCTTAGGTAACAGGAGTAGAATTGCCCTAGTTTTTCAGCGTTCCTCCACCCATTCATTTTTTAATTACAAAGTTCCATGAAGTCAATTTGCTTTACTCAACGATATTTGTTTAAAATTTATATTTGGTTAGGCTTTTGAGTTCTCTGCTGGTTTTGGAAATATTTTCTTTGTGCACCATGCTGTTCTGCTCATTCTATAGACTGTAGATTATATACATTCTATAGATTGACGTTTAGATTTGGGGTAAGAGCATCTGGGTTTAAATATTGTTTCATGTACTTACTAGTGTCATGAGTAAAATTCATCAAAGATGGTGTGAAACAATTCTCTCTGAGCAAGATAACAGCTAATTAATATGGGTTCTAAGTGATAATAGATGGGTTAATGTCTTTGCATCAGTTTCCAGATGCCCAAAGAGGAGGAGTTAACTAATTTCTACAAGGTTAAAATAAAGAACAGAAAAGGGTAGGTAACATCATGGAGTTGATTATAACATGACTGATTACAAAACTGATCTGTTACAAGGCATAAGGAATCATATGATTGGTTGGAAGTTGGGAATGAGGGATTCTCTGGTGTTCATCCACATTTCCCAAGGATAGCATATTTCTTTGAGGCAAAAATAGTAGGGTGATTAGCAGGAGAGCTGGGTTTCTAAAATTAATTCATTATAGACTATTTGAGTTTCTGCGCTTTTTAGAGACAAAGAACCATGATTTAGGTGGTTACAGGATAAGATCAGTTAACTATAAATTAGATTAATAAAAATGATACAGAATCAATTAATCTTTTCACTATCTATGTAATCCTGTGCAGATTCCTTAGCTTTCCTTACTGAGTTTCCTCATCTATAAAATAAGGGTAGTAATGTTCTTCCTGTCTACTCCAGAAAGCTGTTCTATGGAGAGTGAGCCATAAAGAGTTCCTTGAGTTGTTATTATTACCTCTTATCATATTATTCAAATGAAGATGTGGAAAAAAGACCCCTATTATTTGGTCTGTTCTTTATTTTGCGGCTAGTGATGCCAGTTGTGTCCATTTTAGGAGCTCCTTGCCTTCATCTTATGGACTGTATAAAGCCTTTGCTATGTGAGAACTACTGCATTTTTGATGCCTGACAGCTTGTTTTTTGTAATTCTTTTTTTTAAAATTTATTTTCAGTGTTTCACAATCACTATCATATAACCTAGATTTTTTTTCCTTCCATCCTTGCCTTCCCTCCCCTCCACCTCCCTCATCCTCCCTCCCTCCCTCCTCCCATACAATTTTGTACAGGTTCTACATACACATTCCTATTAAATACATTTTCACCATAGTCATGTTGTATAGAAGAATTAAAATGAATGGTAGAAATCATATAACAAACGCAAACATAATGAAAAAGAAAATCATCTGCTACAATCTGCAATTGAATTCCATAGGTCTTTCTCTGGATGTGGAAGACATTTTGCCTTAAAAGACCATTGGGAATTTTTTAAATCCTTGCATTGCAATGAAGTTCCAAGTCTACCAGAAAAAGTCCTCACACACTGTAGTTGTTGCTATGTACAAAGTTCTCTTGGCTCTTCTCATTTCCCTCAGCTCAGATCATGTAAGTCTTTCCAGGCATCTCTGAAGTCTTCCTATTCATAATTTCTTATGGTATAATAGTATTCCATTGCATTCATATACCATACCTTATTTAGCCATTCCTCAATTGATGGGCATCCCCTTGATTTCCAGTTTTTGGCCACCACAAAGTGCTGCTATAAATATTTTTGTACCTGTGGGACCCTTTCCCATTTTTATGACCTCTTGGGGATACAGTCCTAAAAGTGGTATTGCTGAGTCAAAGGGTATGCACTTTTTTTGTAGCCCTTTGGGCACAGTTCCAAATTGCTCTCCACAGTGGTTGGATGAGCTCACAGCTCCACCAACAATGAATTAGTGTTCCAACTCTCCCACATCTTCTCCAACATTTACCATCTTCCTGTTCTGTCATTGTTAACCAATCTGATAGGTGTGGATGTAGTATCTCAGAGTTGTTTTGATTTGCATGTCTCTAATCAATAGTGATTTAGAGCATTTTTTCATATGACTATAGATATCTTCAATTTCTTCTTCTGAAAACTGACTGTTCATATCCTTTGATCATTTATCAATTGGGGAATGACTTGTATTCTTGTACATTTGACTCACTTCTCTATATATTTTAGAAATGAAGCTTCTATCACAGACACTAGTTGCAAAAATTCTTTCCCAGTTTTCTGCTTTCCTCCTAATCTTGGTTGCATTGGATTTAGTTGTGCAAAAACTTTTCAGTTTATAATCAAAATTACCCATTTTGCACTTCATAATGCTTTCTATCTCTTCTTTAGTCAGAAATTCTTCTGTTCTCCATAAATCTGATAAATAGACTATTCTTTGCTCCACTAATTTGTTTATAGTATCACTCTTTATACCTAGATCATGTACCCATTTGGACTTTATTCTTGTGTATGGTGTCATGCATTGGTCTATGCCTAGTTTCTGCCACACTGTTATCCAGTTTTCCCAGCAATTTTTGTTGAACAGTGAGTTCTCATCCCAGAAACTGGGGCCCCTGTTATCAAACAGTAGATTGCTATATATATGTGTGTCTTGAGTACCTAGAATATTCCATTGGTCTACCCTTCTGTTTCTTAGCCAGTACCGAGTGGTTTTGATAATTGCTACTTTATAATACAATTTGAGATCTGGTAGAACTAGGCCACCTTCCTTAGCATTTCTTTCCCTTGATGTTCTGGACCTTTTGTTCTTCCAGATGAATTTTGATATTATTTTTTCCATCTCTAGAGAATCTGATAGTTTGATTGGTATGGCACTAAATAAGTAAATTAAGTTAGGTAGAATTGTCATTTTTATTGTATTGGCTCAGCCTACACATGATCAACTGATAATTCACCATTTACTTAGATCTGACTTTATTTGTGCAAAAAGTGTCTTGTAATTGCATTCATATAGTCCCTGGATTTGCTTTGCAGGTAGATTCCTGAATATTTTATAGTGTCTACCTTAGCTTTAAATGGGATTTCTCTTTCTGTCTCTTGCTATTGGGCTTTGTTAGTAATTTAAAGAAATGCAGGGCAGCTAGATGGTGCAGTGGAGAGAGCACCAATGCAGGAGTCAAGAGGACCTGAGTTCAGCCACTTGACACTCACTAGCTGTGTGACCTTGGGCAAGTCACTTAACCCCAATTGCCTCATCCTTGGTCATCTCTAGTCATCCTGATGAATATCTGGTCACTTGGATTCAGATGACTCTGGAGGCGAAGTGAGGCTGGTGACCTGCACAGCCCTCCCTCACTCAAAACACAGTCAAGCACAAGTCACATCACCATTTCTCTGATGGCATGATCTTTGGCAATGAAGGACAAACACACACATATAGAAATGAAGAAAATTTGTGTGGGTTTATTTTGTAATCTGCAACTTTGACAAAAGTTGTTTATTATTTCAAGCAGTTTTTTACTTGAATCTCTGGGATTTTCTAAGTATATCATCATAACATCTGCAAAGAGTATAGCTTAGTTTCTTCTTTGCCTATTCTAATTCCTTCAATTTCCTTATCTTTACATTTCTAGTACCATATTGAATAATAGTGGTGACAATGGACATCCTTGTTTCACCACTGATCTCACTGGGAATGCATCTAGCTTATCTCCATTGCATATAATGCTTGCTGAAGGTTTTAGATACTGCTTATTATTTTATGGAAAATTCCTTTTATTCCTATGCTCTCCAGTGTTTTTAATAGGAATGGGTGTTGTATTTTGTCAAAAGCTTTTTTTACGTCTATTGAGATAATCACGTGGCTTCTGTTAGATTTGTTGTTGATATGATCAATAATGCTAATAGTTTTTCTAATATTGAACCAGCTCTGCATTCCTGATATGAATACTACCTGATCATAATGTATTATTCTTCTGATAAGTTGCTGTACTCTTTTTCCTAAAATCTTATTTAAAATTTTTGCATCTATGTTCATTAGAGAAATTGGTCTATAATTTTCTTTCTCTGTTTTGGCTCTTCCTGGCTTAGGTATAAAAACAATATTTGTATCATAAAAAGAATTTGGGAGAACTCCTTCTACCCTAATTTCCCCAAATAGTCTATATAGTATTGGAATTAACTGTTCTTTAAATGTTTGATAGAATTCAATTGTAAATCCATCCAGCCCTAGAGATTTTTTCCTATTTTTTCAATTTCTTTTTCTGAGATGGGGCTATTTAAGGATTCAACTTCCTCTTCTGTTAATCTGGGCAATTTATATTTTTTAAAATAGTCATCCATCTCATTTAGATTGTTGAATTTATGGGCATAAAGTTGGGCAAAGTAATTTCTAATTATTGTTTTAACTTCCTCTTCGTTGGAGGTGAGTTCACTCTTTTCATTTTTGATATTGATAATTTGGTTTTCTTCTTTCTTTTTTAAATCAAATTGACCAAAAGTTTATCAATTTTATTGGTTTTTTCAAAAATCCATCTCTTAGTTTTATTTATTAATTCAGTAGTTTTCTTAATTTCAATTTTATTCATCTCTCCTTTGGTTTTCAGTATTTCTAATTTGGTATTTACTTGGGGATTTTCAATTTGTTCTTTTTCTAGCTTTTTCAGCTGCATGGCCAGGTCATTGACCTCCTCTTTCTCTATTTTATTCATGTAGGCATTCAAAGATATAAAGCTTCCCCTAAGAACTGCTTTTTCAGTATCCCATAAGATTTGGTAGGTTGTCTCATTATTGTCATTCTCTTGAATGAAGTTGTTGATTATTTCTATGATTTGTTGTTTAACCCACTCCTTCTTTAGGATTAGATTTTTTAGTTTCCAATTTTTTTTTTGTCTATCTTTCCATGACTTTTTATTACATATAATTTTTATTGCATTATGATCTGACAAGGATGCATTGACTACCTCCACCTTTCTGCACTGGATTGTGAGGTTTTTATGGCCTAGTACATGGTCAATTTTTGTATATGTGCCATATACTGCTGAGAAAAAGGTATATTCCTTTCTATCCCTATTCAATTTTCTCCAGAGATCTATTATATCTGTCTTAACCAGAGTTTTATTCACCTCCTCAAGTTCTTTCTTGTTTATTTTAAGGTTAGATTTATCAAGTTCAGAGAGGGGGAGGTTGAGGTTCCCCACTAATGTAGTTTTGCTCTCTGTTTCTTCCTGTAACTCCCTTAACTTCTCCTCTAAGAAATTGGATGCTATACAACTTGGAGCATATATGTTTTAGTAATGATATTGCTTCATTTTCTATGGTGCCTTTTAGCAGGATATAGTTTCCTTCTTTATCTCTTTTGATGAGATCTATTTCTGCTTTTGCTTTGTCTGAGATTAGGATTGTTACCCCTGCTTTTCTTACATCAGCTGAAACACAATATATTCTGCTCCAACCTTTTCCCTTTACCCTGTGTGTATCCCTTCCTCCCCCCGCAGCCCCCCCCCCCCCCGTTTCAAATGTATTTCTTGTAAACAATGTACTGTTTGATTATGGCATTTAATCCATTCTGCTGTCTCCGTTTTATGGGAGAATTCATCCCATTCACATTCACAGTTATGATTACTGTCTGTGTCTTTCCCTCCATCTTCTTTCCCACCATTTGTGCTTTTAGTTCTCCCTTCTCCCTTCTCCTTCGTAGTAGAGTTTTAATTTTTGACCACTACCTTCTGTCTTCCCTTCCTTCTTTCAGCCTCCCTCCATTTTACTGCCCCTTACCCTTACTACTTCTTCCCTCCCTTTTAGCCTCCCCTCCCCGTTCTTTCCCCCTTCCCCTCCTACTGCCGAAAGATCTAGTTAGATTTATATACTTGTTTGCTGCTCCCTCCTTGAACCACATCGGATGACAGCACCCCTCAAACAATGCTCATCTCCCGGCCCTCTTTCCCTCTACTGTAATACAATTTTGTACTTCTTCCTGTGATGTAATTTACCATAACCTTCTATATGTAGTCTTATTTTTTCCATTTTTTGGACATTTTCCCTGCCAGTTACTTGTCTTTTGAGTCCTTTGTCAAGAGGAGGGTATACTCTGGGGACCTGTAAGTTCTCAGTTTCTCCAAGGTGATATTATCAAGGGAGGAGTTTACTCTTCTCCTGGTCTGCACACTGGTTTGGGAACAACCAAAAACTTTTCTGCCCAGAATCTGTGAGTAGAATTCCCTCTCCACAACTGCTTCCAGCTCCACCATGCCAGTGTTCCTCCTCCTCACCCCAGGGCCAGGCTCAGGGCTGAGATTCAGACCAGCAGCTCAGTTACTCCTGGGGCTTTAGGCAGAGGGCTCCAAAAATA
The DNA here is from genome assembly GCF_028372415.1 of Notamacropus eugenii. NCBI lineage: Eukaryota > Metazoa > Chordata > Mammalia > Diprotodontia > Macropodidae > Notamacropus > Notamacropus eugenii. The sequence continues at coordinate 85,790,283 of NC_092874.1, forward strand.
GATGCTGCCTTTACAGTGGCTGCTGGTAGAGTCCAGACCACGTTCCCTTTTCCTGGGTGAAGGAATTTTCTCACTCATTTTTGAAGCTGTGTGTGGTATTTGTGGGTTGAGCAATGTTGGAACTGCTACTGTGTGTGGTGCCCTGAAGCCTATTCTGGGTCCTGTCCCTGACGCACCATGCAGTCCCTCCTGGGCTCTGCTCCACATCGGCACCTGGTGCGATAGACCTTTCCCACTGGCCCTCCAGGCTGTCTTGGGCTGGAAATCTCCTTCACTCTGTGGTTATGTGACTTCTGCTGCTCTAGAAATTTTTTTGAGTCATTTTTTTACAGGTATTTTATAGGTTATGTTGGGGAGCTTCTGTAGGTCAGTCTTTCTACTCTGCCATCTTGGCTCTGCCCCCAACACAATCATTTTAACTAAAAAATGTTAATGTTTGGAAAGAGTAAAAATATTTTAAATTGGCAGCAATGAGAGGCAGTCAGTCAGCCTATCATTTTAAAGCATTTACTATGTACCAGGCATTATACCAAGGTACCAAGACAGGGCAGAAAAAGAACTAGATTTGTCATCATAGAATCTGAGAACCTTTAGGCCAAGTTTTACCTGTATAAAAATTCTTTCTTAATATAAGCTATACCTGAACCAAAGAAAAAAAAAGAATGTTTGTGTGTATATGTATATATGTATTTATACACATATATGCATATATATGTATATATACATATATGCAGACATATATACATACACACATGTGTGTGTTCTTAACAAAAGGCCATTGAGCTTTCATTTGAACATTTCTGATGAAATGGAATCTAGTCCCTCCTGAGAGATCCCATTCTGTATTAGAATAGCTCTTTTTTATTACAAATTTGTTGTTCATTTGAACCTAAACCCATCTCTTTGCCAACTTATTAGAGTCAGAAGCCCTGACTGTGACTTCAAATTATAATTTTCCTAGTTGTGAAACATTGGGCAAGTCAGATAAACTCTCAGAGCCTTAATTTCCTTATGTGAAAAATGAACAGAAGGATTGAGCAAATTATCTCACTAGGTTAAAAGGGGAAAAGTACTTTTTTTACCTTTATGTTATTTTTTTTTATCATTATATCCACCTAAGAATATCATTCATGTCACCTACAGAGCTGAATCAAGAAGAATCAGTTCATCAAAATGTTTTTCTTTCTGTATCCAAATTGGGTGGGACCTTTCCTATTGAGTCAAATTAAGTCAGCAGACTTAATTCCTATAGTTATTGAGAAGACTGTCTTATATTGTACTTACCCATAACCATGGCCAGTGGAATAGATGATTTCATGATGAAACTGTGCTGTTCATGTAGCAATTGCTTGTTTTAATGATCACCATTAATTATGCTTGTGTTCCCGCGATCATTGTACTTGCTTTGTAGTCTGAATCACTAATCAAGAACTAAATGGCAAATAGAATGAACCATGCAACAATCTAACAATGAACCATCCAAAATTCCACAGTTTCACAAGACCAAATTTTAAATAGTAACTAATTCCTCATGGTATGATACTGTGGTTTCTTGCCTCTTCTTTCAGGGCTGTTCCCATTAGTATGAGTGAGTTTGCATATTCACTTGCCTTTATTTGATAAATTTCCATGAAGGTAAAGAATATGAAACTTGCATTAAATTTTGGGAGCTTTGTTGGTTTTAATTCCAAGATAAACTGTTCACAAAATTTCACCTGTGACATCTAGTCTGTAAGATGACTTCTTGTATAGGGCCCAACACAGTAGAACACTCACACAGCAGCATTTTAATAAGAATTTTGATAAGGGAAGTGACAACCACAGAGCTTCATCGTTTGAAAGTTCTAAGGTGGAAACTGGTCCGGGTTGAGAGGTAGATCTTCTTAATAATGAAATTTCTGTAGTACTCGGTAGCTACATACATACATCGCCACATAGGATCTTCATTTAACCAGGATTGTGCTCATCCTTCATTACCAAAGAAGACAATGCCATCAGAGTAATGATGACATGACCTGCACTTGACTTTGTTTTGAGTGAGGGAGGGCTGTGCAGGTCACCAGCCTCACTTTTCCTCCAGAGCCACCTGAATCCAGTGACCAGATATTCATCAGGGTGACTGGAGATGACCTAGGGTTTTTTGTATTTCTTGTCCTAAAATCTCTGAGGTAGGCTTACCTGCCAGAATAAAGAAAGGCTCAGAGAATGATGTGGATATAATTGTCACTCAACATAAGGATGCGGGGCGAACCTGCAATCCACAGTCAATTTTTGTTCCCAGAGAAAAATGGTCTTAAAATCTGGACATTCAGGTGAACTAAGAGGTGGAGTGGAATGACAATATGTACGATATGGTGTGGTCCATATACCACTATGATCCCCACTTTACCCTCAAGCATCACAAATGCTGCATCTCTCCAGACCTCATCAGTAAAATGAAGGGGTTGGAATAGACAATCTGTAAGGCCTTTTCTCTCTCTAAATCTTTGACCTTATGATCTATTTCCCTTAGCTAGGGCATTTGCCTTTCTTGGATGAAATTCTAGTGTCTTTCCTTTGTTGATTATTTCCTGTTTATTTTGTACATAGCTTATTTGTACATATCTGTTTGTATGTTGTCCCCCTCATTAGACTGCGAGTTCATCAAGGGCAGAGAGTGTCTTTTGCCTTTCTCTGTATCCTCAGCTCTTAGTGCAGTGCCTGACACATAGTAGTCACTTAGAACTGATAAACTGAAGTATATATAGAATGACTTTACACACACACAAACATCTGTGTGTTTGTGTGTCTAGTGGTAGTCATCTCTAGGGTGGGGGGAAGAGAAAAAAAGGAAAAAAAGAAATTTTATTATATATTTAATTTTATTATATTATGTATTTTATTATATATTTCTTATATATTTAAAAGGAACAGCAAGTTGTACATAATAGATTTGCAGTTTCATATGCTGTCATCTTTTTAAATTATACTCTGTTATGAAAATGATTTTTATTTGATAAATTAAAAATACAATAAATAAATATTTGCCAATGACAGCAAGGAAAAATTTTCATTGACCAAAAAACTGTGTCAGTATGTTATGGGTTTAACTCATCTTCTCTGTTCTTGTTTCTATTTCTTGCCTATTCTGCCATGTGGATCTCACTTTCTAAAAAGGCTTTGGCTCAATACAAGTGCTCCTAGCACTATAATTAATTGTATGTTAGTGTTTGTGCAATTCACTGTGTTCCTTCCTGCTTACGTCTAGAGCTTTGGAAGGTTACTGGATGTCACAGAAAAAGCCCTGGACTCTGAATATACTAAGGTAGAAGCCCTTAAGGTCAAAGACTTCCATTTTTGTCTTTATTTCCCTACTCTTTAGCATGAGGTCTGAAACATTTTTGTTGTTTCTTCGATCATTTCAGTCATATATGATTATTTGTGATCCTACTGGGTTTTTTTTTGGCAAAGATACTGGAGTGGTTTGCCATTTCCTTCTCTAACCCATTGTACAGATGAAGAAACTGAGGCAGGCAAGGTTAAGTGACTTGCCCAAGTTCATACAGCTAGCAATTGTCTGAGGCAAGATTTGAACTCGGAAAGCTCAATATTCCTGATTCCAGACCTGCTACTCTATCTATTTTACCATCTAGCTGTCCTGTAACAGATACTTAGTGAACCCCAGTTGAATCGAAATGGAAAGATGCTCTCAGTACTCTGTATAGATGAAAAACCAGAGAGTAGAACACAAGCATTCTTCTCTTGGATTTCACTTAAGATCATGGAAAATTTAGCCAAAAGGAAACCCAATGGCCATCTAGTCTGCCCTCCTCATTCTGTAGATAAGGAAAATGAGGCTTGAGGAGGTTAAATATATCCAAAATCACATGGACAATAAATTGATGTCAGCAGGATTTGGATCCATGTCTTCCGACTCTGCTGTACTGTGTTGAGTCCCAGGAGCAGTGGTTGCTGCTATGACCTTTGTCAAGATGTATTTGTCTACATTCTCTCTCTCACTGAGCTGGCCATAGGTCAAAAGGGTGAGCATCCTCATACAGAAAACATGACCATGGTTATTTATTGGAAAGCTCCACACTCCTGCTCATTTTTCAACCTTGATTTGAAGAGGCTTGCCTACACTGCAATATAATTGTTCGTTCACAAGATGGATGCATCATATCACTTCAGAGTGGGGGCGAGAGAAAAGCAATCCCCAAACAACAACAACAAAATAACCAAACCCCTGCTCCAGCAGAAAAAATCCATCTGACTTGGTGGCACCTAATGCACTCCTCCCAAAGAGATTAAGAGAAGGAGTTCATGAGAAATATGATGTGTGTCCCCCAAGCTGCTCTCCCAACCCTTGGAGGCCATAGTGTGATATACTAGCTTACTAAAGAGAATTTAAAAAATTAAGATCAATATTATTTCAATCCCCAAATATAAATGTATTTAAGAACGTACTGGGTAATGTTGTGAAATTAATGTCATTCATACTCTGTTGAAATAGAAATGCCTTCAACCTTTTAGGAAAAGCAATAGCAAATTATAGTTAAAAAAATTCATTTTAGAAGTCATCTCCATCTAGAATAAGCTGAGCCCCAAGGTCAAGTCATCAATTTGGCATTCCATTTCCATAATGCGTTTCTATGGTGTACTTCCTTACTATGGAGCCACATTTGCTTTCGTGTTAGGTTTATAAATGGCTCAGTTAATATGCCTTTACAGACAAAACCACCTTTGGTTAATAGCTGAACAGGTTTCTTTTGCATGAAAATAAGAAGTTTAAAAGGCCATTGGTTTGATCTCTGTGGCTGCTTTGCTTTTTGGTTGACACTCAATCCTTCTTGCTTCTCCTCCGATGGCCCAGGGCTTAGCCTTAGAATGGAGAGCACTACTGTGTTGTTGTGAACTTACCTGGTGATTGGCATACTGAATCTCTAAGGAGTATAAATAAAAAGCAATGGATTTATTAAAAAAGATCCAAGTTCAAATGTGACTTCAGACTCTTTGTGAAAATGAGATCATTTAACCTCTCCCAGTCTCAGTTTTCTCATCTGGAGAATGGTGGAAACAGCATCTGTAGCACCTACCCTAAAGGATTATTGAGAGGCTCAAATCAGATAATATAAAAAAGAGACTTTACAAACTTTAAAGTGTTTCAAATATAATTTATTATTATTGTTATTGTTATCATTGTCATTATCCACTCTTTCTTTTCTATTAGATTGTAAGCTCCTTGGGGGCAGGGACTGTCTTTTGACTCTTTTGCAACCCCAGATCTTAGTACAAAGCCTTGCACATAGAAGGTACTTAGTAAATGTTGATGGATGGAGTGACTATTCTTATTCAGAAGAATCCTAATAGATAATATGCTGAATGTTCTTTGGGATGTTATGCAGGTGGATCAAACTATACCTTTCTATAGTTGAATAAAAGGATCAGACTGTATCTCTGTTTTTCTTTGGTTTGCTGAAAGATCTTTAAGACAATTCCAGTAGCAGAGAGGAAAATAGAAGAGATAAGGTCCTCATTCTCTTTCTACATGGATTTCTCCCAAGAGATCTATATACTAGAAAAGCTTTTTGTTTATTGCAACTTTAAGATTGAGTATTGGTATGGTGATGTCTATTAAAACCATTGTTTTTAAGTTTTAATGGATCAGTGTTATATCCAGTGAATTGTGGGCAGCAGGTTTGTCTCTGGTTCTTGTACAGGTTATTGGTTGAATTATCTTAGTTATTTTCAAATATGTGTTTCAAGTGTGGGAATTTTTCATCTGTCAGTCCATGAAAGAGAGTGAGCTTCTGATATATAATTCTAGCCACCAGGTAATTTTTCACTGGGAATATAGTAGGTACCAAATTTTTGTAGCCTCAAGTGACATATTGTGTATTTGTGCCATTCTGTGCGTAATTTGCATTGGTTACTAAGTTTGGGATTCTTTTTAAAAAACATTTTTATTTAAAATTTTGAGTTCCAAATTCTACTCCTCCTTCCCTTCTCTATCTCCTCCCTGAGAGAGTAAGAAATTAGATATAGGTTTTACATATGCAGTTATGTAAAACATTTCCATATTAATAATTTTGTACAAGAAGAGTTGGACAAAAGAAAAAATTAAAGAGTGAAAAATAGCATGCTTCTGTCTGTATTCAAATAATATCAGTTCTTTCTCTGGATAAGGATAGTGTACTTTATCATTAGTCCTTTGGGATTGTCTTGCATCATTGCATTACTGAGAATAGCTAAGTCATTCAGAGTTGATCATTGTACAGTATTCCTTTTACTATGTACAACTTTCCCCATCACTTCACGATGCATCAGTTCATGTAATTCTTTCCAATTTTTTTTCTGAAATCATGCTACTCTTAATTTTTAATAGGACAACAATATTCCATTACAATCATCGACCTCAACTTGTTTAGCCATCCTCCAATTAATGGGTATCCCTTTGATTTCCAATTCTTAACCACCATAAAAAGAGTTGCTATAAATATTAGGTCATTTTTTCCTTTGTGGGGGATATCTTTGGGATATAGCAATTGTACTGATGGATCAAAAGTTATGCAGTTTTATAGCCCTTTGGGCATAGTGTCAAATTGCTGTCCAGAATGGTTGGATCAATTCACATCTCCACCAACAGTGCATTACATTAGTGTCTTAGTTTTTTATATTTGGGATTCTTGAGGATAATCCTTTATAATTTTTGGTGTCTATTCTGGTTCTTGACATAAACCCTTCTATTTCCATTTAAAAAGCCCATTAGTCATTTGTTTGATATTTCTTTGTTTACATGCTATTTGCTGAGTGAATGGGGAAAAGGCCTTGTTTTGCAGGCTCCAACTAGAAGTAAGCCACTTTTGATTATATTGGACAAATTCAATAGTGTTTTCTTGTTATCACTTGTTACTATTGCTTTGTGAGGGAATGTTCCAGGAGTAATTCTCTTCGATTTTGACCTATTCATCATATTCTCTGAGAATGTCCATCAGTCCTCTCCTTCTACCCTTTTGGTGAGGACATTTTAATCTTTTTAAAATTGGTAAAATACTCAAACGTGAAACTGTTGTATAAATGCTATTGTTATAATTCTTATTGTCTTTCTCAATTTGCCTTAGGGTGATAAGACCTGTGTTTTGTGATATTGTACAGGGTTTCTTCAGGATACTTTCTAGATCTGATATGGCCCATTTTTACATTGCCTAAAGGGTGCATTACAACTGGTAACACGTAGACACTTTACTATAAGTATTTTCATCCTTCTTGGATGAAATTCAGAAAGAAAAGGGCCAAGGATGAGTTGTTATCCTTCTTTCATTCTTTTCTATACACACTATTTTACAGATTACTGTACCAGTAGAGAAAACAACTGCTTTTTTAATTAAATAAAAGCTTCCAATGCCAACTCATTCTTTGTAGACTCACTAAAAGCATCCTCAGGGCAACTTGAATTATTACTATTTAGGAACTTTAAGTCACACAAATTTTAGTCCTTGGCCATCATTAATGAAATCAAAGGCATAAATAAAAATTGGTCTTTAAAAAAGCCTGCATTATTAAGAGGGGAATTACAAAAGTTATTGGTCTAAGAAAGAGAGCAAACTTATTTTCTATTTCATTAGATTTAGCCTTCTCAAGGCTCTTCTTAGAATGGTTTGAATCCTGGTAAGCTTCTTGGCTAGGCCACACAGTGGAAGAAGGTGTAGAAAAATCTGCTTAGGGAATTTCTGTGTAAATACCAGACCAATGAAACAATGGGAAAAGAGAGAGCGATTAGCAATAGGAAAAGATCAGGAGCTGGTGCAGCGGTCCTTCACCTACACGTAGAAAAGGGAATTTCTTATCTGTTTGCCTATCATTCTCTTGTTCTGGATAATCTCTCCTCCCCAAGTTTTTGTGTTTCTGTTTCCTCTTGGCTTGTAGTCAGTTCATGAGTGAACTTATATTTATTAAGCGTTTCTTATATGTGCTTAAATATACTAAGCTCTGGGGATTCAAAAACCATTCCTGCCCTCAAGAAGCTTACATCCTAATGTGGGAGGTAGCATGTAAATGTATTCTTGTACCTTCTCAGTCTCCTTTGCTGAATCATCATCCATATCTTCATCCCCTTAGTGTAACTGTATCTAAGATCTGGTTCTACCTCCAACAGGAGATTTATCCTGATCCTCCACTTTCAAATACCCTTCTGAAATTGCTTGGTAGATACTAAGTTCCTTGATACATTCTCACATATGAAGTCATATGTGGTGGTTGTATAATTAGAACCTAGCACAGTATCACGTTCACAATAGATACTTTTAAAATGTCTGCTAATTGAATGCATAGCAAGGTAAGCCTCTGGGTTTTCAAAGGGGGAGGGTTGCTTAATGGCTTCCCAAAGTCTCATCTGGCACATGAAGCTTCTTCCAAAAACTAATCGTCAAAATAAAACCTCACTCTTAGAGTATTTATACCTTTTTAGAGCCAACTCTTGAGAACTGGTGCCTCATTAACAAAAGGTGTAGGCCTTCCAACAAATCTTCCCAGGACCATTATGGGTAGGGACAATCTTCTTTAATCATATTATTCAATCAGAGGCACTTTATGCTAAAACAAAAACAGCAAAAGATCCTAGCTTGCCATCATAGGAGGAAGGCTGAATAACAGTAGAAAGACCCTGTCTGCCAAACAGTACTTCCTGCTGAACTCTGTTCCTTATGATAGTCCTTTCAGGTTATCTTGCACAAGTTAAAGTCACGCCTTGTAACTCACCATTTAAAAACAAGAGCTCTAGTTCCATCTGTAGCAGCCCCTTGCTTCAGGTAGATAAAGATGCTTCATTTCCAAATGCTGTTTTTCAGAAGCATAGAAGCTCTAAAAAGTTCTGGCACAATGGTCCACATAATTAAAGTTTCCAAAATGCTCTCATTATTTGGAGAAAAGCATTTCTATGGAAGACACTGAAAAATCCAGATGGGTCTCCCTCTGCAAGATATCAAATCGCTACACTTCACCTCCTGATACTTCCTAATGAAAAGGGGCAAATTTTTTTTTACTATATCCAAGAGATGATATTCCCAACACTCTCTGCAAAGATGCTTAATAGGACCCGTTTCTGAGACTCTGAGGCAGGGCTCAAAGGCTGCAGCTAGGAGTGTCCAGATTTTGCCACAGTCTGACTTTTTCCTCTCTATATATTTTTTGCATCCCTTTAAATCTCCTGGGCCATTTTATGAGGACATTGACTGGACATAGGTCATTCAATTAGTCAGTATTTGTAAAGTGCCTATTCTGCACTACAAAAATGAAACAGTTCTCCCTCTGAAGGAATTTACATTCTCTGGGAGAATTCACATATCTTACTCTATTCAGAACAAAGATAAAATGCAATGCACTTAAACAGAAGATAGTTAGGGAAGGAAGGCACTAGCAGAACACTCTGCAGGACTGGGGACCAGGATGGGCATTTGGCCCAACCAACCATCTTTGTCACCATGATCTTTTGGAGCTTTTGCTTTTGTGGATTGCTACTTCCTTCTTGTCTGTCTCTGCAGGCTAGGATTTTTTCCCTTTTTGTGCCCTGGATGGCCAACTGTAAGTACTTGAATTTAGAGCTAGAAGTGATCTGCATTGCACCTGGGATCATCTCCAGTAGTCCTGACCTGTGTCTTGTCACTGAACTCATTTGGCCCTGGAGGAGAGAGTGAGGTTGAAGACTTTTCACTTAAATCCAATTCCCTTGCAAGTGAAGACATCACCCTCCTGATGTCATTGCTCCTCTTCAAGAATGAAAGGCAAACAACAGTTGAAAGGGTCTGGCTCATTGTATTTAACACCCATACTTTTTAGATGAAAGGCAGTGTAGGTAGAGGTCCAGAGAGCTTAGAGGAGTTGCCCAAGGTCACACAGCTATTAGGATTTGAACCCAATTTCACTGATTCCAATTCAAGTGCTATTGCTGCAACACCTCATAGAAAGTGGTTTTGAGTGTGTTCAGTCCTTCAGTAAAACCAAGGGCTTCCTTATAAATAGAAAGCCAGAGGTAAGATATCGCCTTTATTGTAGAAACTTTAGGAATTTTCAGATTGCCCCGTGGCTTCTGTTTAGTCTATAGGGTCTGAATTGATGTCACAGCATTCTTGTTTGCACCAGCACTGGAACTCACAGGGAATATAGTATAACTCTCTCATCAAGTTTGACCTAGAAAGCACCTGTAAATCTTGCTCTCTAACTTTCCCCAAACCATGTGAAACAAAGCGACAAAAAAGGAGAAACCCAAAGCAAATACCATCAAGGATTCTCCTGAACCTTTTGACTCTCTCAGGGCATTAACTCAGCCTTCCTCCACCTAGTAACACACTGCTAACTCACCACAGATATTATCTGTACCATGACTAGTCTTGCTCATTTATCTCATCATGTATAACATATAAGCAAGTACTTTAATGGCAACGTATATCCTAGTAAACCTAAATATCCTGGTAGAATTACAAGCAGTTGTTCTTCTTCCCAACTGTTTTCTCAGCAGTGAAAGAGTCTTTCTCTCACTGTATCTACATTCCTTCCCCTTAGAGATTGTATCCCTATCTAGTAAAAATCTTGCCACTGATAATCTCAGCCAATCTTGGTCACTGGTGATATTATCATTGGGACTAGAGTATGAAAGGATCATAGAGGAGATTTAGACCAAGCCCGTTATGCAGTGTAGCATTAAAAGTAAAGAACTGGCCTGAGAGTCAGCAACATCTGGGTTCGAATCCGGCGTCAGACACCTGTTGACAATGTTACTCTAGGTGAGTTATTTAACCACAGTGTTTTAGGCAGTTCTCTAAGACTGTGAGTTGCCAACAAGGTACCCATCTATATTGGTAGATTTTACTTGCCCTGGTGTTCCCTATACCAATGAAACCACAACATCAGTCAGTGCTCCTATCTCCTTATGTAACAGATGAGGAAACTGAGGTTTAAAGAAAGGAGAGATGTTTCCTTTTCCAGGGTCACACAGAGTTGGAATTTGTACCTCAGTCCTCTGACTCCACATTCTTCTCTTTCTACTGTAGCAAGCTGCTTTTTCCTCTTGAATGAACTCCTAAAGCTATACTCTTTTCTATCCCAAATATAAGAAAATATAGTAATTAAGAGATGATGAATTGTTGTCACCAGAAACAACTAGAGAAGGAGCTGCCTTGTCATTGTGAATCCTCTCTTGCCTTACTTGAGACTCTTACCATTAGTAATATCCTTTGTCACCACGAAAGCTTCTACAACTCTGGAATTAGTCAAATGAGAGCAACCTTTGGATTTGGGGAGAATGGGAAAACAAAGCCCCAAGTTTGGTGACTGGAAGAGAGGGGGAATGTAATTGACAGACAGAGATGAGAAGATTCACACCCAGAGCTGGCAGAAGAGCCACCTCATGGTTTTGTTGCTTCATCGTGGCCACTAAAAAAAAAAAAAAGCCATACATCTGAGGAGCTGGCAATTTTTGTCTTGGCAATGTCTTCAGCAAAACAGGAAGAGATGTCGATGCTTGTGGAAGGGTTGCCATGGTAATTTCTCATTATTTCTGAGTTATCAGGAAGACTTAGGCTAGTCTTTCTGCAATATATGCAGCCTGTTTCTGCTAGTAGACATGTCTGTGTGTGTGTGCTGGGCTCATAAAAAATTGGTTTCACTCACCACCACTTCTAATAGGCTTTCAGCTGCCTATATGTAACCTGCCAGACCCTACTCTATTTTCTATTGGTGTGAAAGTGTTTTCCTGTCACTTCCATTGATTGGTGAGCATTCAGTCATAGGGATTAGATTAAAAATGATTTCTTTCAGAGAAAGGGAAAGACTTTACACCTTTTTTTTTTTTCCAGTGTCAGGGCTCCAGGTAAAGAAAGTCACAGCTTACAGAAGTGTCAATTAGGGCTGGTTATAATTTGGCTGACCTTCTGGGGCTCTGAAAGCCTCTTTGAATGATTGTTCTCACAAGAAGGAGATTTTATTTCCCTCTCCTGTGGATGTAGAATGTGTGAGGTTGGTTTTTGTGCGTTCGTCTTTGCTTCTCAGTCTGATTCTGACCTTAGGGAAAGGATTTTTGATTCTTGTACTGTGGAGTCCAAGTCTAGGGAGAAAAGGAGGCTTTCTGTGATAGCTTGAATACAATGATCAATAAACTGTCCCCCAAATTAATCTTTGCATTATGATTGGAGAGAGAGAGAGAGAGAGAGAGAGAGAGAGAGAGAGAGAGAGAGAGAGAGAGAGAGAATTGAATTAAAAATGAAGAATCAACAGACCAAGAGGCTGTCAGGGATTTGCTTGGGCATTTTCACTCTGCCTTCTTTTCACCATCTTAGAAACCTGTAGCACTGCAAAGTCATGGATAGATAGAAGTCCCCGGCACTTGTGTATATTTAAAGATAAATGGACCCATATGATCCTTCTGGATGAAGATAGAGGAGATAGTAGAAACAGCATGAGTTAGTGAGAAAGCAATATAAACACATCAAGGAGCATTGATGACAACTTTCTAGCCCTTTCTGCAAATCTCCAGTGATTTTGTATCTGAGCACAGCATTATACATGCAGAACCTGGTGCACCATTTTTCAATGTAAAGTTTGATGTTTAATTAAACACCCAAGGTTTAATAAGTGGTTCTTTATTAAACTTACATGGGACTCTCTTCTGTATCTTTACCTGCATTTTAGATCTAGAAGGCTCCTTAGCTCTTCTTTTCTTAAAAATCAAAACCAAAAAAGCCCAAATATAGCAGCACAGATTTACCATTAGAAGTTAAAAAGCACATTCGACCAAGGATGCTTAACCTCTTTGTGCCTCAGTTTCCATAGCTATAAAATGAAGTCTGGAGTCAAGTAACATTGTCTTGAGGGCTGACCTTAGAAGTCAGGCATATCTGAGCTGAAACTTGTTTCAGACATTTAGTGGTTGTATGACCCTAGGCAAGTCTCTTAAGCGCCGTGAGCTTTAGTTTCCTCATCTATATGAATCAGTTGCTCTCAGTGGCCTCTAAGATCTCTTGCAGCTCTAATTCAAGATAACTCAGGTTTCTTTTGGCTCTAACATTCTATGTTCTTATAACCAGGATTTGATTTGACAGTTCAGAACAAGTTTCTGCTGGCTTGGGATGCTTTGAAATGCTTAAAGAAAACAGACTGACTTTGGCTGTGGTTTCTTGGTGTAATTGTCCCATCTCACTGCCTTGGTTGGCATCGAGGGGATTTTCCTTCTTTCAAAATGGTTTGTGAGATGGTTTATGTATTCCATGTCAGATGTGATGTTGGGCTCAGATAAGAGCATGTCTGCATGCTTATTATACTTCATGATTGAAATTAATAATAGTAAACATATTAACACTAGTAACGATAATAATGATGATAATGGTAGCCCACCATGCTTTTATTTTCCCTTCTGATATTGTCATAACCTGACTTGAAATCTACCTGATGGGTTTGTTTTTTTTTTACAGTGTTTGGCAAAGGCCAGAATAGGAGCACAATACTTCTTCTCTGTGACTTGCTGAACCACATGTGCTTGGTCATATCACAAATACATAACTGGAGGCTACCCAAGTTTCCCCTTCCTGTCTTCCCACATTTGTGTATATCTCCCTTCTAGTCTCTCCCTCCTTTCTCTTCTCACCCTCTCCCCAATATTACCCCTCCCTCTTTCCATGAAACCAGCTGTGCCACCAGTTCTTGATTATTGAGTTTGATGGGAGAAAGCCCCCTTGGCATATTTAAAACAATTTGCATATGCTATTACCTAATATGCATATGTGATTTGATATCCAGAAGGGAGATCTGAATAATAGAGAGTAAGCTTAGTTTTCTCTCCCTCAAAGAAACACCAACAATCATTGGTGTCCCTAAGAACCGCCATTTTATAGGTGACTGACTCCTTGCAATGTAGATTAGTAAATCTAGACAGGAACTGTGCTAGAATTTTGTTTTCCATTTTCAGTTTGCCTAGCAGGGTACACAGCCTGTAAGTGTGGGCTGAATGTCATATTATTATTGCTCCTCTCAGTCAACAAACAAATTTATTAAATTGTCACTATGTGCCTGGCACTCTAAATAGTGAGGATACAAAGAAAAGCAAAGATTTGGTATCTGCCCTCAAGGAGCTCACATTCAATGGGGGAGAGAACATACGCATACACACATATATATATACACACACACATATGCATACATATATGTGTTTATTTAGGTAAAATGTAAATGAGAGATCATCTCATAGGGAAGGCACAAGGAAAGGAGAGACTGAGGACGTCAGGGAAACCAAGATGGAGAGGGCAGATTTTCCCAGAAGAACTCATTTTGAAAAGATGTAGGGGTGTGTGTGTGTGTGTGTGTGTGTGTGTGTGTGTGTGTGTGTGTGTGTGTGTGTGTAACATGGAGACAGAAAGAGACAGAGAGGGTTTGGGAGAGGAGAAAAGGAGAGGGAGAGAGAGATGGAGACAGGGCGAGAAAGAAAAGGAGAGAGAGAGAAAGAGAGAGAGAGAGAGAGCGAGCAGTCTATATCAACTAAAACCAAGAATTCACTCCTTGGTATGTGTCCTCTGTTGAAGAAATGTAGAGCATCTATATCAGATTCATTACCCAATATCCTGTAAAGTCTGACACTGTTTACATCCTTTGTTACTGCATAGTTTGAGTATCAGCCACTGAATAAAAGTCAATAATTCCTTAGTGTTTATGTTATACATTAACAGAATCTCAAATATTATAAATGTAAGGGATCTTAGAAACCTTTTCTTCCAATTCAATCATTTTAAAAATGAGGAAACTAAGACCCTAAGTAGAAGAGTTGGTGATTTCTTTCACTCTGGGGTAACTTGGACATTGAGATGGTCTGTGACTTTCACCAATTCAGGCTTTTTTTTGGAGGAGAGGAAAACGATCCTCTCTTCCATCCTTCTTAACATGGATTTCTAAGTTCAATCAGGCATGGCAAAGGAGAGGAGAACTTTTGTGTAGGACTTTCTTTGAGGTCACTAGCTCACCCCTTTTCCCACAGAGGCTGCAAATAGGCAAAAAAGGGAGGAAAGGAATATGATGGGAATGGGCCAACAATATGTGTAGATGTTAGTGAGAGGCAGGATTCTAGATTATTTTTGTCCTATCTACATCTGGATGTACTCAAGGCAAATCAAAATGGCTCATGAGAGCCGGTTGTTAAATTTTCAGTGTGAGTATTTACACCTCAGAAATCAGCCAATGGTATAGATCAAGACTTGGATTATTGTTTCATTGATTTCTAGATTTAAGAAAGTTAATAATAAATTTCAAAGTATGTCATATATGCATTCCACCCCTCCCCTCCTTGAAAGTCAGTTATTAACTACTTACCAACACATTTCTGGAGGAAAATGCTTCTTGAACCTTAAGGTACTATATAACTTTGCCATCACTTTCTCATTCTCATATTGTTTTTTTGGGGGGAAGGGAGGGAGGTGTTTCAGATAGAAATAGTCCTGGGACAAGTTTCTATCTCACAATTATTCTTTTTATATTTAGTGTTCTGTGGGCGATTGGGCAAGTGTATATGACTAATTAATTGAGCAGAAGTTGTGTGCAAGCTCATTTTCTATTGGCTCATTGAAAGTATGTTTGGGACAACTCCAATGGCAAATAAGACAGTGGGATAGGAAGTTTTTCTTTCTTTTCCTCTATAGTTTTGATTTCTTCTGCACTCTCCTTATTTGACATCTTTCCCCAAAGATAGCTAGGAGATTGTGAACATTTGATATGAAAATTTTTTTTGGTTTGTAAATTTTTATGAAGTTTATAGAAATGTCCAGAAGTAATTGTTCCCTTAGTTATTCTATTTTACTTCATTTTTTGTGAACAATTGTTCAAGTGGTTAAATGACTTTTTCTTATAACTGAATAAGGGCATTAGGGTGTAGACTTATCTGCAAATTTTCTGAAAGCATCTTAGTGAGAACCCTAGTAGCAGATGGGTACATGCTTTCAATTTCTTTCACTAGGACTCTGTATTTGGAGAACTTTTCATTCTATACAGTTCAAGGATTTGGATTATTTGATATGGTGACAGCTATTCAAAATGTTGTTCTTAAGTCTGTATGGATAAGTGTTTTGCCCAGGGACTTGTATGTATTTATTCTGTTTCCAGGACAGTTTATTTTTTGAATTTTCAAAGAAATTTGGGAGTTTGTATTTATAGTGTGGAGATTTGTCATCTGTTGGCTTATAATACTTGTTACACAATCATGTCTTTTAAGGTATCAGGTATATGCAATAGGTTTTTTTTTTTAATCTTTGGTTGCATAATCTGCATCAGCAACAAAAAATCTGGACTACCTAAAGATAACTTTCTGGTCATTCTTGTTGACAATGACCTGATCTTGAACAGTAACCTTTTCTTTTCTATCAGCAAATCCTCTTGATTTCATCCATTTGTTTTCCGCTTTTCTAATGGTTCACTCAGTTCACATGAATGTTGCCTGTGGAGTGTGTTTTGATTCTGTTCTTGCAATTTAGCCATTTTTATAGGATCCATATGTTAATAAATGCTCTTTAGTTTCTTTTGACAAATCCAGTAGCATTTAGTTGTTGTCAGCCTTTGCTCCTGCCGTATAAAATACTTGCATATCGTGTGCTCTTAGAATACCTATCAGTTCTCTTTTACTTTTATTGATTGGAAGTATTATTCTTTTTATAGGTGCCTTGAGGTAATAATGAGACCTGTGCTTCATTAACATTGTATGAATTTTGGTTTGGACATTACGTAGATACATCATCCATTTTACTGGGCAAAGAAGTATAGGTATAATTTTTCTAAACTGTATTGTTCTTGTAAAGCTTTGACTCTGGCATATTATTCAGCCTCTTAAAACAGCTAACCTGAAATTCCTCTTTTTTAGTCATCTGCTTAACAGGTCCTACCTCAAAAAGACCCAGATATTTTAATACACTAATAATTACTAATTAGTTCACCAGTCAATAGGAATTTTTCTTTATTAACGTTATTTAAAATATAATTTAATTTACACCAATTACATTACATTGAATTTAATAGAAAACAATAATTTTATATTTGTTGATTCCACATGACATTTCGATAGTATTTGAGTAAATTTCTACAAGGTGAAGTAGCTGTTTAATGTGCTTTTAATAAATAAATAAAACCATATAACTGGATGTCATCTGTGTATATCGAGTAATTGATACAGTGTTTTGGTAGGACTTCCTTCTTCCCTTGAAAACCGTATTCCACCTTATTCAGAGGAGATGATAAGGAATATAAGTTAAGTAGAACCGTATTGTACTTGTTTCCTTGGAAGAAACTGCATTTTCTTTCACTTGTTCTTGATATTATTGTGTTAGTAGCATATATTAGAGAAGGGTTTTCTGTGTGGGCATCAAATCCTCTTGTGATTTTACTATTTGTGGTATCTATTTTGTATATCTGTAATACATGACTAAGCCACAAGTGCAGAACTGAATAAAAAATTCTGCCCTATTCAATAAATGTGGTGCAACTATTAGGTGGCTTGCCCAGTAATCCTACATTGATAAAGACTTGCTCTTTCTTCTACCCCTCGCATGGCAGTTTCTGACAGGTCCTTTTTGCTCCTTTTCCACGTTGTCATTTTCTATCAATTTTTTTGAGAGATACAAGCTATGCAGCTTTGTACATGGTACGTATAAACGTGTAACTGGTCTATATTTTGAGGAGCCCTTGATGTTCTCATCATTTGATAATAAATATAGGATCCATTTTGTTAAAAAATCTGGAATCAAGCTTACTTCAGGAAGGGGAAGGTAAAGTGGTTTGCTGGTAATTTTTGAGATACTGTAAAGATTTAAGCTAGCAGTTATGGAATTTATGCCATTTTCTGATTTCAGAGAAATCAATTTCAGTTGCCTCTCTATCTCCTACCTATAACTGTCCTGTCATTCTTTATTTTAATGGTCTGCAAACTCTTAGTTTCATATTTGAGTCAACTTGTGCTTTCTTTGTGTTGAACTTGGTAAGACCCTGTAGACAAAAAGGAACTTTCCAGATCATCCTCTTTTGGGGATTCTCTCTTAGTTTCTGTACTCCTCAAGTGTATGTAGTACAGTTTGGAATTTGATATTAAACTGGAAATTTTGTTCTTTCTTTTCTCTGATGCTTCATTTCGCCCTAATCTTTTGACTTTTGTTTTCAATTATTAATTAAATGTATCAAGAATTTACTTTTCTTGATACTTTTCTTTTGGACGATTCCATTTTACACATTTTTTGGTTGCTTCTAATCAGACGATGGAATTTCCTACTTATAAGCTATGTGGACTGGCTAGATTTTTATGTCATATTTGGATGTCTTTCCACATGTCTTAAGTGGTCTTTTTAAGCCGCTTCTTCCATGGTGATGTCATACATATCCTTAGATAATTCCTAAATAGCTCTATCTTTCTATCTCTTCCACGGCAAGTCATTTTGTATACTGCTGTGTAAATGTATTGAAATGTTCTTTGGACTTTCTGTCAAACATTGTAGAAGAATGCACTCCTTTACAATGTTTTTTTTTTCTTCTAATTTTCTCTTTGATATATTTATGTTTGATGTGTTTTGCCTTGAGAAGACCAAGGTAGGGAACAGAATCCAAAGTGAGAAGACCAAGGTGTTAATAAATAGAACTTTACTCTATTGGTCCAATTTGATGCCAGATTCAAGCTCAAAATCTTTAATATTTTTTTTGGTGAACATTAGGAAGTTTATACTTACCAAGTCTACGTGATATTTTGATGTCATTAGAAAAAGATTCCATGAGATGAAAGAGCTTTCTAATGTATTTTTCAGTGGAACCATGAAACATAATGTTGTCCACATACATCAGGTGATTAATAAGATATTTTGGATGAATTTTGTCTTTAAGTTGGAAGTCATAATTCTATTTAAGAAACATAATAATGAATTCAAAGCTAGGCAGAATCATAATGTACTTAAACTGTCTCCTTGAGAAATGTCACTTTTTAATGTTTATTGTTCCTATATGTTCTCACCAGACTTCAGTCTGTTTTATATATTTGCAATACAGGAAGAAGCCATGAGTGTGGAACTGAGTCAGATGACTTGTACAAATCAGCAATGATAGTAGAAATATTATGGAGCTTTTGTACACTTGTCCAATAACTAATGAATCAGTAGTACTCTGCTCTGAGACATTCTTGGGACTTTGGGGCAATCCTCTTTGCTCCTTGACCAGTAGATTATTTTTTACATATTTATAAATTTTTGTGCTTATAAATTTTTAGTGATACTTTATTATTTTTATGATGTTATTTTTGTACTCTAATACTTATCTACACTGTGCTGATCAGAAACATCTTTAAGCATGGAGGCTTATCTTTAAACAACCCTACTTCTCTCTAATTCACCTGTTATCCCAATAAACATGTTTGGCCAGGTCTAAACTGTACGAAGGGGGAGGGCATGACCTAAAGTCTTATTTATGGCCACAGCTACATTATTGCCTCACTAGACCATACAAATCATTTTAATCTATTCTTTTGTTCAATTGGTTTATACTTTGTTTTATAAAGAACTGCTTGCATTGAAGCCCATTGTCCTGGGCTCTGCCTCTCTCTTTTCTCTCTCTCTGTCTCTCTCATGTGGAATATATATTTGTAGATATATAAATACATATGTGTCATATATAAAATATGTGTATATATTATGTAGGATATAATACGTGTATATGTATACATATACATACATTCATATTTTGGACCTAGATGGAGAGTAATTTGTTTTTTACCTTATTTGTGTGTAAACTGTTGGGAATAAATGTTTTACTTTGAGATTAAAATGAATCAATCAATCTGGCCAGCTAGGTAACACGATGTATAGAGCTTGGAATCAGGAGCACCTGAGTTTGAATTTTACCTCGATCACTAGCTCTGTCATCTTAGACATTCAACCTCTCTGTGCCTTGGACTCCTCATCTATAAAATGAGAGACTTTTACAAAATTATTGTGAGAAAAAAACAAGATAATACTTCTAAATTGCTTTACAAATTTTAAAGTACTATACATTAATGATCATGATGATGATGATGTAGTGGTGGTGCTGATGGAAAGTCCTCTTCATGCTTCTGAAATATCGGAATTCATAGAGGATCATATAATGCAATGTGTCAGCAGAATCTGAATTATTTGGATATAGAAGGAATCTTGCTCTATTTTAACCCATAAATTTATCTGATGAAAGTCATCAGGATGGTAACACGGGCTACATTGTTCTATTCTGCGACCCCTTCAGAGGAATACCCTAGGTTAGGACAGGACTATGGAAATTTTTCCTGAATGGGGTTCATGCTTTGGATATTCTATTTTTTCTAAACATTTCTAAAGGTCTTGGGGTTTCCAGGGTACATACGCTGTCTATTAGTTAAGTTACTTTATATTAAAAACTGTCAAAGGAAGGAAAGCAATTTCATAAGGTCCCTAAATTAATGAGAGTCTGGTTGCACATCGGTTGCTTTCTTTAGGCATCTGGGCCCTCGTACAGGCTGCCATTCTTAATCATATTTTAATTTTCAAATAAATTGCTTTCATTATCCTTTCATTTACAATACCATGTGTGCATTACTGCTCATTAATGTTTGTCATCTACTTTGCTGAGACTTGGTTTTTAAATAGCCATGGTTGTGATGCAGTAATTAAAGATGATCCATGTTGGTTTTGCAGAAATTATTATTTTAGTCTCCAAAAAAAAAAGCAACCCAGAGTGGTGCTGAAATTGGTCCTTTAGATAGGAATCCTTGAATGCCTCATAAGTACTCATGTAAGTACTTTATTTTTATGTGGAAATGGGCACTGACCGACTTGGTGTTAGCCCAAAGACACCATTGTAATTATGTAACATCAGAAGGGAAAATGGTATTTCTTTAGGTGAATGGCTGCTCCTTGAAATGAGATGATCTCCTGGGATCTCTGGCTTCTTTTAAGCTCTTCCCCCTTCACCTCTGCCTCCTGCTTTCCCAAGCTTCCTTCATGGCTCAACTTAAGTGCTTTTTTTTTTTTTTTTTTTTTTTTTTTGCATGAGGCCTTTCTGCATCCCCACAGCACTTATTGCCTTCCTTTCTTAGATTACCTTCCAATTATTTTGTTTACACCATCTATGTACCCAATTTTTTGCTTTTTGACTCCTTAATTCAATGTATACTCCTTGATGGGAGGGGCTATTTTGCTTTCTTTGTATTCTTAACACTTAATGCCACGCCTGACCTTTGATAAATATTTGATAAATGCTTGTTCACTTACTGAGTCTGCTTCTTTACATACTATATGTTGCTTGGAAAGCCTTTCCTGGTCTTCCAACTTGTTAGCGCTCTTTCCTATCTCAAAAAACCCTTTGGATACTCATCTGCTTGCATTTGGGAGTTCCCTGGTAGAAGGTAAGCTCCTTGAGGGCAAGAACTGTTTATTGATTTACTTTTGTATCCCCAGTGCCCAGCCCAGTGTTTTCCACATAATTATTTCTTAATAAATGCTTATAGGATTGGATCTCTATACAGGATTGATTTTTGCTGAAAATCTTTTTTATCCCCTGCTCTTTTGGTTATTGCTTTCCTGGAAAGAATTACTACCATCCCTAAACAATAAGCTTCTCTTTGAGTTTTGTTGTTGTAAATGAAATATGCAAATGGTGAGAGTGTTGATTTCCATCTGGATTCAGATTAGGTTGGGACCATTTTACAGGTTCAGATCTACCTTGTTGGCATATCCCTTTAATCCAGTCAAGGCTGAATGATTTGTATTTGATCATAAAAACAACTTTCAAATGAGATCTTAAGAGGAAATACCACTGGGTTTGCTAGACACATGATTGAGCTTGGTCTCTTTGGCCTCAGCCTATATTTCTGGAGACATGTCAGAAAATTTGGAACCATGAAATTTCCATTGCGCACTTTAACTTCCTTTTGCAATTGTGTGTTGTCACTGGGAAGAATTTGGATGCAATAAATAGCTTTGAGACCACTTGGCAAAGACTGACCCACATCCAATGCTGAGCTGTTTGAGGTCTGTCAAAGTAAAAAAAAAAAAAGAGTAGGAAAAACACTTCCAAGTCTCTAATACAGTGGAGAAAAAGGACCGCAGCATTTTGTGTTTGTATCATAATCACTCACATGCATGTACATAACATTTTTAAGTGTACAGAATGCTTCCTGCACAAGAAACATTGTGGTATAGTAGGCCAAGTACTGGATTTGGAGTGAATGACCTGGGTCCAGATCTAAGCTCTTTCATTTACTACTTCTGTGACCTTAACTTTAG
Organism: Notamacropus eugenii; assembly: GCF_028372415.1. NCBI lineage: Eukaryota > Metazoa > Chordata > Mammalia > Diprotodontia > Macropodidae > Notamacropus > Notamacropus eugenii. Next base: position 85,812,548 of record NC_092874.1, read on the forward strand.
CTTTGTGGGCTTCAGTTTCCTCCTGTGACCTGGAAGATCCTTTCTACCTTTCAGTTTATGGTGTGATGAGCCTTATATTGATGACTATCCTCTTTGCAAGCCAAGAAGCTGGAGATCTAAGACTTATTTGTCCATGAGTACACTTAGAGCTCAAATTGAAACCCAGACTCACTCTTAAGTATAGTGCTCTCTTCCCTATCCTGTGCTAGCTCTCAAGATGCCAAAAATTTTCACAAGATTTAGTTCTTTGATAAATTTTTAAAAAATAAATATTCAATTGATGTGATTCTCCATCACCTACCTAAGAGCACTCAGTTGTATCCACCCTGGACATGCACAGGACATGGTTTTGCACCAAAAATGTCTTCATTCAAGCCAGGTCTTCTCAAAAGAATCCTGGTAGACCCAGGCAATAGTGATCATATTACTTTTAGTATAGGTTGTCTAAGAATACACTTAGATTCCTTTTGATAAACTTCTTTTCCCCTCCTTTGTTTTTAAATCTTTATTAGAAAGGATAGTTCATTGGATAAGGAAAAATAACTATGTATTAGGAAATGAATGTGATGTAAAAAGAATGTGTATCAATAAAATAATGCAAAATTAATTTAAAATAAAGGAATGTGTCTAGCATTTTTTCTTCCTTGGCCTTTAGGACTGTGAAGGAAAATTGTCCATTAGGTCTAAATTTCGTGGACCACATGGCCTGTTTCTGCTCTGGGATGCTAGATTCCTTCACTCACGGGCCCTGCAGATAGGAGTTGGGTGGCAATGTGTTACTGTTATGTTTTACTTGTCTCTGCCCTAGTATAGTTCAGTTGGAGGTACCACCTCCAACTTTTGATCAGTCAAAGCATTTATAAACAATTTTTTATTCCATGAGAAATCAACACTGGCTCCTTGTTGAAATTTGCTTATAACACTTTGTACATGCTTTATATTTATTTGCCTGTGTACCCTTTCCCCTATAATGTGATATAACTTCCCTGTATATTTCCCTGTAGTGCCTCAGAGGTACACTATTTAAAGCACCCACAGAATCCTGGAGTTGTCAGGAAGTGCTAAGCTCCCCTCATCACGTGGACATGCTTAAAGAACTGGAGGAGGCCTCAGAAGTCACATATTCCAGCCCCTTCATTTTACAGATGAGGGAGCTGAGGCTCAGAGAGGTTACATGATAGAGTAAGGTCCTCTGACCCACAGGTCATGCCAACACAGTGTCTCAAAGGGACATCATTCCCTCCCTACAAAAACCAAAAACACTAAAAGTAGTACTTCAGGGTACATATAGCCCTTTGGAAGCCTGGTTGATGAAGAGGTTCCTGGTGTTCTGGGTGGCAGAAGTACCTGTATGGAGCAAAGTTCCCTTAGGCTGCCATAGCTGCTCATAGGAACTGACTGAAGGACTCGTGGGTCCTGGACTTGAGGTGGAATCCTTGGGGGCCTTATGAGGGCCCCGAGGAGTCTCAGTGAGGGCTTCTGCCAGTTGTGGGCCTTTTATTAAGTCGAGAGAGGACCCACCATGTCTACCTGCTCTCATGTCCTTCTCTACTGGGTTGGAACTGGGTTGGAAAGGCTGGGTCGGGGGTGGGGGTGGGTGGGAGGGGAAAGAGGCCTCAAAGTGCAGTTTAGTTCACAGAATAAAAATGAGTAGAGAAGCAGCAACTGATCGATGGGGGTTTTTTGAGTAACTGTCACTGTCCAGATAAGGTCAGGGCTAAAAGATTTCTTTCTTTCTTTCTTTTTTTCCTCCTGGAGCACATAATGTGCCGTTTTCATTTCTCACTGCTTATAACCCTAAGTGTCACGGCTTTCTATTCTTGTCTGAATAGTCAAGGAAACATTATGAAGCTGATAAGAGAAGCTGGCCACTGTTACTTGGCAACCGCTGCTGAGCAGAACGAGGGCTGGGGATTGAGCAGATTAGCTGCCACAGATAAGCCTCCTTTCCCTCTTCTCTCCTCTTCTTTCCTCTCCTCTTCTTTTCTCTTCTCTTCTCTTCTCTTTTCCCTCTCCTTCTCTCTCTTTCCCTCTCTTTTCCTCCTCTCTCTCTCCCTCTTTCCCCCTCTCTTTCTCCCTCCCTCCCTCTCTCTGTCTTTCTCTCTGTTTCTCTCTCTCTTCTTTCTTCCTCTCTCACCATCTCTGTTTCTCTCTGTCTCTTTTCCTCTCACTCTCTCCGCTCCCTATCTTCCTTTTCTTTGCTTGTTTCTGTCTCTATTCTCTTTCTTTCCCCCTCCTTTTCTTCCTTTTTCCTGTCTGTCCTTATTTCTCTCTCTCTCTTCCTTTCTCCCCATCTCCTCATTCTTCTTCTCTTTCCCTTCCCTTTTCTCCCTATCCCCCTGTCCTCATTCTCCCTCTCTTCTTGCTTTCTGTCTCTCTCTCTCCCCTCTCCATTTTCCTTCTGTTTCCTTCTCTCCCTGTCTACCTCTCCTCTGTTGCCCCATCTCATTCTTTCACATCCTCCCTCCCATTAGTATGACTGCCTCTCCCTCTCATCCTTCTCACTCTCCCCTCCTTTCCTCATTCTCCTTCTCTCTTCACCTCTTCTTTCGCTCCCTCTTACCCTCTCTCCCTCCACCTTCTTTCTTTTTACTTCTCCTTGTCTTTTTCTCTTCCTCCTCTTCCCCTTTCATCCTTTTGTGTTCTTTTCTCCCTTTCTTTTTTGTCGCTGTGTCTGTTTTTTTCTCTATCTCTGTCATTCTGTTGCATTCTGTTAGAGTATAAAATTAAGCAGCAGAGACGACAGCCCTCAGTCTTTTAGGGTGTGAGTTGTGTAGCAAATGAAATTTGCAGAAACAGTTTGCCGGGAGATTCCTAACACTCCCTCCAATCCCTCCCTTCCTTCACCTCTAACTCAGCCTCTTCTTGGGCCTTCCCCAGCTGCCCTGGATTTCTGGCAGTGTTGTAGACTGTGTTAAAATTGCTCCAGATGTTGCATTGAAAGGCAATGCTGGGGCATATATTGCAAGACCTATAAGAAATGATTGAGGTTGCTGCTGTCCTCAGTCTCAAATGAATGGGAAAATACATTGTGGAATTACTGAAATGCTGCTAAATATACTCTGTACAGCTCACAGGGTAACAAATAACAGAGTGATTGTGGTGACTGCCTGTCAGGAAAATGGTCTAGATAGCCAATAAGCCAAAACGTATACAGCTTGGGCGGGGGTGGGGGGGAGGGGGGGAAATTGGGGGAAGGGAGAAATGTGGCCAGTCATGAGTGAGTTGTTTGTTTTGCTTTTGCTCCCATGTAATTTGCTTTAACTGTAGTTTTGTTGAAGCAAAGCTAACTGTGGAATGAGATCTGCCACCCTAATGCATTTAATTGTCTGTCATAAATCAGAACTGAATGTTACCGATCATCTCATTAAGATATTGTCCCCAGGGGGCTCAATTTTTTTAAAATGTGGTTTGTTGTTGTTATTTTAACGTTCTTTGCTTTGTTTTCGTAGAATGTCAAAGCTAGTGAGATGTAGTGAATAGATTGCTGATCTTGGATTTAGGTCGACCTGGGCTCATCTTGTTTCTGGCATTTACTCTGTGGCCCCTTAATCCTATGACTGTAAGATTACAGGAGCATAGGTTTTTATTTGGAAGGGACCTTTGAAGTCACCTAGTCAAACTCCCTCATTTTGGGAGTGAGGAAAGTGAGAGCGAGAGAGATTAAGTGACTTGGCCAGGGTCACCTCTCTGTGCCTTGGACAGTTCCCTAGCACCTTTTTGCTAAGTCCTACATTTCTTTGATCTGCTCTCCATACTGAGGAAAACAAACCTTTTTTCCATTTTTGGTTAAAGTCTAACTGTTGGGGTGAGAAAGAACCTTAGGAATCATCTCATTCAAGATTTCTTAATAATTTTTGCATCATGGACCACTTTACCAATCTGATGAAGGCTGTGGACCCCTTTCTGATAATGTTTTTAATTAATTGAAGTATAAGCAAAATTTTAATTAGAGACTAATAAAAATAAAGATGTGAACACGTGTGTGTGTGTGTGTGTGAGAGAGAGACAGAGAGAGAGACAGAGAGAGAGAGAGAGAGAGAGAGAGAGAGAGAGAGAGAGAGAGAGAGAGAGAGAGAGAGAGAGAGAGATTTTCTGTTTATCTTCATGGACCCCTTCAAATTGGAGTCTATGAATTCCAAGATAAGAACCTCTGGTCTAGTTCAATCGCATTATTTCATGGGTAAAGTCATTGTGGTCTGGTTTCAGAAGTTGCTGGGGCCAAAGAAACCCTGTTCTCCAGAATGCCAAGTTTTTGGTGATGAGCTGTCTCCCATGCCCAGATTCCCAACAGCCTTTTTTTCACTTCTAACTTTTCTGACTCCCTAAATCACAGCTAAAATCTCCCTTTCTGGAAGAAGCCTTTCCTAATCCACATGAATGCTAGGGTCTTCCTTCCGTTAATTATCTCCAGTTAATCTTGTATATGTCATTTATACCTAGTTGTTTACATGTTGTCTTTTTCACTAGATTGTAAGATCTTAAGGGCAAAGACTTTCTTTTGCCTTGCTTTGTAACTCTAGCACTTAGCAGAGTGCATAGAACGTATAGGTACCTACTAATGTTTTCTGATTTTAGCCCCTCACCTCATTTCTCTCCCCTTCTTATCTAGGATGGTCCATCTGAGGAAATGAAAACCTTTCAATTCAACATGTTTGTTTAAGCACATACCTGATGAGATCGGCCGGAAGCTTGAGCTTCAGTCATCTGGTCTTTAAAAACTTGGAATCTTTTATGTGCTGTGAGGTAGCAGAAGAGCAACCAGTGTGTCATCTTGGAAAGAGGAACTGCTTTTTTGGGCACCTGGTTTCAAAATTTGCTGTTGATACTTCTATTTTATCTTGTGTAAATAACTGAAACTTTCTGGGGCTCAGTGTCCTCCTCTGTAAAGTGAAGGAGTTGGTCTAGATGGCCTCTAGTTCAATTTCTTCATTCTACTGAGGAGGAAACTGAGGTTGAGAGAAATGATGTCATTTGCCCAAAGTCACCTCTATCTATGATCATCTTTGCCTCTGGTGAAGGAAACTGATGTTGGGTATTGCCATGTTCAGCTCTACCCACAACCTTGATTACGTCATACACCCTGGGTGTATATGAGTGTGTATATTCAAACACACACACACACTCTCACATTAACACATCTTTTGCTATTTATAATGTTGCTGCCTGGTTGCTACATGCATGTGGGTGGTGACCACAGGCACTGAAAAGTGTGATCTATGCCTATGGCACATTCTGTACATCATAGGACTAAGACTCTAGGTAAGTTTGTAATTAGAAGAGACTGCAGAACTTGCTGCTTTTAGTGGCTGTTCTTAAATTGACAACAGTTCCAGAGGTAGACTAATCTACTGATAAAAAGAGGCTAATATTTGTCGAGTGCTTTGCAAACCAAAGGGAGATAGCCAGGTGGCTCAGTGGATTGAATGCTAGACTTGGACTCAGGAAGACTTGAGTTTGAATCCTGTCTCAGACACTTAGCTGTGTGACCCTGGACAAGATAATTAACCTCCCTCAGTCTGTTTCCTTATCTCTAAAATGGAAATAATAATATCATCTGCTTCATAGGATTTTTGTTAAGGCTCAAGTGAAATAAAACATGGAAAAAGCTTTGTAATTCTTTAACATCTATTTCAGTGTGCTGCTTAAAACAAGCTCTTGGTTTTGTTTGTGGAGAAGCTGGTACAAGAACTTGGATTTCTTGAGTTCCAGGATAGTGTGCTTTCTCTCTCTCTCTCTCTCTCTCTCTCTCTCTCTCTCTCTCTCTCTCTCTCTCTCCCTCTCTCTCTCTCTCTCTCTCCCCCTCTCTCTCTCTCTCTCTCCCCCTCTCTCTCTCTCTCTCCCTCTCCCTCTCCCTCTCCCCCTCTCCCTCTCCCTCTCCCTCTCCCTCCCTTCCTCCCTCCCTCTCTCCCTCTCCCTCTCCCTTTCCCTCTCCCTCCCTCCCTCCCTCTCTCCTCTCCTCTCCCCCTCCTCTTCTTTTCTTTCTCCTTTGTCTCTCTTCTCTCTCTCTTTCTATCTCTCTATCCCCCTATCTCTCTCTGTCTCTCTCCTCTCTCCCTCTCCCCTACTCTGGTTCTCTTGGATTGGACCTATGTAACTGCACCCAAATCCATTTCTCTCTGCAAAAAATATGAAGTCTCTGAATTCCAAATAAACTTTGAATTATTTTACCAATAAATATTTATCAAATGTATATTAGATACATTGTGTTAGGAACTTAGGGCAATGTCAAGGTTGGATGACTAAAATAAGGCATGTCCCCTGCCTTCGCAAAGCATAGTATAAATCTTTGTCAATCCAGGAAAAGAGAAACAATTGCTGTTTTTTTAAAAAACAGCATTCTAATTACCTCTTCCTCCAATCTGCCCTCCCTTCCATAACACCCCTTCCTTCCCTTATCCCTATCTCCTCTATTTTCTTGTAGGGCAAGATAGATTTCTATACCCCATTACCTGTATTTCTTATTTCCAAGTTGCATGTAAAAACAATTTTTAACATTAGTTTTTAAAACTTTGAGTTCTAACTTCTCTCCCTTCCTCCCTCCCCACCCATCCTCACTGAGAAGGCAAGCAATTCAATATAGGTTATACATGTATAGTTATGCAAAAGACTTCCATAAAAGTCACGTTGTGAAAGACTATATTTCCCTCCATTGTCCCCAATTTATTCTATTCTCCCTTTTGACCTTGTCACTCCAGAAAGTCCATGCTGTTACTCCACCATCTTGGCTCTGCCCCCAATTTCTGTCTTTTTAAGGGTCTTGTATTTCCCCTGAACTGGACCTGGAATCTCATTAGTATAGGGAACTAGCAAGTGAGAAAAAGTACAAGCTTACAATGCTGGCTCTGTCTTAGCTCCAAGGGCCCTTTCACCTCTTACACACAAACCCAATAATGTCTCTGGCTCTCAATTTCTTTGTTAAATGAAGTAGAGTCTGGATTCAGCTGATTTGCTTCATAGGATTTAGAGCTGGGAAAATCATAGAATCCCAGAGTTTCAGAGTTGGAAGGGACCTCAAAGGCCACTCATACCAAGACTTTTCCATTGGAGTTTTTACTTATTTCCTCCAGAAGTAGCTCTGGAGATTTTTTTTTTTAACATGGTCATTTCAGGAATCTGCTTGCTTGACTATGCATACTTGTTAGAAGAGCTTTGTTTTTTGATATTTTAGTTGGGGAAGTTGGGAGGGAAGGGTAACAAATGTTTGATAACTGAAAAAACAATTTCAGAAATAGTATGGTAGTTACAAACTGCAAGCAGACTCCACCACACAAGTTCCTTTGTTATTCCTAGTTGTAGCATACTGATCTTCCAAGTAGAATGTCACTCCAGCAGAAAACACCCATTGCAAAACTTGAGATGGTTTCACTCATGTGCAATTCAAGAGAGATGGCGGATAGGAAGTACCATTTGTTAAGAAAGAAGGCATCTAACTGTCACAATTGGAAAAGGTAGATGTACTATCATGTCCCTAAATACCTTTTTGCAAGGTTGTGAAGTTAACCTAGGCAACACTGCTACATCTCTCATGGATCCAGTGTTCTGCATATCATATTACTTCAAAATATTTGAATCGTTTTTTAGAATGGCCATTTCATCCTCTCCTATTACTAAATACTGCAGAGGGATTAGGATGACAGATACAAAGTTTCACTTAAACTTTTGTTTACTTCTAACCCCTAAAATGAAGTAAGGATGTTTAAAGTCCGGGGAATTTCAAGAAATGGAAAATTTGGGGTCCTGCCATTTTGCAAAGAAGAAATCACGCAGATCCACTGGTATTGGTATTCTTCAGCTCTGTATTGATTGGCAAAAATGAACCACACCTGAGCCTCCAACAACCTTAGTCTCACCCTGAAAAGAAAATTCATCTCTTAATGTTATCAAATATGGCTTTCAATCACTCGAATCTAAATGTTTTAGGGGAGAGCAGTAATAGATTTTCAAACCAAGACATTAACCTTGTTGAACTGTTTTTCTCCATCTCAGAATGACTCTACCTGCCCTCCCACTCAATTCCTCAGTTACAATCATTTCAAAATGATCTGTAGATGTTAAGCAGGGGTGCAAAAACCACAGCAACCATGGTAAATAAACAATAAAACCTCATTATGAACCACTTCAATAAGGCACAGATATGGTCTTTATACAGGTTCATTTATGTCATCTATTTACCTCTAAGATGTGACAGACTCTTTAGAAATACAAAGCACCTGAAAGATCATATCATAGAAAGAGCACAGAATTTGGAAATCAGAGGACCTCAGTTCTAATCCTAGCTTTGCTACTTTCTATTAATGTGACCTTGAACAATTAATTTCATCTTTGCAGCTTCAATTTCCTCATCTGTAAAATTAGAGGGTTGTATTAGATGATCTCTAGCTGTTTTCAGGGCAGCTGGATGGCACAATGGATAGAGTGTTGGGCCTGAAGTCTGGAAGATTGATCTTCTTGAGTTCAAATCTGGCCTCAGACACTTACTAGCTGTGTAACCCTGGGCAACTCACTTAACACTGTTTGCCTCAGTTTCCTCATAAGTAAAATGATCTGAAGAAGGAAATGACAAATCACTCTAGTATCTCTGCCAAGTAAACCCCAAAAAGGGTTATGAAGAGTTGGACATGACTGAAATGCTTAAACAAAAAATTGTTATCGAATACTTCCATACCTATTGAAGGAGGATTAGATTTCTTCTGCAAGATGAACAGAACAGGGAACAAGTACAAAAAGAATTTGATATGGGGAAAATCCTTCTAATTATTAATTATTCAAAAGTGGAATGAGCTACCTCTGGAGAAAATAAGACTCCAGTGGAAAAGTCTTAGTATGAGTGGCTTTCGAGGTCCCTTCCAACTCTGAGATTCTGGGGTTCTACGATTTTCCCAGTTCTAAATCCTATGAAGAAAATCAGCTGAATCCAAACTCTACTTCATTTAACAAAGAAATTGAGACCCAGAGACATTACTTTTTCTCTAAAAAAAGTACAAATCTAAAAAAAAGAATGAGATTCTTTTGAGATTCTTTTTTTCCATCTCTATCAGGAGATGGTTTGCATATTTCATCATGAGTTCCTTGGAATCATGATTATTCCTTGTGTTGATCAGATTACTAAGTATTTCTAAGTTATTTCTTCTTTACATTGTTGTTGTTATCATATAAATTATTCTCCTGATCCTGGTCACTTAATTCTACGTCAGTTCATACAAGTCTTCCCAGCTTTCTCTTGAAACCATCCCTTTCATAATTTCTTACAGTACAAGGATACCTCATTATACTCATATTCTATAATTTGTTCAACTATTCCTCCTTTAGTTTCTAGTTCTTTACCACCACACAAAGAATTCCTCTAAATACTTTTTGTATGTATGGGTAATTTTCTACTTTTTTTAGTTAATTTGTGTTAAGTGATTTGCTTGGGATCATACAACTAGTGAGTGTCTGAGGCTGGATTTAAACCTAGGTCCTCCTAACTCCAGGATCAGTACTCTATTTACTGTGCCACTTAGGTGCCCACCTTTTATACTTTCTTTGATCTCTTTCAGCGTATTTCATTTGGTAATGCACAAAAAAGTTCTTCTTACAGGGCTCTCCCAAGTGGAGATCTGCTTCCCCTTAGAGTAATGCTACTCATTCCATTTCTAATTTAAGGCAAGTTTAACATTACTCTAGATTATAACTCCTTATTCCCTTGAATGATACCCTTCAAACTTTTGGTAAAATTTTCTTGGGGCCACCGAGAAAATAAAGTTGTAAACCATTTACATTACATACATTAGGTTCATTTTAAGGGCTTTTTTGGGGAAAAAGTAATTTATACAGTTTATTGATTAACATCAAATCATCATAATGAATCATCCTCATTCATCCATCTTGTTGTTCAGTCATTTTTCAATTGTGTCTAGCTCTTGGTGACCCTCATTTAGGGTTTTCTTGCAAAGATAATGGAGTACTCTGCCATTTTCTTCTCCAGCTCATTTTACAGATAAGGAAACTGATGCAAACAGGGTTAAGTGAGATACTTAATAAGTGTTCGAGACCAGATTTGAACTCGGGAAAATGAGTCTTTCTGACTTCAGGCCCAGCCCTCTATCCAGTGTGCCCCCTACCTTTTCATATATCCATCTGCCTTGTGTTAATTAGATGTCTGGCTTAAGGGAGCAATGAGCTAAATTAGATGGAAGACTGTGTGATGTAATGCAAAGAAGAACAGTCTGGAAATCATGAGCTTAGGTTCTAATACCCCTGTACCAAGGTTATGTAACCTTGGAAAGAACTCTGTACGTCAGTCTCATCAGCTATAAAGTGGAGATGATAATACTTGTATGGCAGGATGTTAGACAAGCATCTAATTAAATTTATTGATGTATACATTTATCTGTTTAGGTGTAGAATATAAGCTTTTTGAAGACAGGGATCTTTTTTTTTTCATTTTTGCTGTAGCCAGTGCCTAGCTCAAGGCCTTGCCCACAGTGGATAGTTTATAAATTCTCATTGAAGCAATTATGAATAAATATGAAGGAGTCACAGGAAGAGTATAATATATAGGTGAATAAAGTGGGCTAATTAGGATAAGTTTCCTGGAAAAAGTGTACAAACTATAATTTTAAAGAAAAGGGAGAGATGTTTTCCCGAGCCTTGTATAAGTTATTGGAAGTCCTAATGTTGACTGTTTATTTTTATTGTTTCATGGTAAATAGCTTAACCCCTCAGAGTGAGTTGTATATGAGAAGAATTCAGGAGATCTATATTCTTAGTTGGGGCTAAGCTCACTTTTTGGTCTTAGACAAATTACCTCTTTGGGTATTAGTTTTCTCATCTACAAAATGAAGGCATTAATTAGATACTCTCTACCATCCCTTCTGGGGCAGCTAGGTGGCACAACGGATAGAGAACCAGAACATGAGTCAAGAGGACCCGAGTTCATATCCAGCCTCATTCACTTACTAGCCATGTGACCCTGGACAAGTCACTTAACCTCATTGTAACTTCATTTGGTTCAGGTTCCTCATTTATAAAATGAACTGGAACAGGAAATGCCAAGTCACTGAAACACCTTTGCCAAAAAAAGACAAACAAACCAAAAATGGGGTCACAAAGAGACAAACATGATTGAACAATAACCACCATCCCTTCCAGCTCTAAAATTCAGAGATCCATTGTACATCTGAAACATTTCTCTCCTACTTTTGTTTGTTATTTGTCCTTTCTTGGTGGGCTCTTTTTTAAAATGATAAACTGTGGACCTCTGTTGCAGGTGCAAGATCTATTCACATGTTTTGCCTTTAAAAATAATTTCACTTAGCTCCTCTCCCTTTAGTTCTATTGTAGTCTCTTGGAAAATTCATTTAAGGAGATGTTTCGCTCTCTGCTGTGAGCTCATAGAATGTATGTTGATAGCTGTCAAAGTTTTGATAGCCTTTTCAGTCCCTTATCCTTCAAAAAGCTTTTTCTCTCCCTTATCAGACATTCCATTCCTCTTGCTCTTGGCTCTGATTAAGATATCATAAGAGAACCCCAAAGTTAAGCAACAATAATTTATTAGATGGGGCTAGGGCTGGGCCACGGGGTTGTTTTTCTCATTAACCTCTAGCTACTCAGATCATGTTTCTGGTTTGGGGAAGCATCGCTAATAAGGGCTCTTCATTTCAGAGACAGAGCAAGCACAGGCACACTAAGCTTCTGAACCCAATCAGAACCAGTCATGCATATAGCAACTGAAAGTCACATACACATGCCCTTCTGAATGTTTCCCCTCTAGGCTGTTTTCTGTGATACCCCTAGTCCCTGGATGGCCAAGATTACCGTTAGCAACGATTTTGCTAGAAGAGAGATTTCAATCTTATTTTTAGTGTCATTGAAGCTTGGCATTTTAATGACTTAATTATTATTATTATTTTTTTAAAAATCCTTTGACTTGATCTTTCTGTCCTTTCCAGCAGAGTATGTGGATCCCAACCCCTTCTCTTCATAAACATACTAATGATTTGGATGTAAAGTCTTGTAAGGCTTTGATATTTTGTCAGGATGACTTCTGTAACTTATAAATACTTATTTCTCAAAGAAAGTGTGAATATGCTTGTTCAGTGAGTGGTTTTGGAGGGGGAGGCTTGGAATTGTAATGTAGCTGTAGGTTGGATTAGATGGTTTCTAAGGTCCCTTCCAATAATGGGATCCTATGTGTTTCTGTGATGGCCATTCTATAAGAAAGTGAAACTATAGGAGGCAAAATCTTGTGCAAATAATGATGAAATAGATGTCAAATGATGGTTCTTCCCCCCAAAATTTATTAATTTATTTTTCAGATTTCAGCAATAACTTCCATAAGTTCCAAATTTTCTTCCCCTTCTTTCTCCCTCCCTCCCTGAGATGGCATGCAATCTTATATGGGCTCTAAACATGCATTCCTATTAAATACATTTTCACATTAGTCATGTTGCATGAAAGAGTTAAAATGCATGGGAGAAACTGTGAGTAAAACAAAACAAAACAAAACATAACAAAGGAGAAAATAATCTGCTCCATTCTGCGTTCTGATTCCATAGTTCTTTCTCTGGATGTGGATGGCATTTTGCATTGTGAGTCCTTTGGAAATCTTTTAGGTCCCTGCATGGCTATGAAGGGCTAAGTCTATCAAAAAACAGCCCTCACACACTGTGGCTGTTATTGTGTATAATGTTCACTCAGCATCAGTTCATATAAGTCTTTCTAGGTTTTTCTGAAGTCTGCTTGTTTGTCATTTCTTATAGCACAATAGAATTCCATTACATTCGTATACCACAACTTGTTCAGCTATTCCCCAGTTGATGGACTTCTCCTCAATTTCCAGTTCTTGGCCACCACAAAAAGAGCTGCTATGAATATTTTTGTACATTTGGTTACTTTTACCATTTTTATGATCTCTTTGGGATATAGCCCTAGAAGTGGTATTGCTGGATCAAAGGGTATGCACATTTTATAGCCCTTTGGGCATAGTTTCAACTTGCTCTCCAGAATGGGTGGATCAGCTCACAACTCCCCCAGCAATGAATTAGTGTTCCAACTCTCCCACATCTTCTCCAGAATTTATCATTTTCCTGGTCTGTCATGTTAGCCAATCTGATAGGTATGATTTGGTACCTCAGAGTTGTTTTGATTCGCATCTCTCTAATCAAGAGTGGTTTAGAGCATTTTTTCATATTTCTATAGATAGCTTTAATTTCTTCCTCTGAAAATTACCTATTTATATCTTTTGACCACTTCTTAATTGGGGAATGGATTGTATTCTTGTAAATTTGACTCAGTTTTCTATATATTTTAGAAATGAGGCCTTTATCACAGATACTAGTTGTAAAAATTCTTTCCCAGTTTTCTGCTTTCCTCCTAATCTTCCTTTCATTGACCTTGTTTGTACAAAAACTTGTCAATTTAATGTAATCAAAATTTTCCATTTTGCATTTCATAATGTTCTCTGTCTTCTGTTGGGTTATAAATTCCTCTGTTCTCCATAAATCTCACAAATAAACTATTCCTTGCTCCGCTAGTTTGTTTATAGCATTAGTCGTTTTACCTAGGTCATGTACTCATTTGAACTTTATTCTTATATATGGTTTCAGGCATTGATCTATGCTCAGTTTCTGCAACACTATTTTCCAGTTTTCTCAGCAGTTTTTATGAGTGAGTTCTTATCCCAGAAGCTGAGGTTCTTGGGTTTATCAAACATTAGAATGCTATAGTCATTGACTACTATGTCGTATGTACCTAAGCTATTCCATTGATCTTACCCCTATTTCTTAGCCAATACGAAGTGGTTTTGATGATTGCTGCTTTATAATACAGTTTAAGATCTGATATGACTGGGCTACCTTCCCTGGTGTTTCTTTTCATTAATTCCCTTGAAATTCTGGACCTTTTGTTTTTTCAGATGAATTTTGATATTGATTTTTCTAGCTCTAGCAAATAATTTTCTGGTAGTTTGATTGGTAGGGCACTAAATATGTAGATTAATTTAGGTAGAATTGCCACTTTTGTATCACGGCTCACCCATGAGCAATTGATGTTTTTCCAATTATTTAAATCTGACTTTATTTGTGTGAAAAATGTTTTATAATTGTGTTCATATAATCCCTAGGTTTGTTTTGGCAGGTAGATACACAAATATTTCATGGTGTGTACAGTAACTTTAAATGGGATTTTTCTTTCTATCTCTTATTGTTGGACTTTCTTAGTTAATACATAGAAATACAGATGATTTATGTGGATTTATTTTGTATCCTGCAATTTTGCTAAGGTTGTTTATTATTTCAAGTAGTTTTTTACTCTAGGATTCTCTAAGGATAACATCATTGTCTGCAACGAATGATAACTTAGTCTTTTCTTTGCCTATTTTAATTCCTTCTTTTTTTCTCTTATTGTTAAAGCTAACATTTCTAGTACCATATTGAATAACAGTGGTAATAATGCGCATCCTTGTTTCACTCCTGATTTTATTGGAAGTACATTTAGCTTATCCCCATTACTTATAATGCTTGCTGATGGTTTTAGGTAGATACTACTTGTTACTTTAAGGAAGGCTCCATTTATTCCTATGCTCTCCAACGTTTTCAATGGGAATGGGTGTTATATTTTGTCAGAAGCTTTTTCTACATCTATTGAGATAATCATATGGTTTCTCTCATTTTTATTGTGGATATGATCAGTTATACTGATAGTTTTTCTAATATTTTGTTGTGGATATGATCAGTTATACTGAGAGTTTTCCTAATATTGAACCAGATCTGCATTCCTAGTATAAATCCTACCTGAACAAAGTATATTATTCTCATGATAAATTGCTGCATTCTTTTTGCTAATATCTTATTCAAAATTTTTGCATTTATTTTCATTAAGGAAATTGGTCTATAATTTTTTTCTCTGTTTTGGCTCTTCATGGTTTAGGTATCAGCACCATATTTGTGTCATAAAAAGAATATTCTAGGACTTCTTCTTTGCCAGTTTTCCTAAATGGTCTATATAGTATTGGAATTAACTATTCTTTAAATGTTTGATAGAATTTGCTTGTAAATCCACTGGGTCCTGGAGATTTTTCTTAGGGAGTTCTTTGATGACTTCTTCAATTTCTTCTTTTTCTGAACAATGGTTCTTTTTGTTTGGTTTTGTTAAGATCACTGAGTGAAATTGGGACAAGTGATTTTACCTATTTGTGCTTCAAGATACCCATCTATTGAATAAATACAATAATATTTGCCCTCTTGCCTCACATGGTTATCATGAAGAACCCTATGTTGCATTTCTACCAACAGTAGATGACATAAAAAACCAAAAAGGACTTAGTAAAGTTCCTTCTAGTGGAAGAATACATAAAGCAAGTGTACACATTATTAGCCTAAAAACGTCAAGTTACCTTGTACCCTTCTTTCTTTTCTTGCCCCATGTGTCTGCCCCAGTGAACCCCAAATTCTTGGCCTTAAGCTTATCATTTCTGTTTTGAACTTGAAGGAAAATAATTCACCTCCTGGCAATACCACTGAATGTTCTCTCTGGTTTTTGTGGCTTATATTTAGTACTTGAACAGTTTTACAATTTCCCTTTTTCTTTGAGGGGGAGGATCTAATCTTCCTTATTTGTAAGTAATTCCAAATTCCTGCGTGGAATGCCATTTAAAACAGCTCTTCTGAGTTTATTGCCTTGGAATTCAAGTGTTGTGATGAGCCAATAGGATGAACGTAAGAAATTAAAGCACTTTTTAGGGCTAGAAGGGACCTTAGGATTCATCTAGACCAATGGACTCTGTTAACAGATTAAAAAAACTATGCCTTAAAGAGGTGAAAGATCACAAGTTTTCTGAGTTGTATTTCTAGAATTAAAACCTTGTTTGTAGATGTTAGTTCAACTGGAAGGTGAAATGAGTATTCTTGGGTTTAAAAGAAGTTAGATGAGGTCTAAAGAAAAGTTGTCAATCTCTGAACCATAATATACTGTTTCTATATAGATTTTTTTCATGGAAATTTTTTGTGGGGCAATTAATTGAGAAGAAGATACTTCTAAAATGCTACAAAATGACTAATAATTAAAGAAATGAAAATCAAACCAGCTCTGAGGTTCTACTTCACATACATCAGATTGGCAAAGATGACAAATGAGAAAAATGACAGATGTTGGTAGGCTCTAAGAAAACAGGTACGTTAACACATTGTATGGAGCTGTGGATTGGGTCAGATATTCTGGAAAGCCATTCAAAACTAAGCCCCTAAAGCCTTGAAATTGTACATGCGCTTTGACTTAACAGTGTCACTAGTAAATATATATTCTATTGACACCAGAGAAAGAAGGAAAGAACCCATTCGTGCAGAAATATTTATAGAAGCTCATCTTATAGTAGCAAATGCCTGAAAAGTAAGCCATATATCTATCCATTGGAAAATTGCTCTACAAATTATGGTAGAAGAATATAAAGAACTATAAGAAAAGACAAAATGGACATTGCAGAGAAAACTGAGAAGCCCTCTAGAAAATGATGGAAGGTGAAGTTAGCAGAACCAAGAGAATAATTTCTAAAATGACATTATAAAGAAAAATTACTTTGAAAGTCTTTAGAACTATGATTAACATATTAATAAGCCCTGAATCCAGAGGGTCAAAAATGAAGCACACCATCTACCTTATGAGAGAGAGAATTGTTGAACGCAAAATGCATGGAAAAAATCCAAACATTTTTGGATGTTGTCAATGAAGGAACTTATTTGAATTGACTTGGTGTATTTATATTGAGAGTTTTCTTTATTCTTCTCCCTCAATTCCTCCCTTCTTCCCTCCCTCTCTCTCTCTTCCTTCTTTCCTTTCTTCCTAGTTGATGGGGGGATGGATAGAAGTAAAAAAGTTAATACTTATTCATTGGAAAAGCAGCAAAAATTAAATTTTTAAAAAGAAGCTGCTGTTATTATAATAATGTAGTAATGTTACAAGGTTATATAAAGCAAATTGGATAATGGTTAGCTGTATTTGGAAGACCTGGCATTAAAAATGACTTTAGACACTTACTAGCTGTGTGACCCTGCTCAAGTCACTTAACATTTCTGAGCCTAGATTCCTCATCTGTAAAAAGGGGATAAATAATGTGCTTCTCTCAACAGGGTTACGAGGAAAAATAATGTTTGTGAAGTGCTTAAAAAACCTTGAATCTTATATACAAGTGGAAAAAAGGAATTAAAAGTAAAGAGAGGTAATGCTGAGAAATACAATATAATTAGCACAGGTTTAGAAGATGAAATAAAACTTCTGGAGAAAGGGAAGTGAAAAAGCAGGATGTTAATGAATCTTGAAAATTATCTGCAAGTCTAGTTGATCATTAAAATGATAAACAGAGTAAAGGAAAGCTTAATAACATATTTACATAGTGATTTTTAATCTTTTAAAATACCTCTTTTTTTTCCTCAAAAAAGCTCTTGGAGGTAGCAGGATAGACATTATTGCCCCCATCTGATAAATGGGTAACTTGAGTCATAAGGAGGTGAAATACCTTGTCCCAGGTGATTCAGTGAACTTGACAATAAAAATGTTCTTTGGCTATTCCACTATTTCAAGAATTAATTAATTAATTTTTAGTCTACAACATTCAGTTCTACAAGTTTTTGAGTTCCAACTTTTCTTCCCCTCTGTCCTCTCCCTCTTACCCCCTCCCCCAAAAGGCATACAATTTGATATAGGCTCTCTATATATACATTCACATTGAACATGTTTTCATGTTAGTCATGTTGCAATATTCCACTCTTTCTTGTGTAAGGTTTGCTTTGCATTTATAAATTTGAGGTACCAAGGCACTATATTTCTATTGTACTCTTTCAGAATGTCCATCAGAAATTTCCATAAATTCTCATAGTTCAAAAAAGTTCAAAAAGACCTCAGATGTCATGCCATGAAACAATAGCAGAATTAAGCCCCCATTCTCACCCCAGTAAAACACACACACAATAAGCATTTCATTATGGATACAGGTAAAATTCACCCTTTGGCCAAAACCCTCAATTCCACCTACATTAGCTTTCTAGAAGTTCCTGTGTTCCTCCTTTACTGCTCCAATTCTGAGTCTTGTCCCAAGCTATCTCTTATGGGTAGAGCAATTTTCCTTATAACTTGTTAGTTACCTTAATGGATTGAAGAATATGGGTTACCCCTCTTACATAGGAAAAAACTAACCCCCATCAGTGTGCCAGGGAACCTGTTAGATGAAACTAACCCAGCCCAGTGAGAAGGTTCCCTAGTAGATATTAATCTCTGCCCCCCCTCTCCATATACATACATATAGATGTGTGTAGGTATGCACACATATACTTTGGTATCCAAGCTCTGTAGTTGTCCATCTCACTGCAAATCATAGCTTAGATGATAACACATTCTTTGCTACTTGGAGTTTCTTATGCAAAGCATATACAAAGTAAATATAAATTAATTTTCAGGGTGGGTAGAAACAGCACTAATAAGACGGAGTGGGAGGGAGAGTGACAGGGATAAAGAAATGCCTCTCTTAAGAGGTAGCACCTGCTTCTTCTGTCTTTCCTCCCTCTCTAGCCCCCTCACTTCTTTTCTCCATCTTCCTTTCCTCCCTCTTTCCCTCCTTCCTTCCTTCCTTTCTCCCTCCCTTCCTCCATCCTGCTTTCCTGCCTTCTTTCATTCCTTCCTTCCTTCTTTTCTTCCTTCCTTCCACTTGTCTATGAATGCAGCATGTAGTACTTCCTTGGCATCCCAAGAGACATCAGACTACTATGTGTTAGGCATACTAAATGCCTACTGGTCTCAGTAAAAAATCACCCCATTTTCCTCCTACTTAGCACCCTGGAGAGCTCACCCTGCTATGTAACTGATGAGGTGAGACTTAAACTGACAAGTTAGCCCATCTTATCTTAAGGAATTTTGAGAAAATGAAAGAGCCCAGAGGTGGAGTGGTAAAAGAGCTAAAATGAATTGAAAAGTCCTGCAGATTGGCGGATCAGGCCTAGATCATTCAAGTTATAAGAAACACACATGGACAGACACCCCTGAGAGAGTTAACAGGGTGAACAAAGACACAAAGAAGAGGTCATGGGTGGCATAGCAAAAAAGTTCCAGAAGGATTCAGAGGATCTGAGTGTAATTCTATTTAATTCAATAAATTTTATGAAGAACTGTGATAAGTTGGTTTGACCTGATCATCCACATGTGAAAGATCAAATGGATTAAAGTTTATTGGATTTCAGGAAACTTCAAAGACCTTAAGTGACCCAGAAGTTTCTCCCAGAAACAACTTAACTTATAAAATCCCCAATTCTACCAGCATTATATAACTAAAAGGCACCAAACACAGCAGTTATTTAAGAATGAAAAAGTAATCATACACAGAACAACTGAAAGGGACATGGCAGACATGATCAGGCTGCAACATGGAACCAGTGAGGAACTTCAAAGAGAAAATGGACTAAAAGATGCTATCAGGAAAATCAATGATAAAAAGAGGAGATGGTCCAGCCATGTGTTGAGGGTAAACAGGTGCACCCTTGTGATGTTATGGAAAATCAAGGGAGGCTCTAAGTACAAGGTATAACCCAGAGCCTATTCTCAAATTTAAGAAGTATGAAACTTTTTTTCATTATAACCCTGACAAACATGAACATTCCTGTCAAGAAAGAATAGAAAAAGACATTTAATATGGTAATACTAACATTGTCCTTTTAGCGTCCCCTTTTGGATATCCTTCGGTTCACTTTAACACAGTGCCTAGCACGTAGCTGACACTTAATAAATGTTTATTGATTTATTGGGGGAAGGAAGGGGAAAGAGGTAGCACTGGATATGATTCACTTGAAATAGAAATAAGAATTCCAAGAACTGGAGGTGAAAAGGGAAAACATTCCAGGCATTGGGGAAGGGGTTTGCTGGGAAAAGGCATGGAGATGGGAAATGAACTGTTGTGTATATGGAATATCAAGGAGGTCAGTCTGAATGGAGTACAGAGTGTACAAGGACATATCATGTGTAATATTTAAGCATAGAGACTGGAGACAGCTCATGAAGATCTTTAAATGTCCAAAAGAAGAATCTCATTGTAATAGAGTGCATCTATAAAAATGAACATCATATGTCTGATATCCTACTAAATATGCCCTATGGCTACATAAAGTAAACTTCAATGAAGTTTGACTTATTATTCTTGTATCTGATTCTTTGACATAAGGTTTATGCTAGATCTTAATACACAAAGAAAAGAAGATGACGTTATATCCTTTTGTCTTATATGGAAAATAAATCACTTTTTGATTTGTCTAACAGTCATTCCTATGCCTCTTCTTCATCACACTCCATAGTATCTCTTAATTAAAGCCAATATTTTGGGAATTACTCAGTCTCTCAAAAGGGTCACATCTTTCAGCTTGATTAGGACATCAGCTCTCAGAACTGGAATGAATCTAAGATTCCATGTAGTTCAGTTTATGCCTAATCAAGAATCTCTTCTATAATTGTTCCAATAAACAGTTCTCTAGCTTCTTTTTGGAAACCTCCAGTGAGACAACATCCACAAAATCTGGACAATATTAACTATCAGGAATCTTTCTGTGTCCTTAAGGTGAAATTTTCCTCCCTTCTATTTTCAAAGGGGTAAAGGCTACATCTGTGATTTCATTGCTATAAGGAACTCCTGGATAATGGAAATCCATTTATCATTTGGCGGTCAACAAACACTTAAGTACCTTAAGTACTTACATACCTACAGTGCCAGGCACTGTGCTATGTACTGAGGATGTACAGAAAGACAAAAGACATCTTTTTTTTTGCTACTGAAATATTATAGGTCCCCAAGAAATTAGGTGTCTTGTTCAGGGTCACTTAGTGTGGGTTAGAGATAGGCCTTGAAGCCAGGTCTTTTTTACCCTAAAACTAGCTCTCTGTCCTCTACTTTAGGCTGTCTCACTTCCTCCATGACAATTTTAAAAATACTTATCACTGAATTGTGAAAAAAATACTTATCACTAAATTGTGAATAGGATAATGGGTCAGCTAGGTGGTTGACCACTGTTTATTGTGATCAATTAGACATGAATTTAAATGTGGCCTCAGACCCTTAAATAGCTGTGGGATCCTGGGCAAGTCACTTAACCTCTTCTATAAAATGGAGGTAATGGTAATACCTACTTCCTTAGGGTTGTGAGGATAAAATGAAATAATCATTGTAAAGGGCTTTGCAAACCTTAAAGCATTGTACGAAAGCTAGGTACTGTTCATTTGGTGAAGTTACACTTATGAATTCATAGGTCCAGTGGGGAAAAAAAAGGAAATAATGAAACTGGATCACCATGACGCTTGAGGAATTTATAATCCAGTTATGTGACAAGACACATTCAACAATTAGAAAACAAAAGCAAGCAACATATAATTAAGTACTAAATTATGCAGTCCAGATAATAAATACAGTAGGAATTCAGATAATGGAGAGTTTGCTCTGTTTATCCACAGTCTTAGCACCATGAATTAAGGATGAGCTTTTTCTTTTTAATTACCTACAGTTGTCCAACAGTAGAAGCGTCTGTTCCAAGATGGAATAAAGTCACTGCCATTGAAAGCCTTCAGAAACTCAATGTCCATTCAGTGATATGTTGATAAGTTTCCTCTATTCAGTAGGAAGTTGGACTAGGTGGCCACTAAGGTCTCCTCCAGTTCTGATATTCTGTGATTTTTTGACAGACCTCAAACAGCTCAGCATTGGATGTGGGTCAGTCTTTGCAAACTGTAGTTCTCTCTGCATTGAACCTCTCTGCCAGCAGCTAATTAACCGATCAGACTGAAAACAGTGATTTAGCTGTTCCCCTTTCAGCCTCCAGTGAGGCAGCCTTGTAACTGTTCTGCAGTTGGATTCATCTTCTTAGCCATTATTAGATCACTTGGATGATGGGATGAAACAAAGATCATGTTATTCACAGGGAGGGAGAGTCGTTACATTTGGAATCGACAGCTCTCAGCCAGCTGGTTAGCAGAGTCCTTGGGACCTCAGCCCCTTTTGTTTGCCATTGATCTACCATGTTGCTAATGCATAGGTGGTGTAGGGACATTATTACTACCTTCCCAGAAGGCACATCACATTGTTCTTTAGAATAGAAGTGTTTGTGCTGGCCTGGAAACTGCACTAGGGCTGTCTGTGCTCTGCACATGAAAGCATCGGTCAGGCCTGAAGAGCAGCTCCCTTCTGCTATTTGTCAATATGCTGCTCTCCAGCAATAAGGAAATAGTTGAAAAAGTCTATGAATTTCCAAGTAAATAGGGCACCAGCTTATCTACAGGTTTCATTAAGGGCTAAGCTGCTCCAATTCCACCCTCAATCACTCTACCTCTGAAAAGGTGCACAGGCTGAATGACTTATTAAAACTGGCCTGGGAGTTGTTTGAGTCACACGCCTGCTTCCTTTGGCCTTAGAAACCACTGCTTTCTTACAGATCTGCCTTTGACTTTCTGGCATTTGCAGGAGCTGCCTGGATATGGAATAGTAGTAGTGGGAGAAGAAGGAAGAAAATAGATAAATAGTCCTGAAGATCTGGGAAATTGCAAATGGGCTTGGCCACAGGGACCCTTCTGTATCTTTAAAAAATGACTAGATTTTCATGACAATTAGTAGGATTCCTCTCTCCAGTATAGAGAGACTATTTGTGGGAAATACCTATTTCAGTGGCTCAAAGGACATTTGCATCTTCTACACTACTTCTCCAAACGGGGAGTTAATTCTAAACACTGGAAATTCCTCTCATCTTTTTTAATTCAAAATTAATGAACACCAAAAAAAAAAAAATCTTATATTCAAAGAACAACAGAAAGAGTGAAAATATAAAACTGTTATGTACTGCTTATTTTTTTTAAAAAAAGGAAATAATAAATTCAACATATTACTTTCAAAGCTCTCTTACTTATCTAGATTTCTTGACTGTACCTCCTTCAGTTATGGTTTTTTAAAAATGGTCCAATGATTCTTTTTCCTATGTATTCTTTCTTGGGGGGGAGGAGGAGGGCAATCCTTTCCTTAGCTTCCTTCTCTTTCCCAAACACCTTTCCCAATAAGAAAGAAAGAAAAACACAATTCCAATAGCAAGTATAAATTAAAAAACCACAAAGGCATACATTTGCAATGTCCAGAAACACATCTGTCATTTAGACTAGCCTCCGGTTTCACTCCATACCCTTCCAACTGGTAAATGCAACAAACTGTAAACAGTCAAATATCTGAGGGCCTGCAGGAACATGGGTGCTGAATACAGGGACTAAGCTGTATTCTCTTTGTCCAGTGATCTCCCTGGTCATGTACCTGGAAAAAATAAATGATAGAAAGGCCCTACCTATATGTGTGTATACATATGTGTGCATCCACACATTATATACACATATATGTATGATATTCATATATATATGATTTTGATATAGATTATATATATTCATATATATGAATATTTACATTTGTCAAACTATTTGTAGCAACATTTTTTTTTTATTGTAGCAAAGAAGTAGAAAAAAATAGGTGCCCATCAGTTGGGGACTGACTACAGAAAACTGCAATAAATGAATTCAATATGATATTATCGCACCATATGAGACAGCACATGTAAAGAATTTGGAGAAGTATGGGAAGATTTACATGGAACAATACTGAGTGAAATAAGAGGAGTCAAAAGAGATGTACAATGACTGCTGTGGTATAAATGGAAAGATCACCTAGATGCCGAACCTTAAGTAACTGAAAAAAAAGCAGTGAAGGTACTGGATAAGTGTTGGAACATATCTCCTCCCTCCTGGCAGAGAGACAAGGACAACTACTGGGCAGAATGTTGCATGTATTGTTAGATGCAGTCGTTTGGCATTTTTACCTGATATTTTTTCTGCGTTATAGGAGAGGATTCAGTGTTAGGGGAGAATTAATTGCTTTTTCAATAAATGATCATGATAAAAACAAAAAAATAAAGTATGTGTGCGTGTGTGTGTACACATGTATATTTTAGACACACAGAGCAATATGAACAAAGACATGGAGCCTCAAGGGAATATGTGACAGACTAGAAAGAGTCCAGTTTGTCTGGAGCATAGAGAATTTTGAAGTGGAGAATATGAGATAAAATTATGGAGGTAAGATAGAGCAGATAATAGAGGGCCTTGGGTGTGTGTATATACACATACATGTACATATTCATATACACATAAATATATACATGTGTATATATGCATTTATATGTAAAAATAAAGAAAACAAGGCTTATTTTCTTTTAACTGTAATAATCCATTGTGACATCTTTCAGGAGCCAGCTAAGGACCCTTGCTTGGATGCATTTAACCTGATAGTTACCTCTCTTGACTAGGAGGAATAATATTATAGTTGAGGGTAGAGGGTTGAGTGAACAGGGGGAATATGAGTAGAATTCCTTGTCCTTAGATGAACTTCAAAAGAAGATGATGATTCTGTAGGAAAAAGAATGCTTCCAAAGAGGAGAGTCACACCTGGGATTCCTAGGAAAGTGTGATTGTCACAGAAAGGAAGAGATTGAGGGTGTGGTGAGGTGGGAGGCAAAGGACATCCTAGGAGAATACTTGAAGGCCATATGTAAGGCTGACTAGGCTGAAGAAATACGTCTGGTAACATTTGAGAAGTCATTCTGGGTCCCCATGCCAGAGTCTAAAGACTGTGTATGAAAAAGAATTGTGAAGCTCTTGCAGTAGTCCTCACGATAAGTCTTCCTACCTCTTTCCTCTCCATTCTCCAATTTTTCAGTTCTTGTGGCTACCAAACAAATCTTCCTTTTGTATAGATTTGGCCATATCATCGTTCAAAATTTTTCACTGCCTGATAAAGAAAGTTCAGATTCTTTTGCCTGGCACCCAAGGCTATCTGTTAACTACTTCTATCTTATCTTTTTAGTTTTATACTATCTCCTTCCTTTTTCTCCAGACTTCGGTCAAACTGAACTCTTCCCAGTCCCTCACATGCACCTTGAGGTCTCCGTGTCCTTGTTCACGTTGTTCTGTATGTCTAAAGTATTCTCCCTTTTCTTCTTTACCTGTTGAATCACTGGTGATTTTTTAAACCCCAGATCACAGGCCATTTCCTCTATGAAATATTTCTCCATTTGAGAGTAAGCAATATTCCTCACAGAATATCTTGCCAACCTCTTAATGATGATGGTGCGGATAACGGCATGTATGTAGCACTCAGAAGCTTTTTAAAGGATTTTTTCTATGCTCTCTCATTTGATCCTCACAACAGCCCTATCAAATGAGGAATCGGACTGAGAGGGGCTAAGCGATTTGACTAGCGCTACAAAGCTAGAAGGTGACTGAGGTAGACTTAAAATTTACAAACTTTTCAACTCCGTTGCTGTATCTCCTGTACTATCAGGACAGTTCCTTAGCTGGATGCCTCACTAGCTACCTTTACTAAAGACTAGAAAGTCCAGAGTTGAGTTATGCTGCTGAAACACTTATTGGCTGCAAGACCCTGGGAAGGTCACTTACTTTTTCATCATTTCAGGCAACTGTTTAAGATTATAGGTTGCAGACTATATCTTATACAATACTTACCAGTTACTGTATCTTATGCTTGCTACACTGTATCTTATCTGTGATTGTATCTTACTTTCCACTAGACTGCGAATTCCATGCAGGCAGTTTTTATATCCAGACTTTATAGACGCGCAGCTTCAGTTGGTGTCCATATGGATTTTGCTGAATTTGTTGAATGCCTCTAAGCTCTTATAAAAGGGCAGGGGAGAATCTGTTATTTTTGAAAGGCATTTTCAGGAGAACAGTGCCTCCCCAGGCTTGCCTTTTCAGTTGTTCTCCACAGTCAGGATGAGGTGAGAGGTTGCACTTATGAAGAGACAATGGATATGGTCTGGCAACAGGAAAGTAGTATAGTTCATAGCACATAGGCACCTAGCAAATGCTTTTTGGTTGTCTCACTAATATACAGGAATAAGAAGGCAAAGAAAAGCATTTTTATTAGCAGTACTGGGATGTGATTGGATTATTCCCCCATAGTAAATAGGTTGTCAGATTTTGATCTGTAATACCACTTGTCTTTCAAGGAGTTTTGCTGTAGAACTTTTTTTTTAATTAAAAAGGCCAGAGAGAAAGTAAGGACTCTTAATTATCTGCTAGGTAGATTCATTAGTCAACATAGTGGATAAGATATTACAATAATAATAAGGTAAGTGGTACAGGGGATAGACTATTGGATTCACAGTTGGGGAAATCTAAGTCTGAATCCTGCCTCAGATACTTACTAGCTATGAGAACCTAGGCAAGTCCCTGAGCTCTCAGCTTGTTTCCTCATCGATGAAAGCAGGAAAAAAATAGCCCTATCTTACAGGATCATTCAAAGGATCAAATGAGATACCATGGAAAATTCTTTGCAAACCTTAAAGTAACATATAAACGCTGCTGTTATTAGCAGCAGCAACATGTTATAGTAATTGAGAATAATTGTTTTGGAGAGACACCCTCTTGAAACAATATTCTTGTTGACACTGTGGAAAGCAATCCTCCTCACATATGTGGAACAGTGTAATGATCCACTGAACAAGATCTAAGTCATAATTTGTGTTGCAGAGTAATAGTGAAATCATCTACATTCATTGGCCAATGAATGTTCAGGAAGCCAGAAGTTTCAGATTTAACTGGCTTATATTGGCATTAACTGCTTAGCTGAGATTCTCATTTAGTTAATATCACAATAGACCTTTGATGCATATTATTTTGCCTCACATCACTATCCCTTTTTTGCAGATGTTATTCAGAATCCTTGTAAACCTCAAAACTGCTCATCAGTGGGGAGATGCCTAAGTGGGGGAGTGCCCACTAGGGGTCACTGTTGTTGCTTATTACATACATCCCTCTAAACTGCTGTTTCAGGAGCTGACCAAGGCTGAAAGCAAGGGAAGGAGGAAATGAACCCATTTAAAAAAATATAATCCAGTGAGATTGTTTCCTAGGGAGCAGCTACCCTCCATGGGCTGATGAATGCTTAAAATGCTGCAGGTATGGCATAAGCTTCCATTATTACAAGCCTCGGTTTCTCCAAGAAATGCTGCTCTGAGGTTTGTCAGCATTTGCTGTTTCAAAGCGCTGGGTTAAATTTTCAAACCATTCCCCAGGAGGTCCAGTTGTCAAACCTATTATTACTTAACAAGTTTCCCATGCACGTTCCCAGGGAGCCGCTTTAAAATGGGCTCACATGTTCTCTTTTGTTGGGGGAGGGGGGAAGGGAGAAGGGTGTCAGTTGGCTTTTGCATAAATAGAATGGATGCATGTATGTGCCCGTTGACTGATACAGGGGCTTGCAAAGTTGAATGCCTGCCCTGGGCTCATTGTCCCTGAAATTGCACAAAGAGACAAAGTTGGTGCCTTGTTATCAGAAGCAGTAAATGAGCTCTAGGTATCTGTCTTTGAGGAGATCTGCCTTGCTACCCAGATAACGTCACTGCCCCTGCTTATTCTGGGATCATGTTATTGGAAATGGGGGCCACCCTCCTTTACAGAGATTTTCAAAGTTGGCTTGCTCAAATCTTGAAGCCTTTCATAAATGGCCTTCCCCATCCCCATATAATGACTTCCCTCTAAGATTTTCCTTGAATATATCTTGCAAGTATCTGGATATTTATATGTTGTCTCACCCATTAGAATATGAGGTCTTTAAAGGAAAGAACCAAGTTTTGGCTTTTCTTTTATTCCTAGAATTTAGCACAGTGCTTGACACATGAATGCTTGCTGACCAGTTGCTTTTCCTGCTATTTTCTTCTTGCCAAATGAAGGACAGAAGCGATTGTGAGCCTGAATTCCTGCAATGTGCCCATGAATGGTCAGCCCCAAAATGCCATTTTTAATATCAATATTGATAATAGCTAGAGTTCATAGAATACTTCACAAATACATAATAGTAGCTAGAATTTATATAGCACTTTAAGACTTGCAAAGTACTTGGCAAATATTTCATTTTATTCTCTTAACAACCCTGGGTGTCATACTGATAGCAGGCCTCAGACCTAGCCATTATGTTAACTAACTGACTTTACTTTCTATAATTTGTAGGAGCTCCTTGAAAGAAATAGGTGTAGTGGGAGAGGAAGGAGGTAGACAAATAGTCCTGGAAGTTTGGGATAGTTATTGATAAATAATAGCGCTCTGAAATGAATTAATTACACATTACGATTATTCCAAAATAAAGCCTATAAGTTAAAAACTAGTTAGAGGTAACCCACAAAATGTACACATTTTAACAGTTCTCAGTCTTGCTGAGCCTTTCTGGGATGCTTCCTGGATCTCAGCAGTTATTCTATGGCTGTCACAGCCTGACCATTGGGGATTTGGCATCACTAGGTGATGGAGCTTCATCCAAAATTCAGGCTTATCAGGAAACATGGATCTACCTGCTTTCTCCTAGGGAATAAAAAGGCCCAGTGAGGATCATCTCACTTGTTTAGGGATGGAATAAGATGGAGATCTTTACCCAGAGACTGACTGAACCATACGAAAAATGAACCAACAAAATCAAAGGGGGTTTGAATTATATACTCAAATAAATAAGAAAAAATGTTCTGGCACATATGCATGTGTATACACACACACATATACATATATGTACCCACATACAAAATATAGCATATATCTATATATTTGCATTTATTAGATATTAGGACATACATATATATATGCATGTGTGTATGTTTATGTATGTGTGTATATATATATATTATATATATACAGAGAGAGAGAAAGAGAGAGAGAGAAATTAAGTGTGAGTTTCAAAGGTCCCTCTCCTACTTTCTGCTAATTTAGTTTCTCTAGTGACTGACTGGCTGTTGAGATTTTCACCTCTATTTCAGTGTGTACTTGAAAAAGTGAGAACACATAAACACCATAGAGATTTAAAGGCAAATTAAATTTTCATCAATTGTCTTCCTTATTTCCCACGTGCTTTCCCTATTCTTTTAAGCACCTGCACCAGCAGCTTTTTAATAAATAAATAAATAATCTTGAATTGGTGCATGTTATGTGCAAGGCATTGGTCTAGGATCCTTAAGGGACAAAAAGAAGTCCCTTCAAGTACCTGCCTTCGTATAGTTTACAGTTTAATTCTGAAGTTGTTATAGGTATATATAAGTTATATAACAATGAACGTAGTGCAAAAGGGAGCAGAATGAGTTAATAATGTCATCAAAGGAAAGAGAGAGCAGCAAGAGGTCAGAGAGACTTTTGAGGGGGTGTGAGATTGTGCTGAACCTCAGTGGGGAGGTTATACCAGTGTGAAAGAAAAGGGAGGAGGGTAGTAAACATTTCTGTAGCATCTACTATGTGCCAGAAACTGTGCTAAGCCCTTTTCAGATAACTCATTTGAGTGGAATAGAAGAAGGAAAGACACAGATTGGGTGGGTTGGAAGTAGAGTGGCATTTACTAATAGAAATGATTTTTGTTTTTTACTTATAAGGATGATGTACCAACCAAATAACTTCCCTCACTTATACATAAATTTATACATAAATTCACAAATCTAGTGGAGAAGTCAACATTTTGATCTTGATCTTCTAATAAGAGAAACTAGCCTGGTAAACTCCATATTATCTTCAAAAACCCCCCAAAACTCTGAACTCTAGTAATTTATAAGTTAATTGGTTCTATTGTGTCTGATTTTATAAAGTCCTTGAATCAAGAATAATAGAAACATTTCTACCTTGAGTTATTTTCCATGACAGTTATAAATAGCTACCTCTTCATCACTTTATTTGTATGGTCTAAACCTGCCTCACTTACTACTGATGGGAAGGCACTTCACTGTTGGCATCACCACCAGAAGGAGTGAAGGGAAGGTCCAAGAAAATGAAAAGAGTGGGATATATTACCATGTTAGTATTTTGGGGATTTGGACAGTGTTGTTGGAGAGGGTGAAGTCATACCCAGCTCACACCAAATGATTAAAATAAATGAGTCAATAAAAACCAGATTTTCACTGTAAGCAAGGAAGTTTACGTAGCCTAAGACGTTCCATGCTCCTGCTTCTTCTTCTTCCTTCTTCTTCTTCTTCTCTTCTTCTTTCTTCCTTCTTCTTCCTCTTCTTTTTCTTCTTCTTCCTTCCTTCTTCTTTTTCTTCCTCTTCTTTTTCTTCAAATCAACATTTAATCCTGGTTAATAAAATCAGAGATCAATACAGAGAGGGCAGATGAATACTAGTAGTATCTCCCTAATTTCTAATGAGGCACTGAGGGTATAATTTATGATTATTCTAGAGAAGACTGGATTGGATCTGGTTTTACTTCTGATTTTACAGGCTAATTTCCAAAAGCACCAGCTTCCACCTTACAGACCTCCTTGGTTAATGGAGTTGAAAGGTGCTCAGAGTCAATGAAGGATATTGTATTAAGTGGCATCTAAGACGAGTAAATAGTCATTAAACATCTGACAGGAACAATTTATTTTGACTAGATAGTGGAGCTAAGGATGTAGTAACTGGGCACAGCATTTAATGATGATTTCTGTTATGTAATCCTAGAGTAGATTAAGAGAGTTATAGTAGGAGGTGATAGTTTGGCAATCCTTCACCCTCTTCCGACTATACGTAGGGACAAAGAGGCTGGAGACCATCCTGAGAAGGGCAACCCCCATGAGTAAGAGTCTTTATTTAGTTCATGCCATATAAAGTTTAGTAGGAGAAAGTGGGAACGTTAGTCTGGAGAATGCTAATACTAATAATAACTAGTATTTAAATTGGATTTTAAAACTTGTGAAGTGCTTTACATATATTTTCACATTTTATTCTTATAATCACTCTTTGAGATAGGTGCTGGTATCATGCCCATTTTAGAGATTAAGCAAAGTAAAGCTGAGTGTTGTTAAATAACTTGCCCGAGGTAACATAGCTAATACGTACGTGTTGTAGAATTTGATTTATGTCTTCTTTAAGATGAACACTCTTCACCTTAGTAAAACCACTTTGAAGAACCTTTCCCTGAAAAAAAGATTAGACTCACTTTGCTTGGCTTCTTAGGGTATAAATTGGGGTAATAGGCAGAAGTTTTGAAGGGGCAGATTTACATTTCCAAAATTTCTCGATGATCACAGTTGTCTAAAAGGGAAATGGGTTGCCTTGGGAGACAGTGGATTCTCCCTAATCAGGGATCTTTAGCAAAAGCTGGATCCATTTATTTGTTGGGTGCATTAAAGAGAAGATTGTTGTTAAGATACTAGTTTGACAATATGGAGTCTAAAGTGCCCTCCAGTGTTGTATGTGTACAGCTAAGTCCTAGGATGAAAGGATCACAGATTTATTCCTGAGGACTTTCAAAGGTCTCTAGTCCAACCCCTTCATTTTATAAGTGAGACCACCAAGGCCTAACTTGTCCAGGACCACAGAAGTTGTAAGTGATATAGGCTCTGAACTAAGGTCCTTTGACTTCTAAGGTCACTGCTTCATTACTATAGTCATCTGCTTCCATCTCTAGAATCCAGTGGTTCAAATACATATCCCAAGGTGAAGCATGGTTACTGCTTATCCCTGGCATCATTATTCATGAAAAGAGATTGGTGATTATTTTTTAAAATGTTAAATCCTACAAGGGTTTGCATTGGTGGTATATGGATTGTGGATCAGTGATAACTGCATATTTTTCTTTATAAAGGAAAAAGGCAGGGCTCAACTTAATTTGGTATGATCTGTTTACTGACTTCTTAAGAACAGACTTGCTAGAGAAGATTGAAGGTTGGGGGGGGACAGAGTTACCTCTGGGATTTTATTTTCTCACCTGCCCTGTGTAGATAGTCATTGCACTGTAACCAGGGAAACACCACTCTATTTTCCTTTGACTCCCAGGATTTCAAGCCTTATACTTTGGGGCTGAGTTCTTATAGTTTTAGATTGTATTTCCTGAGCTGAGCCCTTCAAAATTATATATGTATAAATAGATATAGATATCTGTGGATGAAGATTCTCTCTCTGTGTGTATATACACACATGCACACACACACAATGAATTGATAAAGTGGTAAAGGGCCTTATAAAGAACATAAGACCTTTTGATGTCAAGAATTATATAGCAAGGACATAAATATTTCTAGCAATGAATGGTGGAAAGCAGTTGGGGATGTGTTCCATATTAAGGAGCAAATTAGAATAATTCATTAGGAGTTTGAGAAGCATGCTATAGGCTAGGGATGTCTGAGTGAAAGATGAGTGAGGAGTTTATTTACCTCTTAATAATAACACTATCATAAGAACATAGATTCAGAGCTAGAAAGAACTGTATACATCATCGCATCTAACACCCTCCTGTCATAGACAAGGAAACTGAGGCTGAGAGGCTAACTGGTATACAATGTTACATAATCCCAGTCAGAGGTAGATTTCAAAACCAGGTGAACGGATGCGAAATCCACCATTTTTTTCACTGATATGATGCCTCCCTTTACAAAAGAATTATGGAGAGGTAAAGGAATGTTTTCTTCTGTGTAGGTAATGGGAAAGAGACAGGGGGAAAGAACTGCATACTAGAGAAATCTGGTCCAATAGAAAGAACTCTCCTGTTGGTTGTATAGAGCACTTCATTTCCCATCTCAGTACCTTTGCATTGACTATTCCCCTTGCCTGGAATGCTCTCCCTCTCAACCTCTGACCCTTAGAGTCTCTGGTTCTCCTCAAGACTCAGCTCAAATGCTACCTCTTCCAGGAGGGAGAAGGGAAAGAGAATAAGCATTTATATAGTACTTACTATGTACCAGGTATTGTGCTTACTTTTTTCTTAATCTCATTTGATCCTCACAACAACCCTGCAAGGTAAGTGCTATTATTGTCCCTATTTTACAATTGAGTAAACTGAGTCTAAGTTGTTTGACAGAGTTATAAAATAAGTAGTTGTTGGAGGTTGGATCTGAACTCAGGTTTTCCTGAATGCAGGCCCAGTATTCTATCTACTGTGCCACCTAGCTACCAAAGCTGAACCTTTCAAATTAGACCTTCAGAAATTTTGCCTGGAAAAGCCAAGCTATTGAGTTAAGATCTGTGCAGAGCGCTGTGATGTGAGATATACTAAGTTGATACATGGCATAGTCCTTGTTCCCAAATAACTATGAGATATCATAATATATATGAGAAAGTATACGAGAAATGAGCAAAGTTCTACATGAAGTCCGAGAGGAGAAATGTTAAATACTGTAGGATTCAGAGAAATGTTCTGGAAGAGTGGATGTCTGAGTTTGGCTTGAAAGGACAGGTAGGAATTTGAAAGGGAATGGGAAAGTAGGACCTTTAGGCAGAAGGAACAGCAGAAACAAAGGCAAAGAAATAGGAAAGGGAAGGATAAGTGCAGCAGATGCAAAGAGTGCAGTTTGATGGAAATGTAGAATAAGGAGAGAAGAGTCGTTTGTTGTGGGGAGGTACCAGATTATAGAAGCCTGCATGAAATGGGAATTTTAGCCAGTAGGCAACAGTGAGCAATTAAAGGGTATTTAGTGAGTAGAGTAGCTTGACCAGATCTCTACACAAGAAAGATCTGGAATCAACCTGAAAGTTGGTTTGGAGGGGGTGCAAGTTCATAATGGAAAAAGAATTGATTGGATTCAGAGGACCTGAGTTTATATCTTTCTTCTTCTACTGGATGCCTTTGTGATCTAGGGCAAGTTAATTAACTAAAGATGAGAACTTTCTGTAAAGAACTTTGCAAATCTTAAAGTTTCCTTCTCCTCTTCCTCCTCATCAGTAACCATTCATGACTCAGTTTCTTCATCTATAAAATAATGATGGCTTCTGAAGTACTGTACAGTTCTAAATTTATGATCCTATGACCTGTTAGGAAGTAACTGCCAGTAGGCAGATAGTAATGAGTACTCTTACTGTGGTTGCAGCTGTAGTAATGGGGGGAGGTCAACAAATATGAGAGTTTATAAGAGATGGAATTGACAACACTTCGTAAATGATTGGATATGAGAGACAAAAGAGGAGGAAATTCAGAGGAAACATCAAGGCTGCAGGTGAAAAGGAGTGGGTGAATGATAGTAATGGGAATAGAGCAGGCAGAAGGAAAAACAGGTTTTCCTACAGTGATAATAAGTTGAATTTTGGGCAAGTTGAGTTTGAGATTCAGGGGGGTATCCAGAAGATCCAGAAGGGCAACCTGTAGACGGTCGGAAATGTTGGGTGTAGGGTAGTAGTTCTCAATTCTTTTTTTGTTCATGAATGGTATTCTTCCCATAAGGAATTGCGGAACACTGAATATTTAAATTGCCAACAGCATGGAGGCACCAGGAGATTCATATTCTTGCAGTTTTCCTTCAATAAGGACAACTAGTTTTGTTGAAAGATTTTTTTCAAGTTGAAAGGCTGATATATTTTGAGATTAGTGAATACAGGTATTAATCAGATTTTTGTTAAATTCATGACTGTCATACTATGCAGACTAAGTAAACTTTACATTATGCAAAATGAATTACAAATCTTTCTTCATCTGTCATAGCACTGGATGAAACTTAGCATAGTAGATAGAAAGCCAGTCTCAAAGCCAAGAGGACTCATTTTCACAGTTCTCTCTTACATATACACGATGTTTGACCCTGACCAAGTGACTCAACTTCTCAGGTCTCTAGGCAGCGCTTTGACCATATGTTGCAGAAAAGGTACTGACCTGCATTGGTAGAGGCTATTGACTATGGGGACATGATAAAGATGGTATTTACTAGGGTGATAGCAATGAGAATTGGTTAGTGAACAGATATGAGATATTTTAGGAACTGGAATCTATAGGACTTGGCAAGTGATTGCATGTGAGAGGTGAAAGAGAAGGAAAAGTCAGAGAAAAAATGAAGTTTTCAGGCACAGGAGAATGGGTAAATGATAATATCATTTAGGGGATTAGAATAACCAGAAGATTTTTCTACACAAATGAAATCACTTTATCCTAATTCCTAGCCCTGGAAGAGCATAACAACCCAAAATTTCATGGCAGACCTCATGAAATTGATGACATTCATTTGAGAATTACTGTTTCTCTAATGCTGATCTGCTTCATCAACTTCTTTTTTGTTACACATTTTACTTTTAAAGAATGAAAAATGTGCGATATTTTTCCATTCATCTTTGTTGTAGTTGTTTTGTTTGGTCATGACCAATTCTTTGCGACTCCATGGATGATTAGTGTCCACAGGGTTTTCTTGGCAAAGATAGTAGAGTTGTTTGTCATTTCCTTCTCCAGTGGATTAAAGCAAACAAGTTAAGTGACTTTCCTAGAGTCACACAGCTAGTAAATGTCTAAGGCCAAATTTGAACTTGGTTCTTCCTGACTCCAGTTCCAGCACTCTGTCCACTGAGCCACCTCTCTTACTTCCCCACTCATGCTTTAGCAGAGAGTTATTAGAAATCCAATAATCTTCCCTCTCCTGGAAATATTCATTGTATTACACAGAGCAATCATGGATAAAGTGGTGTAATCCAAGTTGTAGAAAAGAACAGTGGTGAATTAGTTATCAAATACTTCATATGTTTTGGTAGGCAAATTGTGATGGTTTGGAATATATTTTCTTTGAAAAAGATTCTTATATGGGATGAGGGAACTTCTTTCAAAATGGTGGCCCCATGTCTTTCCCCCTTTTTTTCTTTGTTTAAAACAACATTGTTGCTCTGATTCATCCTATGACTATTGTACATTGTATATACATTGTAATTTTGATCCAGTTTCTAGGCTGGCCTATGTGGCACCAGGCTTAAAGATGTGGCTGGATCACTAGGGCAGACTGGTTTAAATTGAAAGGTGCTTCACAGAGTAAGTTTTTGATGGTAATTACAAAGAAAAACTGTTTTTGAAAGCCTAAACATTATATAATCATCAGTTCTTATCTTATCTGGGAAAATAAGTTCAAATATTTTGATGCAATTTAAGTTGTTTCTAACAAGAACATGCATGCATATATTTAAACACACCTGTAGATCAACTCTTTCCCATACAAAGGGTGGGATGGAGAAGGAACCCAACTAAGAAAATAATTTTGTATATTCTTGCTCATCAGGTTCTGCAGCTCACTAGGAGATGGGAAAAAAAATAGGTCCTGCTCTCTCTCTCTCTCTCTCTCTCTCTCTCTCTCAAAGTACTATTGGCAAATATGCTATTTTTATTTAGCAGTTGCATTAATTTCAATGAGGCACTTGTATGAATTGCACAATGCCGTGTAACCCAGCACGGAAAAAGGAAATGGCGCTAGGTTTATCTTCTATTTCATGACCATTGTCTGCCTTCTTTGAGCAGCTGGGCCAGTTGTCTTCCCATATTCTTTAGACTCCGCAAAGTCCCATAGAAATCAATAAGATGCTTGCAGTACTTAAGGCTATTTTCTGCTAATCAGATGGAGCCTTGGTCTGAAGCATATATGTGATATCAGACCAGTAATTACTGAGTCAACCTGGCACTAGGCAGAATGTGTTTCTGCTAATTAAACTTGTTGCATTTGAATGGCTTTCTTTGGCTCCACTGTATGTAGTAAAACTAGGGTGAACAATAAAAGGAAACCATTTTTCCCCCTCCCTTCCTCCCCAAGACCTAAAACTGCAGATGGCCGCACTGTGTGTGAAGCACCTAGTCTCTGAATTAGCCTTTTGTGTGCAAGAAAGGAAGGTAATTTGAATGTTTGAACCCCCCACAGGAAGCTTGTCTCCAAATGAACAATTCACCAAATAAAGACTAATTAGGGCCTAAATTAATTAGAAGGTGTGGTTTGAAAGGACGTTGATGAGAAGAGTCTGTCATTTTAGACAAATGGAATAGAGCTAAATAAATTAGGCCCCATTAATATCTCATTGTTCTGTGAGCAGCTCTCTTTTATTGCATTCATTAGAAAGCCTACTTGAATAAGCCTTCACTGGCCATTACTGATTCAGCCCTCACTTACTAGAGCCTAACACACAGTGTATGCATTAAAAATATTTCAACAAATCCTCTTGGCTTCTGCAAATTAATATTTATATTTTCTGGGTGCTCGGCTTTTCATTTGAGATGCAGGCACTGGATGGCATTACTTTTTCCTTTCTTTCTTTCTTTCTTTCTTTCTTTCTTTCTTTCTTTCTTTCTTTCTTTCTTTCTTTCTTTGGTCACCAAATTGTCAGAAGTGAAAACTCATATTAAAAAAAAAGGAAAGCCAGAGAAAGGAAATTAGACAAAGAATGGGGAAAGGAAGAAGGAAAGCAAAATGAAGGTGGGAGTTTAAAAAAAAATCAAATCTTAATGCATTAGTAAGTTGTATTTTCTCTTCCAACTTCATACTTTCCATGACACATTATTGTATTATTTTATTTTTAAAGAGTCTCCTAATTCAGAATGCTAATTGTTCTTTGATGACTTTTTAAAGTCACATTCCAAAGCCTTATTACTGTCTATAATTAGATAGAATGCATGTGTAGGTTTATATTTCTTCCTTTCAGTAAATGAAATGTCTTTTTCTCTTTCTCCCTTCCCTTTGCCACCTCCTTTTTCCCTACAGATGGAGTGTTTGGAAGATGCCAGCAGGGGCCTGTGATAGACATATATCAATATGAAGTTTCACCCCCAGTTCTTGAGCATCTAAGGGCCGTCTTGCAGAAGCTCTCCCGCAGAGGTACAGTGTGGTTCAAATAGGAGACTTAGTTCATGGATTTGGGCCAAGAGCTGTGATAGGTGATGCCTTGATAAGCCCTGCAATATTGAATTTTTAGCAAATGATTGTTTCTTAGAAAAAAAACACCAATGAATTTCAAAGTGTTTTTGTCTTGGTTACCTTGAAAATTACCTTTGCCATGAATCATGGTGGCTAAGATCAACAAAAATGTTTTGGTAAACAGAGTAAAATGCCAACCTGAAAGCAGAGCATTGAACAGAAGTTCATTTACATTATCAAGAAGAGTCTAAGGCTATGGACCAGAAAAGTGTGTGGCCTTTTTAGTTTGTCATTGTTTTGCAAAGTGAGTTAATAAATATCAATGAAGAGTAGAAGGACAAGCATAGTAACTTTGTGGATGGATAGCTCAGCTGGGAGTCAGGAACTGAGCTATTTCCAGTTCAGCAGCTGAAACATTTTATGACCTTGATTGAGTTATGTAACCCTGCTGTCTTTGTACTTTCTGTAAAATTGAGGTAATAACATCTGAGTATTTACCTCATATGGATACTAGGAAAAAGATAATCTCTGAAAAAAGTTGTAGCAATTGAAATCAAAGACAAATTATGTATTATTATTAATAATGTCAAAATGAAATATTTCTGAACTCAGGAGATTTATAATGTACTTATTTCTAGATCTAATTCACAGAAATAACATGAGGCTTTTGAAGAGCTAATTGCATAGTTTCTTGACAGAAGGCATATGGCCACTGAGTAGGTGGCCAAGATGTGGCTGGGAGGGGACAGAAGTGATAGGCATTTTTAAAGTGTTGATATGTATTCTAACATCAAAGGACACAAGAGTCTTATATCAGTGGGAGAGATAACATTTAATTCATTGTGATGTTTCTTCTCTTTTGTGCCACCATTTTGTTTCTAATTCTTGGTGTCCCTGAGTCTGCTCTAGGATAAATCTTGCTTTTCAAAATGTGACCCAATTCATCAGAAAGTATCATCTAGCATGATGGGCCAAGCTTGTATTGTGGGGATTCTTAATAATTAATAACCTGTATGGCCCCCATTGCCTCAGTCCAGATAACTTAGGAAACTTCTGAAGTTAGCACATGTTTAGGGTATTCAGTTCTCCATCTGCTAGGCTTATAAAAACATACAAAAATATTCAGGGTAGAAATTATAAAATATATCATCTTCCTTATTCCCAGAATAATTTGGATATCAAGTTCTTACATATATTTATGGCACTAATAATAGTATTGACTGAATCTTTCTAAAGATGGAATGGAGGGCTGGAAACTTTAGTAAAGGTACCATCAGTATTTCTATTCAAATTGCCTTTTAGGCTCTATAATGCTACAGCCAAGATATTATCTCTCCTTGCTCCATTTGCCTTGGGAATGTTTATCCACTAGCCCAAAGGCCAAAGTCATCGCTTTTGTTCTTTGGACATTCTTCATCCCATCTCTTCTTCTTTCCTTACCCTTCATGCTGTCCTCCTCCATCTTTCTTTTTTTCTTCTTTCAGTAGTATCATTCACTGAGCCATACTGTCTCCTGGGAAACTGACTCCCTGCTTTTCTCCAATCACCACCCATGTCTTGGGTTTAGCATATCATGAGAAATGGTGGAAATGAAACCCAACAGTGAGCTCTTCTACCATTACCATATTCTAAACTCTTTTTATATACATCAGTTCCCTTCTCTTCCCTCTCCTCTCTTCTGCTTCTCCCATCTTCACACAAAGGGAAAAGAAACAATAAAAGAAAAAAAATGCATATTTGCTACCAATGCCCTGTGTGGGTGAAATAGGGGAAAATGGAAACAAAAGTACAAATGTCTGCCAATGAATCCTCGCAGGCACCAACTTTAGATGACTCATTGTTTCTGTTAGGTAGATTATAAGTGATTCCAATTTTACCCATTAAATATGAAGAAACTTTCAAATAAAAATGTTAAAGAAATGAAAAAGTATAATTGTTTGTTAGGGATTTCTAATATTTATTGTTAGGCTTGATTAAAAAAGAATTCACAGACAATATGAGAACAACATTGGGTTGGAAGTGAGGAGAAATCCCACTAAGTAGCTCTGTGACCTTAGGCAAGTCATTTCATTTTTTTGCTTCTCAATTTCCCCATCTCTAAAATGAGAGAGTAGGGTTAGTCTTTTTTCAGTTCTAAAACCCTGTGATTCATGTTAGAGATGAAGACAAGAGCGTTTGACCTACAACCAGAAGAACTGAGTTCAAATCCCAACTCCAACATTTACTAGCTCAGTAACTATGGACAAGTCTTTTGACTTCTCTAAGATGCAGTTTGCTTGGCTATAAAATGAAGATGATATTACACTTAGAATCTACTTCATAGGAGGTTATATGAAGAAAGTGTTTCATAATCCTTGAGACACTGTATCAATGTGAGTATTGAGATTGTAAGGCAGAAAAGTATTGAAGGATATTTATTTGAACTCTTGAGCTTTATACACACACACACACACACACACACACATATATATATATATAACTATATGTTAAGCCTCTTAATAGATTATTGAAGTCATAGAAAATGAATGAATGAATGTGTGAATTGAAAAGTATTTGAGGAATTATGATTTGCCAGACTCTGTGCTAAATGATGGGTATATAGTTAACCAAGTGAGAAAATGCAGAAGTTTAGTTCTTGATCTCAAGGAACTTACATTCTAATGGGGGAAGATACACCTATAAGACAGTGGGGACCTAGGGAAGTCACAGAGATGGTGAATGAAACAGTAGGGCACTCAGTTGAAATACTTTATAGATAAATATAGAAATGTTGATTTGACTAGTCATCTCAGTGCAAGAAATGGAAAATGTAGGATAGAAGCAAATAGTTCTGAGGGAGAATGTCTAGAAGAATGTCATGAATCATGGTTGGATTTGGGGATGCCTAAAGAGAGTAGACTGTTCCCAGTAAGG
Source organism: Notamacropus eugenii (assembly GCF_028372415.1). NCBI lineage: Eukaryota > Metazoa > Chordata > Mammalia > Diprotodontia > Macropodidae > Notamacropus > Notamacropus eugenii. Next base: position 85,853,091 of record NC_092874.1, read on the forward strand.
ACAGTGGGCTTCCAGGGCAGGAGATTCAAACTCAATAGTTTAACTTGTCCAAGGGATGGTCTCAGGACGTCTGGTTTAGAGGGTGCAGCATTGACAAGGCGAATGGCAAAAACTTGACCTATAGCTGGAATGGACCACAGAGGTCACCTGGTCTAACTCTTAGAAACTGAGGCCCAGAAAGATTAAGGGATTGGCTGACAGGTATATAGTTAGTAAGTGATGGCTAAGATTTGAAGCTAAGTTCTCTAACTATAAATCCCTCTTCAGAAATTTATTATTACATAACTGTATAAAAATTAGTTCTTTTTTGTTCTTCCTATAACTAATCTTTCAAACTGCAAAGGATAGCCTCTTTTTAGCTCTATTTCCTGCTTTTACTCTACCATATTGGCTCCACCCCTTTAGTCCCATTTCCAATAGTCATGTCCTAACCTTTGCCACCCCATCTATGGAGCTATAGGAAATGGGCTTTGACAGTCTAATGTCAGAAGGACAATGGCCTGTTTCTGATCTTCTGGGACTTGCCACCTGCTCGGACAGGAATGACAGGTCTCTAGACTCGGTCTCATTTTGTTAGCATATTTTGTGAGAGACCACCCAGCACTCAAGAATGATATGAAAAGCCATTCATTATGTGAAACCAGCACTTCTGACTAGAAGGGTAAAAGGTCTGTGAATGAAAACTCCAACTTTGTTCTTGGCATTTTTTCTGAGGGAGGATGGTGGATGAAGTAAATGGAATAATTCACATGGCACCTGTTTATGCCACAGTAACTGGATAACAGTATCTCGCTAGAACAAAATTGAAGTTTGCCTGAGCTCATATAGTATGACTCAGACATAGCATGGAGCAACAGCTTCTTGTCTTCCTTGTTGATAAGCAATTGATATACAGTACAATTATTTTATTCCTTATGCCTTGAATTTTTTTATATCTTCTGTTTAGTTCTAGATTCACAACACCATAGTGAGGCCATGGGATTATAGATTTTAGAGCTAGACAAGACCTTCAAGGGCATGTAGCCAAAACCTATCACTTTTCAGATGAGGACATCACTTTTTGAGGTTCAGAGAGTTTGCGACTTTGCCCAGGTTCAGGCAGTAAGGGCTAATGTTGTGATCTGAATTCAGATCTCCTGACTTCCAATTCAGCTCTCTTTATACTGCTTGCTGTCACTATTAGATTTTAGAGGTGAATGATTTAGCCAGAACATGAATTTTGAGATTTGTATTCCAGTGCTCAATATACCAGACTGTACTTTTTATATTTCATTTTCTTTACCAGTAATTTTGGTCTTAAATGTGGAAGGATGGATTGAAACTATTTTCTAGAAATAGAAAAATATAATGATATATATTTGTGGGAAGAATACTACCTATGGAATCAGAAAGCTAGCTCTCAATTCCAGGTTAGCTCTGCCATCATCTAACAGAATTAATCTGAGCAATTTATACACCTTTGTTGGGCCTCAGTTTTGCCCATCTCAAATGGGATTAACTCCTGTTTCACTTATTTAAAGGATTTTATGAAGACATAATTTGATCATAGATAGAAAAGCACTCTGAAATGTTAAAAATAACATGCAAACTTTCAGGTTTCATGTTCAGAAATTAAATTGCCAAGCATAGAGTAGGGACAGATCTTACTAGAATTCACTTTATAGGAAAAAGACCTGGAAGTCATGATGGACTGCATATATAAGATCTGCTATGATTATCTATAAAGCTGATTAGATTTTGATGGCATTAAAAGAGGAATACTATTTGTAGTGATAGAGAATTGATCTTAGTGACAGCAAGACCTGGGTTCAAGGTTTTCCTGATAGTTTTTGACTATGTGATCCTGGCAAATCACTTAACCTCTCAGTGCCTCAGGCAAAACTCTCATGTTTTAAGTTATGGAAAGATTTCTGATCTACATTGGCAGAGGAAGTTTCCTCATCAGGAGTCCGCTGCATCATTGAAATTCCAGGTCTGGAGACAATTTTTGTCTTGCATTGTACCTAGGTGCCCCCTCTCCCCAAAACCAGGGAAAAAGAAAGTAACAATTTTGTCATAGAACTACTCTCTTTTAGAAGAGAAAAAAATAAAAGAAGAAAAGTTAAAAATACCAGAAGGGTAAAAGAGCTTAGCTCTTTCTGCAAAGGTGGTAGAGTAAGCTCTACACAGGTTTACTGCTAAAAGAATGCTCACCTGGAAAGGAGGTAATGAATGCCTTCTGTTGAAGGAGAACTAAACTGTGGATAGCAGCAAAGCAGATATGTATAATGCCATTAGAGAGAGGACTAGGAGGGGAGAAAAGGTGTCAAGACCCATAATGCCTGCTTGTGGAGCTACAGCAAGGCAGTGAAGTCCAGTGAAGGAGCAGTCCCTAGAGGAGACCTACAAGCAGAACAGATGCTCAGACAAAGTGACTTCAGATGAATATGCTATCTTAGAGGATCAGACCTTCGCCTCTAATCCTTGATGTGGCCCAACCCAGTATAAAAAGCAACATACAGGTCCCTATGGATAAGTGGCCCATTTGTGGTTAAGGAAAGGTTCTCTTGACTCTATGAGCTAAAATGTAATTCCTTTTTAGTGTCTTTTAATTATTGCCTGTTTTGTGATTTGAGCCTTGTGAGTATAATTGCTTTTAAGGGGAGCTGATGACTCCCTTTGGGAGGAGCACCAATGCCATATGTCAATGTTCTCAGGATAGTAATTTATATATGCATGAGGGAAAAAGTAGAGATTCCCTTTGTATGGGTATCTAGGCCCTTTGTTCCAGGAGGGAGCCTCTGACATGAGTTACACATAACTTGTATCTTAGTTTTTTGTATTTGTCTTATTGCCCTCCATTAGATTGTACATTCCTTGAGGGCAAGGGCACATTTCATCTTGGTGTTACAAGTGATTACTATTGTGCATTGCCAAAGGTCATTTAATAAGTGGTGGAGATATCATCCTTGTTATTCTTTCCTCCATGGGGCAGGACTAGGAATAGTACATTATAGAGAGAAAACTTTCGGTTAAATACCAGAATAAAATCCTTACACCTTTCCCTAAATGAAACATGCTGCCTTGAGAAGTAGTGAGTTCCTTTTCAGTAGGAGTCACCAAAAAGAGATTGGAAAACCACTTCTTAGAAATTTTATAGATGGGATCTGGCAGTAGTCTAGATTATTTCTGAAATCACTTCTGTGTCTGGATCTATGATTTTTTTATTGTGAAAAAGTACTGAATCTGATACAATCATATTCCCAATAACCTTAGCTAAGTTTATTACAATTGATGGAATAAAGATCTCATTAAAGCATGACATTCCTAGAAATGATACTTTTTGAATTGTTACCAGAGTATTCCCTAATTACCTAAAATCTTCAATAAATTTACTTCTACCTTATTTATATAGTTAATTTTAATATTTTGAAGTTTCTGCATTTTAAAATTTGCTTACCTTAATTAGCACTTTAATTCATTTTTATTCATTTACAAATACTTCTTGAGAATCTACTGTGTGCTAGTCACTGCAAAGCATTTATTTCAACCCCTCTGCCCGGTCTACAGATTTTTGAAAAAATAATTGAAAATAAATTCCAAGCTTTCCTAATACTAAGTGTAAAAAAGTCTCTTTTCTCTTTGTTTTTTATCTACTTTATCAAAGAGCAAAAAGATTCATCTGTTCATTCACCAGGATTTATTGGAGCACTTAAAATAATGAATTGTTATTCGTAAAATTCTTGGATAACAAGTTACTCAATGAAGTCTCAGTACCTTGGTAAAATGAATTTTCTTTATAGGGATGAGCATTTCACACACAGAGACACTGTCCTCACACTGACTGATCATCAATTTGGGCAGAATGCCTGGGGTATGAGTTGGAATGGATGCCTTAACACTCTACCATCCTTGTCTGGGCACCACAGAGCTAACAGGAGTCAAAGCTTGTTTTCTCGTCAGTAAAATCAGCCGCTCAGGGAGAAGGCCTGGTGACTAATATGTTACAGTTTTTCTACTTTCTCACTTTTACAGTCATAACTGAGCGGTAAGTTCCCAGTTATCTCTTCTTATAAGACCATAAATAAGAGAAGAGGTTTAGTGAGAATGGAGTGACTCATAACTTCTACAAAGCTGACTTTGGGAGAGGAGAAAAGAAGGAACAGAACAGGTAGCGATGGGAACTGAGAGGGAAGCCTGCCAGGGTCTACATTTGATTCTTATAATGGAGTTCTCTAAAGAAATAGGGCTTCTCCACTGCTCATCCCCACCCCACCCTAACTTAACTATAACCCAGCAATAATAAAACCTAGAGACAATTGGCTATATTTTTCAAATGGATCATAAAACAAAAACTAGCTCAAATTACTTCATAATTGTTTATTGAATATCTAGAGTATGTCCAGCAGTGGGCTCAAGCACTGATCAGTTAATCAACATATAATATGTGCTTCCTATATGGTAAGCATTGATAGATATTGGACGTACAAAGAATAAGGATCTTACTATCCATTTGAGAAGATAGCATATACAAATGTAGGTAGGTATACAATAAACACAAGATCATTTTATCTTATTTTGTATTCAACAATTAAAGTAGCGGACACAATCTCTGCTCACAAAGAATCTACAATGCAATCCATAGTAGGATCTGAAATTGATTCTTTAGATGAATCAAAATAAAATTGTTCTTTTGTACACTTTACTAACAGACTATCACTACCCATGTGCCTAAAATTGTGTTGAGGACACACATACACACAAAAAGGTGATTTGATTCTTTCCCATGAATAGTCCTGTTGATGTCATTGCATAATATCCAGAATGAATGTAATTCTTCCATCTGTATCCTTAAGGACTTTGTCTCTTGGTAGACAGCCACAGGCTCATTGTATTTTTTCATCCCTCATTTTTTGGTTTATTGTGTGGGAAAGAACTGGCATGGACCTTCTTTCTGTAGCTTGTTTTGATAGCGGATTGACTGCACGGAAGTAGAGCAAGGCTTTAGTCACAATTGTCTGGAAGAATGGAAGCTTCTTAAGGGCTGGGACTTTTGTCTTTGTACCTCCACACCCATCACATAGTAAATGTCAGTGGAATTGAATGGACACAGTCTTCTAGAATTCTTTTTGATCCAGCTATGGATAAATACACAGAGTGTTTCAACTTTTGGAACATCCTGTATTAATAACTTGCCTTTCAGTCCTCAGATCGGGGTTACTTTGTGACCTTGGACAAGACATTTGATCCTCCCTGTATATCAGTTTCTTCTGTAAAATGGGGTTGAATTAGATGAAATTAAATGTCCCTTCCAGCTTTACATTCTGATTATTAGTCCAAGGGGGGCAACTGTGCACAAAGCTTGGCACATAGTAGGTGCTAAGAAATGCTTACTGATTGATGTGAGCTGTGGCCAATTTTCCTTTAGCCTCTGATTTGGAGGAGGTGAGAGTTAGGTTATTATCCATTCTCTTCTTCATGCCAGCATACCCTCATTTCCCCATGCTAGAGCTTGCAGGTTCCAGAGAGGATGATAAGAAGTGTCTTGTGTTGCCAGTCAAGGCTCAAGACCTTTTGTAACAACTTTCTTGTGAACCATTTAATAATGAAGTCCGAGGATTGAATTCATTACGTTTTGGAGTTGTGAATCCTGCTTGACTCTGATGTCTTGATAACACCCTTTGGAAAGCTGAAAACATTTAATAGTCTCGACTTACTGAATATCAAAAAGTGTTTTCTAGAGCTGAATTATTGACCCTCCTTCACCAGAGTTGTTGAATCTCTCTTTCTCTGTCTCTCCCTCCCTTCTATTCTCTTTTCTTTCTGTTTCTCTCCCCCTCTCTCTGTTTCTCTTTTTTTACTTTCTTCCTTTGTCTTTCTTTTTCTCCCTCCCCTCCTTCCTTCCTTCCCTCCTTCCTTCCTTCCTTCCTTCCTTCCTTCCCTCCTTCCTTCCCTCCTTCCTTCCTTCCTTCCTTCCTTCCTTCCTTCCTTCCTTCCTTCCTTCCTTCCTTCCTTCCTTCCTTCCTTCCTCCCTCCCTCCCTCCCTCCCTCTCTTCCTTCCTTCCTTCCTTCCTTCCTTCCTTCCTTCCTTCCTTCCTTCCTTCCTTCCTTCCTTCCTTCCTTCCTTCCTTCCTTCCTTCCTTCCTTCCTTCCTTCCTTCCTTCCCTAGCACATAGAAGAAGCTTAAAAGACAAATACTTCTCATCTCTCTTTCTGTCTCTCTCGGTGTCTCTCTCTGTCTCTCTCTGTCTCTCTCTGTCTCTCTCTGTCTCTCTCTCTCTCTCTCTGTCTCTCTCTCTCTCTCTCTCTCTCTCTCTCTCTCTCTCTCTCTCTCTCTCTCTCTCTCTCTCTCTCTCTCTCTCACACACACACACACACACACACACACACACACACACACACTGCAAACAATGCATCAAGGAGGTTTTCTAAACAATGCTGGAGGCCCCTTGTTGCCTCCAACACCTCACCCCAGTGGTTGTACTTTTCAAACAGCGGGGTTTCACCAGTGACACTAGAAAGACTGGCCGTAGTTTTGATGCAGCAGGGGGAAAAAAGAGAGAGCACATTTAATAGACTTGCATAGAAGCCATTACCTTAATGAGGATTTTTTCATGGTATGCTCCTTTTAACCTTAGAGCTTGCAATTGGAAGAGAGGTGGAAGCTCTGACATTTGAAAATCTGTAATACACCTTTGGGGTTTGAGCTCATGACCTCCCTGTCTAACCTTGAGACATACCATTTGCTTCAGAATCCTGAACTAGGCTACTGTTCCACTAAGTTTCACTCACTACTCTGTGTGCCATCCTAGAAATAGGCAGGATCTAATGGCATTTGCATTTCAATAAGTTTTATGAAATGTTTTTTTCTTCCTTCCCATGCCAAGAGAAATTTAGCTTATTTTGCTAGAAAAATTTCTGGGCAGGGAATTATTTTTATATGTGTGAGAGTTGGGGGCAGGTAGAGGGGATGTATTGTTTTATTACTCTGGCTTAATTCCTATCTGTATGTAAATTTTGTCTTGGGGGGTGGGAATCATGTGTTTTCTTTTTGAGGTAGCCATTATTACTATTCCAGCATCTGGGTTTGAAAGTTCCCTGGACAGCCATGGTTGAATAGGAAAGAGGGAGGGAGTCCTGGGGCTAGAAAAGCAGGGTCACACCTCACTCCCCAATGATCTTCCTGTAGCCCAATCCTGGAGTAGGGTTAATGGGATCCAAAGGGAGCCATGTGTATGCCTGCTGGCTAGGCCTGGGAGCATGGCTCAGCTTGGTGTGGGGTCCTTAGAGTTGGAAATAATAGGGCCAGCCCCAGCCCCTGCCCCTCAGTGATTGTTTTGCCTCTTTAGAAAGGCCCAAGAGAATATGTAAGAGAGATCAGAATAGCTTACAAATGTAATGATCAATTAGTGTATACATATAAAAAGGAAAGCTTCACTTTCCCCTTTCTTTTGGAGGCACAAGAAAACATCCATTGAATGAGAAGCTACAGATAGTGAAGGAAGTATGAAAAAGGGATTTTGAGACTAGTTTAGTGAGGGGCGGGAAAATGAGTTTTGTGCACAATGCCCAGGGCCAGACCACACTGATTCTGACTGTCCCTTCTGAAAAACCACACAGATGCCTCCTTCTTGTGTAGAGACCTGTCCCCCAAGGGCAGCCCTCATCGACCATGTCCCTTTATTTCCCATTTCACCACATGGAGCGGCCTGTTCAGGGAGTCTCATTCACCAGTTGGTCCTTGACTGATAGGGTCCTCACCCTGCTTCTTTCTTCCCCTGTACCTCTTGCCTCAAGCCACCTTTCCCCTCTCTTACCCCCACTCTTTCCTTTCCATCTCCAGCTCAGCCTATTCAATGAATGCATATATTTAAAAAGCTTAGAAAGTGACAGTTCGGGTCATTCCATTTACTCCCAGGTTCTTAACCTTTATTATGCCCATGGACCACTTTGGCAGTGCAGTGTAGTCAATGGATCACTTCTCAGAGTAAATATTATTAAATGAAATGAAAAACACATAAAATTACAGAGGAGACCCATTTATATTTAAAATGCAGATGTCAAAATATCAAAAAACAAGGATATTTGAGCTGATGGACCTCAGGGTAAAAAATCCCCTAAAATTTTAGCCTGGAATCTCATCGTGCCCACTTTTGTACTCAGAATTCATCAATGGTTTCTCTTTTTACTGAAGAAGGTCCCAATTTTTCTTAGTCTGTAATTCAGATGCCTCCCAAAATCTGATACTTTTCCCATGTGTCATACCCATGTTATACACACACACACACACACACACACACACACACACACACACATACATCCATTTCCCATGTTATCTCATACCAGTCTCACCACGCTGTAGTGGTACCAGTGGTACTAGTACCATGCTGTAGGGATGAGAAGAATGCTGAAGACAGCTGGCATTTATAAAGTGCTTTAAGATTTGCAAAGTACTATATTCATACACATATACATATACACCCATCTCTCTGTGTTTGGGGGTTATTTTTTCCCTTCATGCCTTTGCTCATTTCCTATGGCTGAAATTCCTTTGTTTCCCGGTCTCTGCTTTTGGAAATCCTAGATGTGTCCTTCAAGGTCAATAGGGGGGCAAATCTGTTTCAAGGAAGCACAAAAATAATAGAATTTATATGGTATCTTAAGGTTTGCAAAGTGTTTGACGTGTTATCTATTTGTTCCTTAAAACAACCCTGTGAAATAGGGGCTATTATTACCCCTGTTTACCAGTGAGGAACTGGAGTCTGAGAGAGGTTAAATGAATTGCTTTGCTTTGGGTCACACAGCTAATAAGTGTATATCGCAGCAAAACAATGTGGAATAAGTGTATATTGTATATCAACAAAAATCATAGAATCGCTAATTTAGTTGATAGGGATGAATCTTAGGTGCCATTAAATCCTACCCCTTGTTTTACAGATGAGGAAACTGAGGAAAACAGGGTGAAGTAACTTGCACTCATTAATGTAACATTGGTAACCTTGGTCTAAGTAACTAGTTACACGACCAATTAGTGTCTGAGACAGTATTTAAATTTTGAGTTTTTCTATCCTGGGGCAGTGGATAGACTGCCCAGCCTGGAATCAGAAGACTCATCTTCCTGAGTTCAAATCTGGCCTCAGATACTTCCTAGCTGTATGTAACTGGGCAAGTCATTTCACCCTATTTGCCTCAGTTTCCTCATCTGTTAACCTGAGCTGGACAAGGCAATGGAAAACCACTCCAGTATCTTTGCCAAGAAAACCTGAATAGAGTTAGACATGATGGAATAACAACAAAAACTTACTTACTCTAAATCCAGAAGTCTGTCTATTGTGCCACCCATATGTCAATACAAGCATTCAGACAAGGTGCAGGCAGGTGCTGGTGCCAACATGATGGATAAAGGGGCAAATATGTTTAAGAAAGGAAACCATTAGCAAGTGGGACAGATTTTGATGACTTTGTCTTCTGGGGAGTTTTGGTTTGGGGATGCACTAGCTTTTACTCATTGCCAACTGCCCAATAGAGTGAGGTCCCTTCTCTTTGCAGGGCTGTCTTTGTGTGGTAGATGACAGAAACAGGATTCATGCCTGAATATACATTTTAGTATTCTAATGTCATATGAATTTACCAGCAGGATGTGTCTTGGGACTTTCAGTGAAATTGTGCATACCTTCATAGGGTGGTATACAAGTAAAACTGAGAAAGAAAACAGGGTTTATAATAAGATCAGGGTTAAATGAAACCTGCCTCTGCCAAGTGAGTTTTGCTAGGGAATTCTTGCTAATGCCAGCATGACCATAGGGTAATACCGTATTGTCCAATACAAAATAAACATTTATTAAGTGCCTACTATGTGTTGTGGTCCTTAGAAAAAACAGTCATGCCATCACCTCCTTGATGTCATGGTCCTCTTTGAGAATGAAGAACAAACAACTATGTGTCAAGTTCTGTCCTAAACACTGGGGATACAAATAAGGAAAAGGACGGTCTCCGTCCTCAAGGATGGATCTAATGAGGGAAAAAAATGAACAAAAGGAAGCCAGAAAGAGAAAAGTGGAAAGTGTGCCTGTACCTGGCACAGGAGCATAATGATGGTTCAGTGGGATCCAAGATGTGCAACTGATAGGAAATCAAGAGTTGATCATGCCCTTGAGCTCTCTTTAAAGGGAGGGTTTGGTAATAGTTTTTTGCTCTGCCAGCCCTCCTATCAGAGGGACAGAAACAACTGAGAGTATTGAGGAAATGTGAGAGCTGAATCAATCTCTGGCAACTTTGAGTTTCCTGGTGATGAATTTGTTCTGGGAAGTGAGTATGGGGGGAGCATGATGATGGTAGAGTCCAAACCAAGCAGTGCAGATGGTAGAGTCATCGTGTGTATTGCAGCTGGAAGAGTCATTGGAGGTCATCATGAGTGCACCCCTCATTTAATAGATGACAGAAGAGAGGCCCAGAGTGCTTAAAGCAAGGGCACACAGCTAGTGGGTGTCTGAGGTAGGATTAAAACCCAGATCTTTTTGATTCCAAGGCTAGTGCTATTAGCTATAACATGCTGCTTCTCATAAATCACTTAGCCCCTTTGGGCCTGTATCAGTAATCACCCCAACATACACAGGGGGCCCACTACAACAGATTCTTAGATCTGCATTCGTAAAAGGAAAGCAACTTTCAAAGGGTTAACAACCACTTTAATCAAGCACATGTATCATTTTTTTAACCAAGTACATATGTCATTCAGTTACTTCAGGGAGTCAGCACTCTGATTTTCAAAGAAAACATAGAGAAATCAAAAGATCAACAGACCTGGCTTCCCTTGCCTGAATTCAACAGACAATTGGATCCCAACTGTGTGACCATCATTACCAGTGAGGGAAGAAGGACATCTGAGTTCTCAAAGCCAAGGGACTCCTTAGAGCTTTCCAGAGTACTCGTTTGGCCCTCACATCTTCTTACCAAAAACTAAGCCCCCAAAGTAAAACCTCAACTCAGAAGATTTATACCTTTTTTTTAGAGCCAGAGGGCATCTCAACCCTTTGACTTAGTGCCTCAATAGAAAGAACAAAAGGTACTTGGGATCCTCCTACAAAACAACTCCCCTAATCAAGTTTCCCACAAAGGGCAGGCCCTTTAGTTGGTGAGAAAGATCTTTAAATCACATTAACAATACAAATACACATACTGTTTCTAGTTAAAGAAACTTTTATTTCTGTACTTTACTCCTAGTAAAAACTCTTGATTAATAAAGGCGGGATTCAATCAGGCACTTGATAATACTAAAAAAAAAAAACCCCCAAAGATCCTAATTTTATTTGCCATTATAGGTCCTCACTTAGAGAAGGAAGAGGTTGGATAAGGTTCCTTTAAGCTGCATATCATATATCTAGGTATTAGCAAAGTGGGTCCCTTCTCTTATCTTCTCTGATGGTCCACTTATCCCCAGGTACCCCGGGCCTTTGTGCCACCTCCTACTTTCCCAGGGGCACTGCTCTAATTTCTCTCCCAGATATAACTCACCTGCCCACCCCAGCAAATCCTTCAGCATCAGAGAATTTCCTTTCAGAATCCCTCATCCCTTATTCCATCATTCCTCATCCTTATCTTGGCTTCAGGAGTAGGTAGCATGTGAGTGGTGTTTTAAATGGGTCAGGAGTAATCAGAAATGACTGAAACAACTGAACAATAACAAAATGATAACAGGCACACAGTATCTTTGTCACAATGAAGTTATATCATCGCTAATCTTGAGCATACATTCGTATTAAACTGTTTGATGGCAGGCAGTGATATGATATATCCCAGGAGTATTTACACTTTTAAAAAGGGGGTTTAGGAGCTTCATGTTTTGACCCAAAGAAATGAATCTATAATGGTAGGAATTTTGATTACCCTAGAATGGTAGTGGCATTGAAGGATAAGTGGGAGATCTTATCCTCAAGCAACAGTAATGGCTAACATACGGCATTTTATGGTTTGCAGAGTACTTTACATATATTACCTTATTTTGTCCATACAATAACCTTCTGAGGTGGATATTAGTCATATCTCCATTGACAGATGAGGAATCTGAGATTCATAGACATTAAGTGACTAGCCCAGCATCACATAACTCATAAATGTCAGTCACGATTTAAGCTCAAGTCCATCTGACTTTAAGTCTAGAACGCTTTTGGCTACATAGCAGCCTGGTTATATACCCAGACACTTGTATCAACTTTTAAAGGGTGTGTGTGTGTGTGTGTGTGTGTGTGTGTGTGTGTGTGTGTGTGTGTGTGTGTGTGAGAGAGAGAGAGAGAGAGAGAGAGAGAGAGAGAGAGAGAGAGAGAGAGAGAGAGAGAGAGAGTGTGTCAGCCTCTTGTTGGGAATCAATTCTGCATTCCAATCCTAATATCTCTAGTTGTGTGGCCTTGGCATCCTTGCATAAATCTCTGGAACGCTTTCCTTATCTGGAAAACTATGGGATTTTACTAGATGGTCTGGCAAGTTCTTTTCAGATCTCATATTCTCTGATTGCATGATTTTAGAAAGATTTTTTTTCCTTCATGATCTCAGAGAAATGTCTGGGCAGAGAGAAAGTTTTCAGTTGGTACGAGCTAGACAGAGTCTGCCTTGTGGACAAGGAAGGGTAGCTGTGAATTAATTGTGTGTTTTTTCTCTTCTCTATGAAGATACACTTATAAGTTCATGTTGTATTTACCATCCTTGTCTACTACAAGCAGCATTATTTCATAGGCAGAGACATTGTTCTCTTGCGTATTAAATTTTTTAAAATACATTTCACTTCTTCTGACAAGCCATTAAAATTCAGCATTTAAATGTCATTCTTTGGCATGTAATTTGCTGTCATGAAAACAACTATGGATTTATTTCCTGGCAAGAATCTCCTGAAGTATTGAGCTATATGTCAAAAGTAGGGGCGGGGAGAAGAATAAGAAAAAAAAAGTGTCATAATTCCTTAAAGGGGAATGAAAAGAAATACCCTCTAAACAACATGGAATAGAACACAAAAATCAATATTAACTTCAGCAATTGTTAAAGATACATGACAGCCATTGGGTGATTTCGTTGTTTGGTAGGGAAGTGTAACAGGTTTATTCTGAATGGGTTCACTGATGATGTTTCTGCAACTCTCTCAAGGCTTAGTTTTGTTCTGTGTGCGTGTGTTACATTTTGATCCACCCCTCCCCACCTCTTCTCTCTTATAGCTGGCCTCCCTATAGCCACCAATGTTTTTTTCTCAAATTTTGTAAGTATTATTATAAGTAAATATTATCTCCAGGACTCTTCTGAAGAATTCTAGACATTTCCTGTAGCCAGAATCTGGTTAATGTTTCTTGCTTTCTGAGGTGACTCATGTTGAATTGCTGGGAAGAGCAAAATTATTTAGCCCTAAAACTTAGCTTGCTCTTTTCTTTATAAAGGCACCAGACTGTGACCTTGGAATATTGCATCAGACTCAGTTATGAACTAGTTAGAGTTATGAGACTAGTTAGAGTTACTGAATTTCCCTTTCGTTTTTGTTATTTGTTATGGGGGACAGTTCTTGGCCTGGTGGTGAACAGGTGGCAGAATTTAAGGTAATAAAAACTACAGTTATCTATAATTTTTCATAAAAATGCTGTAGTGAAATTTTAGGGGATGTCTAACCCCAACTTCTTTTCAAGGATGGGGGAGAGGGCAAGCAGATTATAGAAGGACTGTATGCCAGCAGTAATTATATCCATCCTTGATCAAAATGATGTTTTTGCTAAAATTAATTTATGGCTGTGAGAGTTGGTCTATAAGGAAAGTTGAGTTTGCAGATCTAAAAATATCTACATTTCAAATGTTTTAATGGACTACTTGTGCCCGACTTGTGGTTGAGCATTTTTAGCTCCTATTGGACTGATCAGCAATAGCCAAACATATTATACCTTATCCCCAATAGTGTGATGTCATTGATCCTCTTTGAAAACAAAGTATCAGCAGCAACAACCTGCATCACTCATGTGACAACACAGTAATGGAGAATATCACCTCTCATTTCTATAGAGCTTTATACTTTTTTTAATTTTATTTTTCATTTTTAACACATTTTATAACAGATAAAACAATTCACACTTTTGGTCAGGTGATACTTCTTTTTAAAGCATTTACAATATGGACCACAAAAGAATTTTTTTTAAACATTAACCAACTGAGACACAAATAATATTTATGTTGCTAACTTCACAAGCTCTTGACCTAATTGTCTCCACAGTATTACTAAGAATTAAAGGACCCTAACTTATTGTTGTTGGTCTAAAGTCCTATCCTAATAGCTTAATTTTAGACTTAACTTTGGATGTTCCCCTACCAATAATCTATAATTTAATAGATCTAGTATTAAGCTTACAAACCTTTTGGCTATGGGAAATTGCCACCAAGAGTAGGGACATTGCAGGGATACAATATCTCCCCAATTTCATGTCAATTCCAGGCAGGATTAGATTGTCCACTTGTATTCAGTCAGGCTTAAAGTCTGCCAGGTGTCAGTGGGGAAATTGAGTCAGGAGAATCCTACCTCAGTCCAGGCTGAACAGCCGCTCTCCCACCCTTCCCATGGGATCACCTTTTGCAGTTCATACCAGCATCTCACAGGCTTACTGGCATCATGGATTGGAGGCTCAGACCACCTTTCTTACTATCCATACCTGGAGTTAGACTCAGAAGAACAGTCACTTAATAGTCCCATAGCATCTAAAAATGGCAAGTTCCAATAACCAGGTTTCAAATATGATTATAATTTCACTTTGGTTAAGGATCATCTTTCGAGCTTTACACTTTCTTAAAAATTAAAACTATTTTGTTTTGACCCAACAAATACTTCCCTTCTAAAACCTACCTGACATCCCCTAAGTGCATGCTGGGAACACAGTTAAGCATAACTGTAGACTGCTTGGGACTGATGGTGCTTGGCATTTTCTGCTTTTGTGGTTTACTGATCATCACTAGAAAAGAAGGATGTTGGTTTCAGCTTCATTAGCTTGTTGCCAGAATTGGCTTTGCATCACTTCATATGATATTTCTTTAAAATCTTCATATTGGTTTTTCCTTAGAGCACAGTAGAAGTCCAAGTCAGGCATAGATTGTGGTTTGTTCAACTATTCCCCAATCATTGGACATAGGCTTTATTTCATGTGTTAAATCCTTCAAAACACTTTCACACTGAATATCATTTGTGCCTCACAAAATCAGTAGGCAGGGAAGCCTTAGCTTTTCCTATTTTACAGACTGGGACACTGAGGCCTGGAAAGATTTCAATTACTTGCCATTCTCTCCATTTACACAATTACTACCCTAATTTAGGCCCTAATCACCTCTTTCTTTGACTATTGAAATAGTTTCCTAATTGGTCTCCATGACTCTAGGCTATTTCCTCTCCAATCCATCTTCCACATAGCTGCCAAATTGATATTCTTAAAAGTACAGTTCTTACTACACCACTCCATTACTTGAGAAGCTCCAGTGAATTCCTCTTGCCTCTAGGATGAAATACAAACTCATCTGTTTTTGATTTTAATGATTTTAACACTCTGGCCCCTGCCTTCCTTTCCAGGTTTATTTTATGGTACTCTTATTTACATGCTACTTTTTAAGCCAGATTTGCCTATTTGCCATTCCTTGTACATGTATTACTGTATCTTTAAGAAGTAAGACAATCTTGATGAACTGACAGGTAATTGTCATGCTTAAGAGAAAGTATTAAAGGCAAAGAAAGGACTAAGAGAACTTCCTTCCTGAGAGACTGAGTGAGCTGTCATCTTTGAAAGGTGCTGAAGAGACATTATCAGGGATCTATTTAATTTTTATCCAGTGGTGAAAATAATGTTCTAAGTAAGATGACCTAAAGAAAATTCTAGAAAAATTTTGACTGCCATTTTGAGGGAGCTGAGTGGTGGGACTGAATGGTTCCAGTATTCCTGGAGAAGTCAGCAGTTGGAGTTGCTAGTTAGAGGTGACTTTGACTGTTATGTTTCTCATGGCAGATGCATTATTGAAACATTTAAACATATCTTTGTATTATATATAATGCTTGTAATGACCCTTGGCTAGGGTAGGGTGCTCTTTCACCAAAGGGCCATGCTCATAGCCCCAATGTTTTTAGCCTTGGTAGCAACTTCATGCCCTTTGCCCTGAAGGTGATGTTTGAAAAAAAAAAAAAAACCTTCTCAGAGAAGATGACCACTGCCAGGGACATTTCTATTTTAGTTTTGTATCTCTAGTGCCAGTCTCAGTACTTGGCACATGGTAGGTATTTAATAAATGCTTGCTGAATTATATTAATGAATGAATAGTTCGTAATGACCAAGCTTGAATCAAAGTTTTCGAATTCCTAATTTATATTCTTTACACTCTCATTTATCATATTTCCTGCCTTAGTGAGGTGATTAGGCAAGGGGGAGGAGACTCTTGAGTATAGCCATGGAAATAAGAAGGATGATTTACATTCTTATAACAGGACAGAATCTTCGTTGGATATGAGGAGGCAGAGCTTGTCAATTGATTATTTCTATCAGTTTACAATTTAGGGCAAAGTAATGCAAATGACTCAGAGATATTGTTTTTGTTGTAGTACCTCTTTATGAAACAAAATTTTGTCAAGTAAATGTCTCTTTTTAATTGCCCTGTGTTATAATTTCAGAGGTGTGTTCCCTGTGGAGAAAGGATGCTTCAAAGCCATATAAAATTTTGCTTGCTGCTAAATATTCCAGCTGTCAGGCAGAAAAAAAAATGTACTCAGACATTAACAAAATTTTATTTATTTTTGTATAGATTTTTAAAAATTACTCCTTCAGTGCCTACCTCCTCACAGTAGATACTTTTTTCTTTTTTCTTTTTTTTTTATAAATTTTTGTTGACTGGATGAGTGAAAAAAGGAATGAATGAACAATAATAATGGATAAAATTGACCTAGTACTTAGTATGTGCCAAGCACTGTGCTTAGTGCTTTATGATTATTTTCTCATTTGATTCTCACAACAATCCTAGGAGGTAGATGCTGGTACCCTTTTTACCAAGGAGGGAACTGAGGCAAATAGAAGTTAAGTCACTTGCCTGGCGTCACACAACTAGGAGATCTCTGAGACAGGATTCAAACTCAGATCTTCCTGAATCTAAGACTGGCACTCTTTCTTCTATGCCACCTTATTGGACTTTTTTTTCCCTTAAAAAGCTTCCCTTGACAGTCTTCTGGCGTGAGAGCTTCTTAAAGCTATTTATCATTTTAAATTCCTTAAGAAAAAGAGTTTTGAGATTACTTGTGGAATGTTGGGCAGGTACCTTCACCTTTCTGGGCTCCAGTTTCTTAAAAAAATGAAAGGATTGTATTAAGTGATCTTTAATCCCTTTCAGAATTCCCCATACATACACCTATAGGCATCCAGGTAGTGCAGCAGGTAGAGAATTGGATGTGGAGTCAGAAAAATTGAGTTAAATTTTTGCCTTGGACACATATTAGCTACATGATCATGGATAAATCACCTAATCACTCTGAGCTTCATCTGTAAAATGGGAAGAATAATTTTATATACATAAATATATATATATAAAATTACTGTCAAATGACCTAATATTTGTAAAACACTTTGAAAACCTTAAAACACTTTAAATATCATTTTATTGTTTTGGCTCTGAATCCTTTAACCTATGACTGACTTTTTAAGGAGGGGAGATCTGAATTAATCAAAAGAAGGGTTCAGAATTCCTTCTAAATTTAAATAAGAGTGAGTGCACAGGCAAGAATGTAGGAAAAATCATATCACACAAAGTGGGGTGGAAGAAATAGCTAACATTTGCTTGGCTGGGATGGCATCTTTATCACAGAATGATGAGAAATGAGGTTGTTGAAATTGGGGTGCAGAGATCAGAAGAAGGAAATTTAATGCAAGGCTTTGATGGTCAAGTAGATAAGTATCAATTTGATATAGTTGATGTTAAAGGGTCACTATAGATTGCTGAGCAACAATATTTTAGGAAGATCCTTTTTTACCAGCTGTGTGTGAGAAACTTAAAAGGGGAATATTGGATAGGGGTCACTTCAAACAGTCTAGGTATAAGGCATAGAATGGCAACACCTGATGCAGACATCAGGGAAAACCATTATCTCAGAGAATCAGAAATCCAAAAAGTTTTCAAGTAATTTTATGCCACCTTAACTTTTAAAGCTAATTAACTACTAAATAAGGGGATACTGGCAATCCTTCATCAATAGAATGGTTCTGATGTTAGGGGTCTTGGATTTAAATCCTAGCTCTGTCTCTTAACATCTATGTGATCTTGTACAAGTCATAACTTTTCTGGGTTTTAATTTCTTTCCCTGCAAAATAAAGTGGTTGGCTTCCGAGGTCTCTTTCCATCCTTTTTTTTTTTTTTAAAATTTAGTCTTTTTGTTATTATGACACTAGACATAGAAAAGAGCATTCTTATACATACAAGCAGAATAGAAAAGTAAGTTTGTATCTGAAATTGTTAATTTCCATTTTTCTAGTTAAAAACATAAAAATTCTATCTATAATTTTCAAGTCCGTTCTGCTTTTCTGTACTTCCTTTCTGAGTTTTATTCTGTTCCCCTTTGTGCATTAAGATATTTCAATAGCCCTCTTTTTAAAAAGAAATAAATAAAAATTACATGTAAAAATAATTTTTAACTCTGAGTTAGAAGTTCTCTTACTCCCTTCCTTTCCCCACTTCCTGAAATAGCAGCAGTTAGATATAGATTATATATGTGCATCCATGCAAAATATATTTCCATATTAACCCTATTGCAAAAGAAAAACCACAACGACAATAACAGCAGAAACAAGAAAAGTAAAGAAAGTCCAAAAGAAAGTATGCTTCAGTTTCTATTCAGACTCTATCAGATCTTCCTCTGGAGATGGATAGCATTTTTCATCCTAATTCCTTCAGGATTTTCTTGGCTCAATGTATTGCTGAGGATATCTGTCATTCAAAGTTGAGCATTGTACCATATTGTTGTTACTGTGTACAGTGTTCTTGGTTCTACGACTTCACTTTGTTTCAGTTTATGTAAGTCTTTCCAGGTTTTTCTGAAAGCATCCTTCTCATCATTTCTTATTCTATCACAATAATATGCCACAACTCATTGAGCTATTACTCAATTGATGGGTATCCCCTCAATTTCAAGTTCTTTGCTATCTCAAAAAGAGCTGCTATAAATATTTTTATACATACAGGTCATTTTCTTTTTTGTTTTTGATCTCTTTGG
Source organism: Notamacropus eugenii (assembly GCF_028372415.1). Lineage (NCBI taxonomy): Eukaryota > Metazoa > Chordata > Mammalia > Diprotodontia > Macropodidae > Notamacropus > Notamacropus eugenii. The sequence continues at coordinate 85,872,313 of NC_092874.1, forward strand.
GATATAGACCTATTAAGGCTATTACTGGGTCAAATAGAATGCACAATTTTATAGCCCTTTGGACATAGTTTTAAATTGTTTTCCAGAATGATTGGATCAGTTCACAACCCCACCAATAGTTCTTTAGTGCCCCAGTTTTTCCACATCTCCTTCAACATTTGTAATTTTCTTTTTCTGTCATATTAGCCAATCTGATAGGTGTGAGGTGATATCTGAGTTGTTTTAATTTACACTTCTCTAATCAATAGTGATTTAAAGAATTTTTTTTCATATTACTATAGATAGCTTTGATTTCTTCTTCTGAAAACTGCCTGGCCATATCCTTTGACCATTTGTCAATTGGAGAAAAACTCATATGCTCATAAATTTGACTCAGTTCTCTATATGTTGGAGAAATTAGATTTTTTCCAGAGAAACTGGCTAAAAATTTCCCCCCATTTTTATGCTTTCTTTGTAATCTTGGCTGTATTGGTTTTGTTTGTGCAAAATCTTTCCAATTTAAGGTAATAAAATATCTATTTTATGTCCTTGTAATGCTCTTTATCTCTTGCTTGATCATAATTTCTTCCCTTATCTTAGATCTGACAGGTAAAATATTCCATGGTCCCCTATTTTGCTTGTGGTATCATCCTTTATATCTAAATCATATATGCTTTTTCACCTTACCTTGATATATGTGTGAAATGTCAGGCTCTTCCTGTTTCTACCTAACTGCTTTCCAGTTTTCCTAGAAATTTTGGTTAAATAGTGATTTTTTGTCATAAAATCTTGAATCATTGAGTTTGTCAAACACTAGATTACTATGGTCGCTTGCTACTGTTGATTGTGTACCTGATATATTCTACTAATCTACCACTATATTTCATAGCCAATACCAGATTGTTTTGATGATTACCACTTTGTAATACTGTTGAGAAATGCTGTAAGACCACATTGCCTTCTCTCCCACCTTTTTTTCCCTTGACTCTCTTAGTATTCTTTACCTTCTGTTCTTTCAGATGAATTTTAGCATTATTTTTTACTCTTTAAAATATTTTGTAGTTTAATTGGTATCACACTGAATAAGTAAAATAATTTTTATGGAATTGTGATTTTTCTTATATTGACTCAGCCAATCCATGAACAATTGATATTTTGCCACTTGTTTAGATCTGACTTGATTTGTGTGAAAAGTATTTTGTAATTGTGTTTATATAGTTCCAGGATTTGTCTTGTTAAAAAAATGCCCAAGTATTTTATGTTTCTTCAGTTATTTTAAATGGAATTTCTTGTCTCTTGTCATTGAATTTTAATGGTAATACTTAGAGATGCTGATGATTTATATGGCTTTATTTTATATCCTGCAACTCTGCTGAAGTTGTTAATTATTTAAACTTTTTTGTTGTTGTTGTCGATTCTCTAGGATTCTCTAAGTAGGTATACTTGTCATATCATCTTATCACCTTATATCATGTCATCTGCAAAGAGTGGTAGTTTTATTTCCTCATCACCTATCCCAGTTACTTCAGTTTTTTTTTTTATTGCTATAGCTTCCATTTCTAGTACAATACTGAACAACAGTGATGATAATGGATATCCTTGCTTCACCCTTGATCTTAGTGAGAAGACTTCTAGCTTATGCTCATTAAAGATAATATTTGCTGGTAGTTTTAGATAGATAGTACTTGTCATTTTAAGGAAAGCTCTATTTATTCCTGTGCTTCCTAGTAGTTTTTTAGTAGAAATGAATGTTGTATTTTTTCAAAAGTTTTTTCTGCATCTATATAGTGCTGATTTTTATTGATTTTATCATTTGTTGATTATGTTGATAGTTTTCTTAACATCTCTCCTCACCCCTCCCCTCTCTCTGCATGACTTTTTCTGAAAACCATTATTCCTCTTATGATTCCCCTCCTCATTTAAAAACAGAAAGAAAATAAACTCTTATGCCAAATAATCAGAGTCAAGCAAAATAAAGTCACACAATGCTTATGTCCAAAAATATAGATTTTTTCCCCCTGCATTTAGACTCCCAAACTTCTGCCAAGAGTTGGATAAAATACTTCATTATAGGTTCTCTGGAGACATACTTGGTCATTGTATTGATCAGAGTTCTTAAAATTTTTGAAGTTGTTTTTCTTTATAATGTTATATAATCTATCTTACAATGTTATGTAATCTATGTTTATGTAATCTATTCTCCTGGTTCTTCTCATTTCACTCTATATCAGTTCTTATCACCCATTATTTTCTGAAATTACCTTATTTCTTACAGCACGATAATATCCCATTACATTCATATATCACAATTCGTTCAGCAGTTCCCCAGGTGATGGGCACTCTTAGAGATTCTAGTTCTTTGCTTTTTATTTTTTCCTTTTAGTTCCACTTTCTGGATCAAGAATTTTGTTTTTCTTCCAGGTATTTACTCTCCAGTATTATCTTCCCTTTTAATTCACACCCTCTAGTCCATCCCTGCTTGTTTTCTTGCTGATTTTGATATCTTTCTATATTAAATTGTGTATGTGTTTGAGATTTTCCCTTGTCCTTTTCAGATAAAAAGAATGTTTGTCAACTGTTTGCTCCTTCTATAACTTTTTTCATGTTCACATACTCTTCTCCAAGTATATCTTCATGTTCATATGCTCATAACACCCCAGTTATGAGAAATAAATTTTCTTCCTCTATGCACTGGTATATTCCTTTTACTTTCCTTTCATTTTCCTTTTACCAAAACCCTCAGAACAGAACCAATCCATCTTCATTTCCTTTATTTTTCTTACGCTTCTTCATTCTATTTAAAAGACAATAAGATTCCAAAACAATACTTGTTTCTTCCCCCCACTATTAGAATATAAGCATTGTATTATTGTAGAACCTGTCTAGTTATTCAAATGGACATTTCTATGATTTTCTATATTCTGGTGTTAATATTTCAAGTTCCCACTCATTTCTGGTCTTTTCATCAGAAATATTTAAAAGTCCACTATTTCATCAAAATCACATTTTATCTCCCTATAGGATTATATTCAGCTTTGTAGGATAAGTTATCCTTGGTTGTGTAAGCCTCTACCTTTTGCCTTTCAGAATAAAGTATACCAAGAGCTCCTCTTTACAGTAAAAACCACAAGGTTTTGTGTTCTTTTGCTTATGGATCCTTGGTATTTGGATTTCTACCTTCTGGATGCTTATACTATTTTTGTCATGAAAGGTATATCATTACTGAGATTTTTACATTTTTTTTCAGGAAATAATCAGTGCATTCTTTCTGTCTTTATCTCACTCTTTGGTTCTAACATATCTGGGAAGTTTTAGTTTGTAAGATCTTAAAATATAATATACAGATTTTTAAAAAATCTTGGTTTTCAGAGAGTTAAATCATTGTTAAATTCTCTCTACTTGGTCTGTTTTCCATGTTAGTTGTTTTTGACATTTTTTTTCATTGTTTTGACTTTGTTCTAGTATTTCTTGATGTTTCACAGAATTAATACTATTTTGTTAATCTATTTTAGTTTTCAGGGAATTCATTACTTAGGTAAGGCTTATCATTTTCTCTCTTCTAAGCTATTTATTCTTCCATTTTTTTCCTTGAAAGCCCTTGTTCCTGTTTTATCTACTTCATTTCTTCTAGGCATTCATTTAGTTCTTGTGGAGAGCCCATCCCCCACCCCTTTTCAATTGTTGTGGATCTCCATATTTGCTTCTTCTTTTGAGCGGAATCTCTGGATCTACACTAAATCCTTATGCTAGCTGAAGTTTGATTTGATCTATACATCTCTTCAGTTGAAAAGAATGAATACTTAGGTGCTTTTGCTGACATTAATCTCCTGAAGTTATTCCCCTTCACCCACCTCTCATCTTTGAGGTTCAGAGTGTTGGATCTTTCATCACAGCTTCTTGGGATTTCAGATACCTTGGATACCTGGGATGTCCCAGTTTGAGTTCTACAGGGCCATACTGGTCTCTGCTACTCCCAGAGGACTTCTAAGATATCTACTCTGGGGTTTTCTGAGGATGGGAGAGTTCTCTGCCCTTGTTACTTCCAAATACTAATAGACTTCATGTACCTTTGTCTTACCTCTGGCCAAGCTGAGAGACTGAGCCTTTTTGACCTATATTAGTACTACATTTGCTAGCAATTTCCTTTTTTATTGTGTGGTGGCTTCTATGAAGTTTAGGTATGGAAGAAGTTACTATAATATCTTGTTGAATTTCTTGATCATTTATCAATCTATTGTGAATTTCTAGTTTTTGCTGGAGTACATATGTAGGAACTGAGTTTCTTCCCCTATTCAAACAGCTCTCTTGGTCAGAGAATCTATCCCTTTCTAAGTGTATGATCCTATGATGCTAAAATTTCATAAGAGCTATATTTTTATATATAGTTATAAATCTATTCTGGCTTGGGAAGCCTTTATTGACCAGAGTAATTTCTTTTCAGCAATGTTTCTTCTCCCTCTCTCTTTTCTTTTTCTATCTTTCTACCTTTCTTTTTTCTTTCTTTCTTTCTTTTTCCTTCTTTTCTTTCTTTCTTTTTTTCTTTCTTTCTTTTTTTCTTTCTTTCTTTTCTTTCTCTCTCTTCCTTCCTTCCTTCCTTCCTTCCTTCCTTCCTTCCTTCCTTCCTTCCTTCCTTCCTTCCTTCCTCTCTATCTCTTTTTTCTCAGCACTTTTAGAAACATTATTTCATCTGATATTGAGAAACTCTTAGTGACATGTCATCAGAAGAGAAGAATAGCAGGCTCCTAAGAAAAGGCCCATGCTGGAAGCCAATGGTGATTTAAAGAAAAAAATAACTAGTTCAGATGAACTTTAAAGTTGTAACTCTGTATATTGGTTGGAGAGGGATAGGGAATAGCTAGGAAAAACAGAAGAGGAGGAAAAAGAAGAGAAAAGCTGAAAAATAGATTTTAAATATTCTGCCATTTCATTAATATACAAGTCATTTAATGGTTTAGAAATGAAGGATTAGTAATAATCTCAGCCCAAGTTAGGAATTCCAGATGTAAGGGCAGGCAGGGTAGATAGCCACTTAAGTAGTAACATGCAGTAGGGTGCAATGCGATCTTTAAATATGACAAAAAGAAATATACAAAATTTCATGCTGGAAAATCCTGCTAATTAATTTTGTGTTATTTGTGCTGTAGAGTATTTGTTCTAGAGAAGACGGAGCCTTTGGAAGGACAGCCAAAGAGGTTCAATTTTCACATCTTGTCCAGGATGCACAAAAATGTCTCATCCCAGTCCTGTTGTCAACACTTCAAAGCATATGTGAGGAAGGGTATGTCCCTGCTTGGCTTTCATGTTCTTTTTGGACTAGGACTCCCAGAAGTCTGTTTGCCTCTCAAACTGCATCTATCATCCCTTCTCCCCTGCTCCCAAAGTGATTCATGTCTTCTATCTTTTTAAAAACTCTTGACCCATGTTGAATAAAGATTTTTTTGTTTGTTTTGTTTTTTTTTCAAAGCCCAAACACTGACTTATGGGTGTGTGTATGGGATAGTCCAAAGACAACATGGAGTCCATGAAGAACACATCTGCAATTCTGTGTAATTTCTGATCTCATCATAAACCAATACATTTTAAACTTTGTTGTCTCAGATTTATGTCTAATGTTTTCAAATACATTGGATTCATGAGCCATACCTGTGAAAATTGGGATTAAATAATGAGAACAGCTTTGTTCTAGCTTTGTAGCATATGCTCAAGAATGAGTAATGGGAAGAACGCTGAATTCTGTGTTCCATTCCTGTTTCTGTTACTACTACCTGTATAACCTTGGAAAAGTCACTTCTATTTGACTTAGTTTCCTCATCTGAAAAATTAGGAAGTTGGGCCAAAAACAGTAAACTAGTAACTTTATCATGACTTCAAGTGAAGGTTTTTTTCCAATCTCAAAATAATATTGAAATTATTGCATTCCTTTATATTTGGCTTCTGGTTTCCATTTCTTTGCACTAATTGCATAATGGTAAGTCAGTACACTTGCCCAGATTTGTTAGAAGACCTTTTTCAGAGGTTCCCTCCTATTTCCTCTTCCTTCCCCACCCCAAGATAAAAGCATTTCTCACTCTCAAGGAAGGGCATCTTTATTGTTTTGGTTTTTAGAAGGGAGATCAAACTCCACTGTGGGGTTACACTTCAAAATCTTTGATAACTCTTTGGAGTCTGCTACTCTCCATCCAGGAATATAAGCTATGCCAGGCTTTAATGATATTGATGATCAGCATAGCAGATAGGAATAAGGCTGGAGACATGATCAACGACTACTAAAAATGACCAGAGAAGTGTCTAACTCATTTAAAGCATCCCAAAACACTCTTATTTGTCTAGAGCATGTTAATGAGCTGAGAGGGACTGCATCTTGAGAGACAATGCATTCTGCACCAAGGTCAAAAAGCTCCACTTCTATTGAAGCCTTCCCTGAGTGGGCAATTGAGCCTCTAATGTTTATAGGTATGGTCACTTATTTGGTCAGAAGTCTGAATTCTTTCTAGAAATGGGATACAAATGGGATGTGGCATGAAGTAGGAAGAGAAGGGAATTAACATCAAACACTTACCTTCAGTTTAAGAATGTGTTAGCGTTAGTGGTCACTGGAGAGCCATGATTATAGTATCTATTCTCATTAGTGTTTACCAAAGGATGGAGAAAAATATCTCTGAAGTCAAGAAGGCTATGGATATCTATGATGACTACTCCTTCCTAAGTCATGTCAGGGAAAACTCCTCATGTGTAGCCTCATTTTTAGATCATTCAAGAAAATAGGCTCACTGTTATCCTAGTGGCATTCTGGGAGTGTAACACTAAGATGAAATCATTCATGCCTTGGAGTCATGTAGGTTTTCTTGATGTATAGCTGCTGTTTGGTTGTTTTTTCTTTTACTCCGAGGATGATTTTTTAAAAAAAAAACTTGTTGCAGACGTAAGATAATAAGGAGAGGAGGAAAATAGAACACGTACAAACCAAAGCTTGGAGACTTCCATTGACTTTTCTTTAAGATTGAAGCAGTCTATCACTACTGATTTTCTTCTTCCTCTTGGTGCATTGTGCTGCTCTTATACTGTTGTGAGTACATCATGTGTTTCCATGATCATTCACAGGAAGGCTCTTAAGATCATCTGAATATCTTGCCATCTGCCTATACTTTGAGAAATGGGCCAAAGACTTTTTTTAAAGTTTTTTTTTTTCCAACTTGAAATAAATCAAGTTTCTCCTTGAGGCTGGAGAATAAGTGGAAGGACTAAAGAGACAGGAAACAGGATGAATAGCTGCTGCTTAGCTCAAGTATTTTTTTAAAGGACTCACCCCAGAGACTGGAAAGAGTTGAATTGTTGAGCTAGTTTATGGCTCTAAAGCTAGCTCTCCAGCTTACTGATTTTCAAATCTTCTTTGACTTTGTTCCTATCTGTGCATCAGGGGGCAGCTAGGTGGTGCAGTGGATAGAGCACCAGTGCAGGAGTTAGGAGGACCTGAGTTCAAATCCCATCTCAGACACTTGAAGCTCACTAGCTGTGTGACGTTGGGCAAGTCATTTAACCCCAACTGCCTCATCCTGGGTCATCTACAGTCATCCTGATCACTGAATTCAGATGGCTCTGGAGGAGAAGTGAGGCTGGTAACCTGCACAGCCCTCCCTCACTCAAAACAGCGCCAAGTGCAAGTCATGTCATTATTTCTCTGATGGAATGGTCTTCTTTGGCAACGAAAGACGAACACACACATGGGTGCATCAGAAATGAGGTTCTTTAGCAGAATAATGAATAGTTCCTTACATGAAATGAGATTGTTGCAGGGACAGACTTCTAATCCTTGTTGTTCAGTTGAGCCTGACTCTTCATGACCCTGTGGATTGTACTGTACATGGGGTTTTATTGGCAAAGATCCTGGAGTGGTTTGCTATATTCTTCTCCAGTATATTAAGGCAAACAGAGGTTGGGTGACTTACCCAAGGTCACACAGCTAGTAAGTATCAGAGAATGGTTTTGAACTCTGGTCTTCCTTATTCCAGGTCCAGCAGTCTATGCACTGAGACATCTAACAGAATTTACTGTGTCTTACACATTAACCTGAGTTCAAATCTGGCCTCAGTCACTTGCTACCTCTATGACCCTAGGCAAGTCACTTAACCCTATTTGCCTCATATTTGTCATCTGTAAAATGAGCTGGAGAAGGAAATAAGAAACTACTGTAGTATCTTTGTCAAGAAAATCCCAAATGGGGTTATAAAGAGTCAGACATGACTGAAAATGACCGAACAACAAGAAACAATGACACATTAACCCTTTGGGTAGGAGATTACCCATTGCCTGAAAAGCATGGTATTGTCTGTGTTGATATGAGTTTTATGTACCTTAAGCCAATCCAGTGTATAGGTATATGTGTGTGTGTGCGTGTGTGTAGAGACACACATACATATTTGTGTATGTACTTTACACATGTATACACATGTATATCACAGTGATATCTATGAATCTCATTGGATCCAAAGAACCAGTTTGGGAGGGAAGTGACAGAAAGATTAATGCCATTTACAAATAAGTTGAGGAATATGGTGACTGGCCTAAGGTCCCACAGTGATTAATTGGTAGAATACCCACTCAAACCAAGGTCTTCATACTATGTGATCTAGGTTCTGCCAATTACATGGCACTGCCTTTCAGTATTCCTTTAAATTAAAAAAAAAGATGAGTAACTTCCGGTGACACTGAAGCTTATTCAGTTTTCAAAAACCCTTTCAGAACATTGTGCAGCATGAAGTAAGGTGCTTTGGTACCACATCCTCTGATTCAAGGCAGCTACAAAGAGTATGGTAGTTCAAATGCCTATAAAACAGAGTAGCCATTTTGATGATGAGAAAAGATGAATTGACAAACCATTAGTAATGGAAATGTCTTCACTTTTGATATCTTTTGATACTTTTGATATCCCCCAAAGAGGATAGTGTGTGTCATCTCCACAGCTCTGAGGATTTGCAGGTGGCATGAGGTAAGAAGTGAGCTTAAGGCCTGAGAAAGAAAGATTCTCTTCTTGTAGGTTGTATCCAATCAACTCAATGAATAGATCCTTAGGGCATTGAAGCTATTTTCAGATGTTCCTCCCTAGTCCAGAGTTCTTTAAGGATTGCTCACCAGGGGCTATCCTAGTCAGTGTGGACCCTGAGGCACATCACATTGTGTGTTTTCCTTCTTGCTCCAGTGTTTTCACACAGTTTCAGACGACAGTGAAGGTCAAAGGAAAGAAGGGACAAGTGTTCAGAGCGAAGTGTTCATGTGAAAGAGGGAGATCCACTCATCAACTTTTTTTGGTTTTGGTTAGAAGGGAAATGACACTATGGCTTAATTGCATGTGTGGTCTTTTATTGTTATTGTTTTGATGTGTTAGTTTGTGCATCTGCTTCAAAATAATCTCTTAAATATTTTATTGCTTTAAAAAAAAACCTGTCACTTCTCATCAGCCCCTCCCCCATCAATTTCTTTAAGTAAAGACAAACAGGTAAAACAGCCATGTTTGACAACACTGACAGCTTTCCGCACCCTTAGTCTACCACCTGTGTAATAAGAGGAATGAAGTAGCTTTCATGACCAGGATTCTGGTTCAAGATTGGTTATTGTATTAACCGGAATTCTGGTTGCTTCGAGTGCTTATTCTTACATCATTTTGGTCACTGAATACATGTTTTCCCTTGGTACTGCTTTCTTCATTGTGCAGTAATTGAGGTCTTCCTGTGTTTCTGTGACTTCTTCATGTGCTTCATTTTCTGTGACGGACTTTTATATTCTATTAATTCATGTGCCTCAGTTTGTTCAGTTACTCCCTCTTTTGGAGCTATCTTCTTTGGTCCAGTGCTGGTTGCATCCTTGTGCCAGGTGCTACCACCTTCCTGGCATGGTAGAGCCTGCCAGAGCTCTAGGCCTGGGAAAACCGGATCACTGTGCCCTTGCCCTAGCAATGACTCACCTTTTCTTTTACGTCTTTCCTTTCTGTTTGTTCCTTGCCTTTTCACTGTTCATCAGCATCTCCAAACGAGGCTTTGGAGTCAGAAAGGAACTGTCTGTCAAGTAGATGTTGTTACTACATTAGTTAGTTCTGGAGGCAGCTTTCTAATCAGTTAGAATGTCAAAACACATGATTGTCTATCTGTTGTTATCATCATCCTGCTCTCACAATCTTTTTACTAAGATGGTAGACAAGAGATAACCATAATTTGAAGGAAAGGTATTTTCTTTCATCAGTATCATAGAACAAGCAAGCTTCTCCATATTTCTTTTATTTTTCAGCTATCTAAAAGTTATTAAGCCATATAATCTTCTCTAGAAAATAAAGGAATTCAGTCAGTAAGAACTTGTCTACTTCTTACTCCCTGAAAGCTTTGAGAGGTGAGAAGATTGAAAAAGAAAGAAGAGGGAAAAGATCCTAGAAAATTTTAATGAATCATTGATGCTTGAAGGAAAAAAATGCTCCCATTTTATTTATTAATTTACTTATTTATAAATTTACTTATACATTAAAGAGGAAGGGGAACCAAATAAACTTTGAGAGAAGTCAAAGGAAGAAAGAAATATGGATGGGGAGGAATGGGAAATTTCCTTCACAGCAGAAAAGGAAGGGGAATTGAAGCTGAGCTAAACAAAATGTAAATATCAAGTCAAAGTGTGCGCATTCTCCTCATTTTTTTAATCCCTTAGAATATAATCACTTATTCAAGTGACTTTACTTCCAGAAAGCAGTGGGCACACTTGTTTGACAGATGTCTCTCCAGGTGATTCTTGTTCACAAGTAATACTTTTTTGGTCTCCTCATAATTCTTCACCCAAATAAATGTCCCTCAGTGAGCTAAACAGATGATATGGGTGTTGCCTTTATAAACAACTAACCCAAATCAGATCCACTCCACAGAATTATTCAGGATTTCACTAAATATGATTTATGGAGTTCTCTTAAATCAATTTTAAAAAAAGATCAATCAGACCCCAGTCTAAGCCACATTGATTCTTAGGCCTTATGGTAGAATGGTGTGGGTTCAGAATGAATCTATTTAGAAAATAAAAATATAGCTGTGTCTTGCCTCCAAACCCTTGTTTCTTACTGATAGAGGGTGAGGTTAAGAATTTAAGGTTGTTGTTGTTGGCTTAGGATATGAGCAGAGCCATCCCTAGTAATCTTTTACCCAGAGGAAGAAGTGTTGTGCAGGAAGACAAAGACAGTGACAAAATGTGGTGTGTGGTGCCAAAGAAGATAGTTCAACTATGGGTGTTGTCATGTGGGGAGAGGCAACAACCTAGAGAGCTTTCCTCTTATGAAGGTCAGAGGAGGAAATCCTATTCCTGGAGAGGGGACCTTGGTACTGGTTGCTTCTTTGTGGTTATGCTGCTCTTGTAAAAGCTGGTGGTTGCAAGGTTCAGGAACGTTTGGCAAGAGGGACTATGCCCTACCCACCTAGAAGGGTGAAATTTCCTTTTGAATGTTGATTCCCTGATATACAACCCCATTTCTCCCTGGACTAGTTACATATGTGAATCATAATGTCATTCCTGATCTGGAAATCAATCAGTCAGGGAATATTATTAAACATTGATTGAATGGCAGGCACTCTACAAGGCACAAGAAAGTGTTAGTTTCTACCGTCAATAGAATTTTGTCTTAACACACCTGTAGAGGAAGCATGCCTAGAGTTTTTGAGAAAAATGACAACAAAAACTGGTTCTCAAAAACTTAGCAATCAGACCTCATTGCTGATTACCAAAGGGATTGTGACATCATTTTTTAAAATTCTGTATGTAGTCTGGGCTCTGAAGGCCAACAAGTAAGTAGGCTGAGACATTGCTTTGGTAACTTACCTCAGAGGGAGCTTTTTGGGAATTGCTCCTCAATGTGAAGAATGACAAGCTGTGTGATAACTAAACCAACTCTGGGTGTGTTGTTGAACAAATGATATGGTTTTTTTTAAAAGCACAGTCCACAAACTGTTTTGCTTTGGTGTTAGACTTTGTTTTGTTATATTCAGCTGCAACTTGTTGCTTAATCCACAGCATCTTCCCGTATTGCAAAGTCCAACTGTTTTGAAGAATTTAGGTTTGGAGGACAATCTTTGAACCCAATTGGAAGCTGCAGGAATACTTCCACTAAAAGCTTCTTCTCAGTGTGTGTGGGAGGAAATGGGAGCTTTAAAACTCCAGCTAAATTACAGAACAAAAACAAAGAATGTGAGATAAAAGAACAGTGTGTGTGTGTGTGTGTGTGTGTGTGTGTGTGTGTGTGTGTGTGTGTGTGTGTTTAACCATATACTCAGGGCTTTTAAAGGAGCAGAGAGCAGCCCCTAAGAGATCACCATCAATTGAGGAAGCATGAATGCAATTTCTCTTCCACTTGGGACAGAGGCTCTTTTTCCCCTGCCCCCATGTCTCCTCATCTCGTGTTCAGAATGATGCATCAGTATTTGGAAAACCTACCTACTATACAGCAAAGGACACTTCTTGATTTCTGAGGCAAATAGGAAAATAGGACAAGAGAGCTAGTAGTCTGAAACAATCAAGCAGCTGGGAGGTGACCTTTTAGGTGGCAAAGTCTCATCACCATTGAAAGACTGGAGGGAAATATGGTAGCATAGCACCCAGTGAAGTCCATATAATGAACCCCTCTTTAGGATCATAGACTTAGAGCTATAAGAGACCTTATGGATCATTTGGGTCTTAGAGATGATCTTATCTACCCGTTATAGTTTAACAGATGAGGAAACTGAGGTCCAGACAGTGTTACTTCCTTAAGGTAGGACAGTTATTAAGCAACTTGTTTTCTGGTCTGTGCATCTCTGTGGCCAAACTAGACAGTCAGAGGTTAGTCAGGAGCCATAGCATCAAGTTCTGAGTTCCTAAATGAACTGATTTGACAGCACAGTCCTTGAAAATTACCTTTGGGATTGATGAAATCTAGTGAGGATTGCCAACCTCTCAAGTTCCAGGGCCGACATTAGCAATTATTCCATCTCCTCCCTCTGATTATCTGCAGTTTTCTTCCATCTCTGTTGTCTGTTTCCTTTTTAATAACTTCTTGACTGCCAATGTTCCAATCAATATTGGGCGAGGGATGGTGTGGGGGTGGGTAGAGTGAAAGAGGAGAGATGTAGGAAAGCTCCCAGTGACAAGAGATTATTTAGACAATAGAGATGTTTCAAGCTCTTTTTTTGCTGGAGGAGTCCTTTGTGCTCACATATTTGGGTTTTATTCCAAGCTGTGGGTCTAGCCAGGGGAAGAAGCTTCTGACAGGTTCATTGAACTACCCTGTGAGAGAGAGAAGAAAGGTTGAGGTTTCACTGTATCTTTGGTCATAAGAATGTCCAGAATTTTCAGGCTTAGCAAGAATTGAGCTTGAGACCTTCTGGGAAGGAAAACATCACTTCTTGTAAGTTTGTATCACAAGAAACTCAATGAACAGATCCTTCGGGTATGAGGTTATGTGCAGATGGTCCTCCCTAGTACATAGTTGTTTAAGATTGTCTTTCTCAAGGCCACTCCTAGAGAGTTCAAGTCCTGAGGTAAGCCAGTACATGTGTGGTATAGCCAAGATCTTTCCTTTTGTGAGTGTTGATGGGAATGGGATGGGGGAAGCAAAGCCCTGTGACTATATTACATCTTTCTGTTGATGTGTCATGATAGAAAGTATTTTATGCTAGCCTTATAACTTCCTTAAGATGAGGAATTCCAGTTTATAGAATTTCTTTTTCCTCAGTTGTTTTCCCAAACCATGAATTCTGTTTGAGGAATTCAGATTTGACTGGTTTGCATGATGGATTATGGATTTGAGATGTGAAAATTGGAAGAAAGATGAACATAGTATAGCTTTTTTAAAAAGAGAAAGTCAAAGCATTAGGTTCTGTTTGGTGTGCTCAATTGATTCAGAACATTTGGATACTTACTGTGTAGAGGCTGCAATGAATCAGCAAGGAAGAATTTTTCTTTGGCAAATTTCATTCCAATAGGGATTTCCCTTTGGTGTAGTCATAGATCATATATCTAGAACTAGAAGAGACCCCCAGAAGCCAGTTAAACCCATCTCCTTCATTTTAAAGAAGAGAAAACTGGGGTCTCAAGCATGTTAGTTGACTTGCCCAGGGTCATACTGCCACTTATTATCAAAGGTAGACTTTGAACCCTGGTCTTCTGATTTCACAGCCATTGAGTGATCTTTCTATTGTACCGCATTTATTATTCCCATTGGGCCTGTCATAATATCATACATTTAAAGGTAGGAAGAGCCTCATAGGTCTTTTATTCCATTCCCCTCATTTTATAGTTGAGGACACAGTAGCCCCATAAGGTTAAACTATTTGCTCAAAGTCATACAGATGGTTAGCATCAGAAGCAGGATTTGAACCTGGGACCTTTGATTCCAGATTGCTGCTGTATCATCTTATTCTCAGTAGGGCTTATACTATGAGTTCAAACTATCTCACTGCTAAGGACATGGAGTTTCATTGAGTTGTTTTTAGGGTAATGAGGTAGTTTTTTAGGGAAGGGATGAGAAATTGGGGAGGGAGAGAAGGAAGGAGACTATATTTGGGAAAGAAGTATTGGTGCCCATGACTGGTGCTGGAACTTTCTCTTTAGCTCTTGGAAGGCTATCCATTCCCTTAGCGGTAAGGAGTACCTTCAGTTAGGATGGAAGTCTTAAGACTGTCAAATGGGGATGATAGAGGCAAAGGACAGTGATGAGGGAGGAAGATACTAGCTTGAAAAATGGTAACTATAACTGGCAATTTTTTGAAGACATAGAGTGATGTTTTTAAAGATGTATTTCTTACTGTGCTGGAGATGTACATCATTATTTCAATGGATGGATAATTGCAGAAGCAGACTATATTGGCACTGATCAAAACCCATATGTGTCTTCTTTTCACTACAATTATTGGCATTTTGCCATAAAAGAAAGGGTCTGCCTAGTAGAAGAGTCTTTCTTCTAATTTTAAAAATATTTTGTGAATATGTGTGACACCCAGATGTGTGTTCTGTTTGTATGATGGACTCACTTCTTTTTTCTAGTCATATGTGCCTTTGATGAGGCCTTGTGCAACACTTCATATGAATGGGACATCTTGGATCATATATTGCTGTCTACTTATACCTACCCATCAACCCATTGTACCTTTGAATTGTCCTTTGGGTCTCCTGCAATTTTGATTCTTCGAAGATATTGTACATGTGCATATATACACACATAAAGAATTGTTTTAACTCAATTTCTGATTGATTTTTCAATTGGACATGGCTGCCAACATTTTACTTTTAACACCTCTGTCAAATAGTTAATGATCTGTAAACTAACACTTAAATTTACCAATTTACTAACACTTAAATTTATCTCTCTTTACAGAGATCCTACAGTGATTCTTTTGGCAAAGTAAAGCAGGTTTTTGTCTTATGACTCTTCTTCCTCCATCCTTACTCGTTTTAGAGGGTCAGATTTCTGAGTGGCCTAGATCACTCCCCTTTGCTCTGTTTACCAGGAGAAGGGAATAGCTCTTGCCTAGAAAATCATTCACTCAGCATGACCTATGACTTCCTTTTCTCCTCTGTCAGAACTGATCAATAAAGAGGACCTGACCACTTGACATAAGTAAGATGCATTTAGAAAAATGCATCTAATAGGAACTACTGACCCCCTGGTAAACAGTTAACATTTTAACTTACATCTTGGCATTTATAAGTTCTGGAATTACATGTACATATCTTTATGTGTATTTGTATATATGTAGATGTGTACACATATAAAGGACAGGTGTATATAGGTATATACATGTGTATATATGTAGTATACATGTATACATAGGCATATGCATGTGTGTATAGATTCAGTGTATGTATGTGCATACATGTGGATTTGTATAGAATATCTATATAAAATAAATCTAGATGTGTTTTATACATATAGAGACAGGAATAAATATAATAAATAGCATTTTGTCTATAAGTATATAGATATGATATAAATCTGTGTGTTACATATATATAGATAGGAATACAACCATATATTACACATGCACATTTTAAACATAATGTATTATATTAATTTTAGGGCTTACAAATAAATATTTATGTAATATACACATGCATACATGTATGCATATGCACATTTATGTAAAGATTAAAATAGCTCTGTTAATTATATCATTAAGCCCACAGGAAAAAAACATGTTTACTTTATAAGAACTCAGTTTGTACGTAGTAGTTTAAGAACATAAACTAAGATGCTATGGAGCTCTATTCCCCTTGAACACTGACTTGGGAAATGGACTCTGAGAGAGTCAGTCTTTCAGTTTTCACACTCGTTTCTATCAATATCTTTTAAGAAGCAGATTGCCTAATAAGGCATTCAGCCTTGGATTTAAAGATCTCCTATTATCCAAGGAGTTTGAAGATTGTTCAGTCTACAATTGGTTACCTGGTTCAACATATAAAATGAAACCTAATTTTTTCTCCCTTGGTTAGAAAACACGAGTGTTGTCTGTTCCCAGTGAGCTTGTTTGGGTAGAGTACGATGATAATAAATCCAATATTCCTGTTCCTTTAACTGGAGGGAGCCACTTTTGAAGGCCGCCTCTGATTGTCTCCCATCTGTCACAAATGTGTGCCTTTGCTCACCAGGAGTTCTGATGAACAGGTTGGGGATGCTTTACTATAAAGATAACCCCAATATTGAAAAAAACAATCAGAGGAAAACTTCTACACCTACTAGTCATGATTCAGTTGTGTCAATAATCTTTAATTATGAAGACCTACATATTCAATTACATCAATGCAGTGAACATTTCTTATGTACTTACAACATGCTCTGTACTGTGCTATTTAGACCAAGGGGATATACACTATAATATTAAAAACAGTCCCTGCTTTCAAAAGACTTACATTTTGCTAGAGGATACAACATGTAAATAGGCAGGGCAATATAAGGAAGCTTGAGAAGGGAAGGAGAACTTATAAGAAAGACTTCCCTTAGAAAGTGGATAATGGATAAGCTTGAAAGAAAATTGGTGACTCTATGAGACGGAGGTAAGAAGTAGAGCTTTCCATGCCTGGGGCTGAAGTTAGCCTACCTGGGGTGGGAAACCTGCGGCCTCCAGGTCCTCAAATGTGGCCCTTCGATTGAATCCAAACTTCAGAACACGACGTGTTCAATTCAGGCAAAGGGCTGCACTTGAAGATCTAGAAGGCCACATGTGGCCTCGAGGTCTCAGGACCCCACTTCTGGGCTAGAACAGAAAATGTGTGAAAGAGAGTAAGGTGAAATAGGCTGGGAAAGGTAGGGGGAGCCAGATTGTAAAGGATTTAAAATGCCAACCTCAGGAATTTGTTTTGATTTTCATGGTAATAAAGTAGGGTAGTGATGAGGTTAGACCCTGCTTTAGGAAATTTATCTTGGCAACTGGATGAAGGATGGATGGACAGCAGAAAGACTGAAGATGGGGCACTGTGATAGGAGATTTGAGATCTAGTCCACGTAAGAGATATTGAGTTCCTTAGTTAGAAGGGTCACCAGATGGGAGCAGAGAAACAGACAAATGGGAGACTTCAGGGATGATTGTTTACTTCAGTACCTCTTAAACTGTGGGACACAATCTCAGATGAGGTCATAAAAATTTTGGTAATGGTAAAAGGTTTCTGAACGTGCAATAACCAAAAATTAATTTAAACTTAATTTTTAAAATGCATAATGAATCCAAGGTATTTCTAGAAGCACTTACCCATATTGCATTCTTCACTGTAGCCTTGCTTCTGAAAACATGACATGCACATTTTACACTGTCCGTGCCCTCAGGCCATGCAACACTGAGGAATGCTGCCAAAACTCCAAAAGGGGTCACGTGTGAAAAAAAGTTTAAAAAGCCCTGGTTTATGGGACAGTCATAAGGGAGAAGAATGTGTTTAGGATGACTACAAAACTATGAATCTTGGGTGGCTGATGCCATGACAGTTTCCTCATTAGAAAGATGCAAATTTGGAGGGGAGAGGGTCAGGTTTGGGAGTAAGACAGTGAGTTACTTGAGATGCCCACAGAATATCAACATGAAAAGGTTCAGAAGGTAAATGATGACATGGCACTAGCGCACACCAGGGAGTTTATGGTTGGGCATCTGAACTTGAGGGTTGTCAGCATGTTTTGGCTGTAGAATTTTACAATTGTGTTTGACTCTTTGTGGCCCCATTTGAGGTTTTCTTGGCAAAGATACTGGCGTGGTTGGCTCTTTCTTTCTCCAGCTCTTTTTATAGATGAAACAAATAGGGTTAAGTGACTTTGTAATGTTACACAGCAAGTGTCAGAGGCTAGAGTTTTGGTTCATGAAGGTGGGTCTTTCTGATTCCAGGCCCAGGGCTCCATCCACTGTGCCACCTAGCTGCTATCAACAGACACGACAAACCAATGGCAACTGGTAATATCACTATCAAATGAAACTTTTATAAATTGGACTTTTTAGGGGAAAAGGGTGTATTTTCTACCATGAAAGGAAATACCAGAGAAAAATAGTATCACTTAAGAATTTTCATATCTTCATACATTAAAATATGAACATCACAAAGCATCCCTTCTGGCCCCCATAGTTTTATTCTGATTTTTCTCCCTGTTTTCAATTCCTTAAATTCTCTGAGCCAGCTTGCTCATCTCCCCCATTCATTTGATCTAATTTTCTCTTTCTCTGTTGTAGCCCTTGATTTCTTCCTCCTTTGGTAAATTCTCTTGCACCCTTAGCCCATTTTTGAAAGGTTTGGATATGATTCCGAGAATGTTAGATCTTCATAGAAAGGATGTATTCCTTAAGCAGTGTTTCAGCATAGTCCCTGTCATCCCTATAGGAGCTGACAAAGGCAAATGCAGGGGTGCACATTTAGGGTCAGGGCAGAGTTTGAGCTTGCAACTTCTTATACCCCAACCTGGCACCCTGTAAGTACTACATTACTAAACAGCTAGGCTATGTACAGTAGAGTTGTGAGCATTTCATTCAAAATTTGTGAAATAGTATAGGAAACAAAGCTTTTGTCTACTGAGAATATATCCTGACACATTTGAGTTTGGGAGGCTGCCTGTTTGTCTCTGGTAGGATATTTGGAAGTTCTTACAGTTCTAAGAGTTTTGTTGAATTGTATAGTAAACCTTGGAAAAGCAATCAGTCTTTGCATTTTTATTTGACCCTAGTGTCATGCCTTTGGAAGTTTTTCTTCATATGAACATGAATGTGTCTTTCTGCTATCCACTACATATTTCATTTATTAAATCTAAAAGTGAGGTCAGGTGGAACACTTCTCTATTTAAAAATTTAAAAGCTAAAAGCTTGTTTTAGGACAGTATTTAGTTTTAATGGAAATGCCACATAGTGGGGGTGGGGTGGCGTTGCTGCCTGCTTTTGAACATGTTGGAGTGAGGGAGGGGGGGTGGGTCTTTGTTCAAAAGAGGCTTCATCTCTCACACTAAAGAACCTTCACCCTCAGGAGAATTAGGTGTATCAACAGAGGAAGAAATTGAGAGCTATCTAAATCTGGAAGCTTACCAGATGGAACAAAAACCCTGGCATTTTTAAAAGAAGGAGGGTGAAGAGAGGAGGGATCCATTTATGAGCTGTATAAAATGTAATTTTGTTTTAAACCTCACTAAAAGCTATATAGGTCATGGAGACAATCAGTCTTTTATTCTTTGAAATAATTCACATTACAGTCTTGTGTATTACTTGCCTTATCAAATAAAAGCCTTTAGACTTGTGTGGGCAGATAATTACAAATTGATTTCTGGACCTCTCATTTTGGGAATGGTTCTTACCCTCATCCCCCCTCCCCCCCCCCTGCCTCTGTCTCTGTCTCTGTCTCTGTCTCTCTCTCTCTCTCTCTCTCTCTCTCTCTCTCTCTCTCTCTCTCTCTCCTCCAAGCGTCTTATGGTTCCCCCACACACACCCCCTTCCTATATAGATGCAGGACTACTGAAATGATCTGGTCAGATGAGGTAAACTGCAAAGCTATATGAAATAACCATTTTTATTTGAAACTGGGAATTGAATTATAAAGGTGTTGGTTATACATCCATCCAGACAGAGTATTTGTTTTAAAGTCATGTTCTACCTCTGTGCGCTTCAAACTGGAAAGAATGATCACAAACTGGAAGCAATAAACCAGCAAGAAATGGCAATGAAGTCCCCAAGTATATATCCCAATCTGTCTGCCTTTGTTTTACTTTCTTGTTGCAAAATCTGTCATGTGAAAGATGGAGAACTGGCTACCAGACAGCATCCTGATCACTCACAAAACTATGCACCCTGATCTTAAGGTTGAAAAAGATTGGGCTTTAATAAAATTTTAAATATGTTAAATCTACAATACCATCAAGAAGTCTGGTACTGAATTATATGAATTTATGTCAGCATTAAAGAAGGTCTGTGCCATAAAAATCTTAGATTCCCTAAAGAAACACAGAATCTTGGATGAGCTAGAAGAGTCCTCAGAAGTTATTTACTTCAGCCTCCTCATTTTACATATGAGGTAAGTGATCATAGATGTCAGAGTGGATAGAGCAGCAGATTCAGAAAGAGTTGAATTCAAATCTTGTCTCCAACATAAACTAAGTACTCACTAGCTACTTATCTATAAAATGAGGAGGTTGGATTTCCTGACACCTGTGGGCTCTTCCCCCTCTAAGTCTATAGAAATTTAAGGTCACCAAAACAGTAACTTGTAGAACTTGGATTTGAACCCACATCCTTGAGTCCAAATCTTTTGCTGGTGTGTGTGTATGTGTGTGTGCATGTGTATAAATTTTATGTATATATTTTATGTATATATGTATGCACACATGAACTCACATATTTGTATGTAGTTCCAGATCATAACGACATACATGAATCTCCATCACCTAATGAAAGAAGCAGAAAAAAACCTTTGAAATTCCGTTTCTTGATGAAAGTCTTTCTGGGCTTGTTTGCAGCGACTGATGTTAATTATCTCCTTAACACCTCCCTGCTACTCAGAGAGCATTAACTACTGTTAATTTCTGCTGAGGCTGTCCTGGAGTTCCAAACCCTTATGCCAAATGGCTCAGAAATACCTTCGAAATAGAAACATTTTTATGTTCTGTTCCACTTTTACTCTTTTCTCTTATTAATACACTCCTGAGGAACACATGATTTCCCCCACTTCAGGCCCAAGTCAAGAGCATTTTCTAGGAGAAAATTAAGTTGCACTCACATTTCCATATATTGGTTTCCACATATTCATTTAGCATGTATACGGTTATTGAATTAAGTTTTGGGCCAGTGTCAGTCATACCCCAGGTTTCCAGGGGATAGGTAGAAGTGATTTACCTGGTTATAAAGTGAGTTGTTCAGAGTGTACACAGATATTACCCGCTTGCTTCTGGCAGGCCACAGGTATCACTCATTTGGACAGATCAGACATTGCCACCAACTGGTGGCTACTTCTTGCTATATAATGATCCGACACTGAAAGAACTTCACATTTTCGTATGAGGTGGCAAACTTGAATTCCTCAATCTCTCCTCCAAATGGTGACAGTGTATATATGTAGGGGAGGAGGAAGGTTTCTTCCTTCAACCCTTCAGAGAGTATTGAGTCTTTCAGTGACGAATTGAGGATGTGTTGGTGCTTCCCTACCTTATATTATTTTGACCATTTTAACATGACACCTATAGTAGGGAGTCTACTACTTGCTTGACTAGGCAAGCTTGCACGAGTCCCCTAGTTGTCTTTTTTTCTTTTCCTTTCCTGAGAAGGTGATTGAGCATTAATGTTGAGGTAGATATGTCCAAGTCTGGAGGTGGCTGTTGGATTTCGAAAAGTTCAAAGGTCCTAGACTCATTAAATACAGCTGACTAGTGACAAAGGAAATTTATCAGAGAAGATAGTTGAGGGTACAAGAAGGAGACCAAAACCTTAGCTTGGGTTACTAGATAGAAGACATAGACTTTGAGGGAGATAGTACAAAGTCAAAGTCAAATAGAAAATGCCTAGTCAATTTCTTTTGAATCATCTTATGTCTGATGAGGCTTAAGTATGAGCCTCCAAAATATATTGTACCAGTACTCACAAATTGTTACTGAATCTTCTTTTAAGTTATCATGTCAGTGTGCATGGGTAAGAGTCCTTTGTGTTTTAGTTTTTCTTTTAAGTGTAGGAAATACCTGTCCCATACCTGATTTATATTGTATGTTGAATACTTTACACCTTTTGGGACTCCTAGCCATAAATTAATAACCTAAGCCATAGGCATTTTTTCCATAGTTTGTGGGTTGGAGTATTTAATGAGACAAAGAATATGAAAAAAGTGTGTCAAACTCCCCTCTTATTGGAGGATTTACATCCCTACCTCACTTCTTAAGTCAGAAAACTGAGACTCAAAATATAATAGCATCTCCAAAGATGTGCTGCTACTTAGTGGGAGAACTAGAACCAGAATCCAGTTCCCCTGACTTCCCTTCTTAAGATGATACCATACTAGATATTTTTATTGTACAAAGAATGTTTGGATGAATTAATTCAAAGGCATTTATTAAGTACTATTTATTGCATTTATTATGTGCCATGCACTATACTTAGTGCTGGAAATAAAAATTACCCCAAAGAAGACTGGGAAAAATTGAGTCTGGCCACTGAAGTTTCAAGTAATGGGGAAAAAGATGTACATTGGATAGATAAGAGACATAGACGAGTGATTCCTGCCTCTACTACTTATCCCTTTTCTCATCTTAGGCATCCTCTATTGGTCCTCAATATCTTCCTCTGTTAAACAAGAGTTTGGCTTGGTGATGTCTGAGATCCCTTCCACCTTAGTCTTTCTATAATACTCTGATGCAAAAGAATCATGAAATGGAATGATTTCCTTGAATATTTTTCTCTTCTTTCAGCTTGTTTTTCCTCCAAAGGTTAGAAGAGGCAAAGTAATCCATGGAAACATCACTGGTTCTGTAATTAGACAACTTGGCTTTAAATTTTGGCTCTGACAAGTCATTTAACGAAGGCAAGATCTTTGGACCTCAGTTTCCTCATCTCTACAAAAGGAGATTTGGTCTAGATGGTTTCTAAGCTTTCTTCCAACTGTTAATCTGTGATCCTATATGTGACCACTAACAATTGTTTTCTTCCACGTAGATGTATTTCATCAATTCCTCTCCAATTTTTTTTCCAAAGAAAATTTTCTGAATTCTCCGAGGATCCATAATTGGATCTTTAGTGTGGATACCCCTACCTTTGAAGCAGGGTAAAAGCCCTCTATGTCTAAGTGCACCCTCTTTCTAAGTTCGTGTAATCAAGATAATTCAAAACTTAACAGTCATGCTTCTGATAATGAACTTCTATGGCCTTAATTAGACTGGCCCTCAGTCATTACATTACATATGGGGCAGTGTACTAAGAGCTTCTGACTTAAGAGTACCTCTTATAATTTGTGTTATGTTGGCATTACTTTTGAGAAGTCAGAGTCACCTCTGTTCCACAAGGAGATACAAGAGTAAAATTTTAATGGATATTAAAGTGTCCTTATATTTACACAAAGAAATACATATTTCAGCTTTCAATTCTTAGTTGTGTTAAGTGTTTTTTTTTTTTTTCATAAGATAGCAGAGTCCTTTTTCCTAGCCTCCCATTTTGGGGGAATATATTTGTTGTGTTGAGAAAGAATTGGTTCTGCCACTCCAGGGAAGGCATCCTAACTGGGTAGGATATTACTTGGACAGATGGTTTGTTTCTTCTGTTTAACTGCTTTTTTTAACCACTACTTCCCAGTGATAATTGGAGAGTTAAAGACAGTGACTCTATTATCATGCTCAATTAATCCTTGCTCTTTTGGCATATCATGAGGAATCCTAAAGGTTTTATCAATCAGTGGTCAAAATTCCTTAGCTAAATGCAAAAATCCCTATCATATCTCAAGAGAGTGAATTTGTCACCTAAAGATGGTCTGAGAATTCACAAAGGTTAGATACTTCATATAGCTGGATAGTTTCCTCACTGGTATGCCCAGATATTGTGCCAATCCACAGAGGTGATGTACTGAGGGAAAACTAATCTACTTCCCTAATACTCCAGTGCTTTTAAAAAAAATCATAGTAAGGGACTCAAGCAGATGGCCTTTATATTTCCTTCCAACTCTAAATTAGTGCCTTATCATGACATGAAAATGACCCTGAGTTCTCAAAGGCTTTGCTTGCCATGTTCCTGATGTGGAGAAAAGACTTTGAAGATGGTCCTAGAGGTAAACTGAGTCTCCTGTATAGGGACCAGCCTGACAAAGTATTAAGTGGCTCATCACCGTTGTGTTCATCCTTCATTGCCGAAGAAGACCATGCCATCAGAGAAATGATGACATGACTTGCACTTGACTTTGTTCTAAGTGAAGGAGGGCTGTGCAGGTCATCAGCCAGACTTCTCCTCCAGAGCCATCTGAATCTAGTGACCAGATATTCATCAGGATGACTGGAAATGACCCAGGATGAGGCAATTGAGGTTAAGTGACTTGCCCAAGGTCACACAGCTAGTGTCTACTTGTCTGAGGTGAGATTTGAACTCAGGTCCTCCTGACACCTGCACTGGTGCTTTATCCACTGCACCACCTAGCTGCCTTACCTGGCTCATCACCAGTAGGCTGGTCACAAAAGATGAATACTTTTGTCATGGCAACCCATAAAACAAATAAAAATCCAAAATGACTTTCATTCTTTGTGGTCTCCTTCTGCTTCCACAGGGATACTAGTAGTGGTAGAAAAGAGAAAAAAAGATGCATAAAATTGGCCCTTTTTGTATTGCCTATAAGTATTAACTCATCTGTAGATACACTTAATATACAATATCTGTCCAGTGACCAGTGAATTGAATGAGTGGATGAAAATAGATGGATTAAAAAGCATTGCTAATCTTTGCTTTTTGTAAGTAAGCCGCACTAGTAATGATAATGACAGATGATATCAGGAGACAAAAAAGATGTTCTGGCTAATTGTATGCTTAGATGACTTCCCCTGGGTCACATAGTTAATAATGACAGAGACGATTTGAACTCAAGTTCTTGGACTTCAAATAATAGCAACAACGACAATAGTCATTTTTGTTGTTTTTGTCCAGTTGCTTCAGTCGTGTCCAACTCTTTGTAACCCCATTTCGGAATTTTCTTGGCAAAGATACTGGAGTGGTTTGCCATTTATTCTCCAGCTCCTTTTACAGATGAAGAAATGAGACAAACTGGGTTAAGTGACTTGTCCAGGGTCACACAGCTAGTGTCTGAGGTCCGTTTTGGAATCAGGAAGATGTCATCCTTACTCCAGGTTCAATCTTCTGTCTACTATACCACCTAGTTGCCCCAACTAACAGTCAGTATAACACTTTATAGTTTACAAAGCATTTTATGCTTATTTCATCTGATTCTTACAACCATCCTGTGATGTAGGTGTTATGATTATGTTCATTTTAAAGATGTGGACATTGAGACTGAAAGAGGTTAAGAAACTCGACTAGGGTCACCTAGTTAAAAAAAATAACAGAAACAGAATTTGAATCTCCATACTCTGGCTTCCATCTCCACTTCTTTGGCCCTCTATCAACCTTAAACAGGCCAGTGGACTTCCTTATTTCCACTCTTGAAGTTGTTTGATTTTTATTTTTCCCAATGCTTTCATTTTAGCAAGACAAAAATTGTTTGAAAATTTAATTGCTTCTAATATGGCTGAGGATTAGGACATGTGAATCTATAGAACTTGTTCTTACAGTCAAATACATTTTATATCTTGTATAACATTGAACTAATTGAAAATAATTATTTTCTGTTGAGTTGGAGCTTCCCCCTGTAAAAATCTATGTGATCCTATCATATACTCTCCCTGGGTCCATGGTATCCTTCCTCCAAAAGCCTCATCACGGAAAGCAGTACAGCTTTCCCTGGGGTGTTGGTAGGCAATCTAGTCCTCAGAGAATGAGGTTTGTGATTTTTGCTCCTTTTAAGTTAATGAATTGGGCCAGCAAGTCTACAATAGTAAGATTTGCTTTGTGATTGTGTCCCTTTTCCGTACTGTTGGTGAATCCCCCTTTTCTTTCACTAACTCACTCTATTTTTCTTCTGTCATTTCCCTGTGCCTTTCATCTTCTGTTTCTCTTTTCATCTGCGCTTCCCCCTATTCCCTGTGCCCCCACTCTTTTCTCCCTTGATCTCAATGCTGTAATGAAAGTCCTAGTTTAAAAAAAAAAATCTCCCAGAGAGGCCCAATTAAATATATAAAACATGGTTTGTGTATGAAGGTTGGAATTTTTGGGCTCGTGAAAAGCAGGAGTCTACAGGTAGAGAATGAAAGTTAAGAAGGATTCTCCTTGTAATCTCACTCCAACTCCCCCTTTCTTTGACAGATTATTTGACTAGTTAGGAGCATTACTAGGAAATGAGCCTTTGGCAATTTGCCCTTCTCCCCTCTCCCAGCAGTGTACAGTTTGCCAAATAATTACATTCTCTAGCAGTTGTTTCTGCATGTAGTGGAGAAAATACAGCATTTTCTAAAGTTTTACGAGAATTCAAGGCTTCTCTCTTTGCCCTCCAGTCTGCCCAGGTACAAGCAATCCCTTCCTCCCCAAATCAGAGCTTTTCCCCTCTTATCTGAGTTTTTTTTATGTACTAATCATAGCCTAACTTATATTTTAGTTGTCTGTGTAGATATATTTTCTTTGCCCCATTCCTATGGATTATACATTTCTAGAGGCCAGGGAACTTATTCTTGTCCATTTTTATCTCCCCAGCACCTAGTAAACATTAACTTTATTATTGGAAAAACTGCAGACTCTGATAGAGCAGAACTTCAGAAATTCCAAATCTGAAATAATTTGAATAAAGACTAAAATATGAGTTGTGCTGCTTATGAGGACAGAATTTGCTAAGCAAATTAATTGCTGGTTTATAAAAGGTGAGATTTTAAAGTTAATTTAAAAACTACTGGCAGGCAGATTTTGAAAGCACCTCCAACAGCATCGAAGAGCTACATAGCATAAGCATACAAATTATATATTAATTAGGAATCATTGCAACCTACTTATTAAAGCAAGTACTCTAAGACCCCCTACTAGTCAACACTTGGTTAGCCTAATTCTATTTAATGAATAATAAAAATCATAGATCACTTTGACATAATGCTTTAAGGTTCACAACATGCTTACCTTTCAGCAACCCTCTCTACTAGTATTAATTCTCCCATTTTACATAAGCAGAAACCAAGACTCCAGATTTGAGGGTGCTTGTCTGAGGTCAGACACAGATAGTTGTAGTCCCTGGACTAGAACATTTCTGACACCAAATATGTGCTCTTTCTGCATTCGTTCTGTTATACTTGAAAGTAATAAAATAGCATTTTTGGTTTAAAAAATGCGTTATTCAGCTTTCACTAATTCACAATGACCTTCTCTCTGTTAGTTTAAGAATGAAGTTGTCACCTTCATTTACCTGATATTGAATATAAAACACAAAATAAATGGAAGGGAAAGAAATGTTAGGGAAGGTGGCCTAACCCTACCAGATCTCAAAGCAGCAATTATCAAAACCACTTGGTACTGACTAAGGAACAGAAGGGTAGACCAGTGGAGTAGGTTAGGTGCTCAAGACACATTAGTCAATGACTATAGCAATCTACTGTTTGATAAAGCCAAGGACCCCAGCTTCTGGGATAAGAACTCAGTGTTCAACAAAAATTGCTGGGAAAACTGGATAGCAGTGTGGTGGAAGCTGGACGTAGACCAATGCCTGACACTGTACACAAGAATAAAGTCCAAATGGGTACATGATCTAGGTATAAAGATGGATACTGTAAACAAATTAGGGCAGCAAGGAACAGTGTATTTATCAGGTTTATGGAGAATGGAGAAATTTTTGACTAAACAAGAGATAGAAAACATTATGAAGTACAAAATGGATAATTTTGATTATATTAAACTGAAAAGTTTTTGCACAGACAAATCCAATGCAACCAAGATTAAGAGGGAAACAGAAAACTGGGAAAGAAATTTTGCAACTAGTGTCTGTGATAAAGGTCTCAGTTCTAAAATATTTAGAAAACTGAGTCAAATGTACAAGAATACAAGTCATTCCCCAATTGATAAATGGTCGAAGGATATGAACAGGCAGTTTTCAGAGGAAGAAATTGAAGATATCTATAGTCATACCAAAAAAATGCTCTAAATCACTATTGATTAGAGAGATGCAAATCAAAACAACTCTGAGGTACCACATCACACCTATCAGATTGGCTAACATGACAAAACAGGAAGATGGTAAACTTTGGAAAAGATGTGGGAGAGTTGGAACACTAATTCATTGCTGGTGGAACTGTGAGCTGATCCAACTATTGTGGAGAGCAATTTGGAACTATGCCCAAAGGGCTACAAAAATGTGCATACCCTTTGGCTCAGCAATATCACTTCTAGGACTGTATCCCCAAGAGATCATAAAAATGGAAAAGGTTCCCACATGTACAAAAATATTTATAGCAGCTCTCTTTGTGGTGACCAAAAACTGGAAATCAAGGTGATACCCATCAATTGGGGAATGGCTGAACAAATTGTGGTATATGAATGTAATGAAATGCTATTGTGCTATAAGAAATGATGAACAGGAAGACGTCAGAGAGGTCTGGAAAGACTTAAATGAACTGATGCTGAGTGAAAGGAGCAAAACCAGGAGAATTTTGTACATAGCAACAACCACAGTGTGTGAGGAATTTTTCTGGTAAACTTAATACTTCATTGCAATGCAAGGACTTAAAAAATTCCCAACGGACTCTTGAAGCAAAATGCCTTCCCCATCCAGAGAAAGAACTATGGAATTGGACTGCACACAGAAGCTGACCATTTTCTTTTGTATTATGTTTTGTTTTGTTTTATGATTTCTCTCATTCATTTTAATTCTTCTATGCAACATGACTAAGGTGAAAATGTATATAATAGGGATGTATGTGTGGAACCTATATAACATTGTATGCCATTTCAGGGAGGGAGTGGAGAAGGAGAGGGAGGGAGGTGAAAAAAAAATCTAAGATATATGGAAGTGAGTGTGGAACACTGAAAACAAATAAAATAATGGAATTAAAAAATAATTGGAGGGACAGTCATAGGTAGTGATAGCTTCTAGTTCCTATTCCTTTGCTATAGGGAAAAATGATCCTGAAGTGTGATTTTAGGTAGGACCTTGTTTTTTAGGAAACCTCACAGAGTAGAGTTTCACAAGGTAGGGCTTTAGGGACAGACCTTCTTTGCCATTTACAGCTCTACCAAGAGGCCTCCTTCCCCACTTAGGTTTCCAGGACTTCCTGTTCCCTGAGTATGAATGGAGGAGTCCTGACGTTGTGGGTGGGTGATGCCTTTGGAATTTAACAGATATTTGCCAGGATAGCATCAAGGTGAAAATTTAGCCTTTCTGTGTCACCCAAGAGTTCCAGGAAACATCAAAGAACAAAGCCTGTTCTGCATAAAAAGGTTAATTTCTCTCTGGAGCTTTCTTTCCCTGAACGATACTGTAAGCTGGACATTTTTCAACGGTTCATAATATGCTGAGAGCCTTTCTCAGATAAGCCATGCATCGTGGCAGAAATGAAAAGGACAAAGTGAAGGGAGGATAGAGAAACTCTAAGAGAAAGAGATCCAGACAGACAGACAGAAATAAACACAGACACAGAGAGACAGAGAGAGAGAAGAGACAAAGAGACAGAGGCAGAACGGAGACACAGACACAGAAAGAATTCTTTTGTCATTCTACCCTGAAGATATTGTCATATGTGTCCAGTCTTTGATCTTGTAGTGCCTCCCATCTCTGTTCACTATTTCTTAAATAAGAAATAATTGGGGAGAAGGTGGAGTTAAAATGGCTTGAGTGAATAAATCTATGGGAATCTTGGCCTACTCTGTGTGTTTCTTTATTTCTCTGCTTCTGTGTCTTTCTCCCTTTCTCCTCTCTATGCCTTGCTAAGGTAAGGTCATACCCTTTTCTCTCTTTCTAGGTATAGCTCTTGCCTTGGTTTATCTCTTTCTCTCTTTTTGTTTCTATTTGTTTTCCTCTCTCTTTGTCTCTATGTTTCTGTTAAGGTTTAGTGACAACCATTTATTGACTTATAGACACAAGCCCCTATCCCAGTGCGTATCTTGCTTCCGAAACAAGAGCTGCACAGCATAGTGGGGAGTAACGTGGGGAGATCTTAGTTTGTGAAATTTTGGCTTGCAATTGCAGGATGCAGGAAGTAATGAGTTAGAAGGACCTTTTTTGTTTGCAGTTTCTTCTCTAGTCCACTTTGGTCAAAGTGTGATGGTTAAAACAAGACCATGGCCCTTTGAATCATGAGTGAAGCAAATCAGTCATAGGCCCAATTATTGGGAAATTTACATAATTGAAGGATATTTAAGAAACATTATAGAAAGTTGGTCCCAGGGACAGTGACAGAGTTGCTTTTATAAAGTAAGAAAATGAATAGAGGGGAGGTTGGGTGCCTGTCACCCATTCATTGCATTTACGCTATGATTCCTTTCTGTGTTTTTTGAGAAGAAACATTTTCCCCATCTCTGTCTCATCAGAGATTTTATTTTCTGGCCCCAGAACAACATTCACTCCTACAATCCCCACCACTGCTATCCCCTCTGTATCTAAAGAGCTTTCTGATGTCTCTCTCCTTTAGCTAATCCTCCTGAGTTAGTGTGCGATGCTGCAGGAGGAAGTGAAGTCAGGGAAAGCAGAGCTTGATCCAATATCAGTTTTCTAAATCTGTGCTAAAGTGGTCTCTCCTGTTTAAACAATTATTTTTAAGGCAATCATTAAAAATAAATCAAATCCTTTTTATTGAGACCAGCCATTTTCCCAAGATTATTATAGCTGCTGGTGGGTGGGTTATGTGGGGTGATGAGGTACCCAATGATACCTGGGGAGAAACAGAGGACTATTTATAGATTGTAAGCCAGGAACAGAATTTCTTTATTCCTTTCTCTAGAAAATGACAAGTTGTGCATTTTAAATCACCCAACAGAGAGAAGAGATGAATAATTATGTTATGATGGAATTTAGCAACGACTAAGTTGAGGCCACCATGACAAGGGGGCTAGTTTTCTCTGACCCTCTCTTCAGTTGCTACCACCATGCTCCCCCTTCCTACTCATAGGAAGAACAATTTTTAACTAATATGTTGGAGGTTTTATTCTGCATCTTTTTAGTATTTCATAAATACCAGGATATCTGTTACTCTTTGTCCTTGATACATGACAATTCCACATTTTTTATCTTGCATTTTCTTCTTGCTAGTGTACCTTGCACCAGTTCTTGCATGCAAATACTCATGGGTAGTGGCCTTAAGTCTGTTTACACTCACTGTATACTTTTCCATTGTCCTTTGTCTCCCCTTTACTTTTGTTTCCGAGTTCATGGTGTTTTGTGATTGTAAACCATTTGCTTAGAAGTATAAGATGCCAACCTTATTTTTACCAGTTTCCACATAAATGAACATGTTTGGAAAACTATGTAACATGTTAGGCATGAATGATGGCAGTAACATCATCATTGAATGAAAATTAGGAGGTGGGCAAAAAGATATCTGGGTTGGCTTCTATTTCCTTCTACTTGGAACTTCATAGTTTATTTCAAAAGTATAACCCAAGGCGTGAATTTTTTAACTCCCATTATGATCTTAAGTTGTAAACTTGTTTGGTGCTCACTGTAAAGACATATCATAAATCATTTCAAGTATATACAAAGAGATGTTCTTGACTACTGGGCCTTGAAAAGGGGTGTGTGTGTGTGTGTGTGTGTGTGTGTGGGTGGGTGGGTGTGTGTATGTGTATAAGGACCTTGCCAACTAATAGATGCATGAAGTTCAAGTTTACAATCATTCTCAGACCCATGGCCTGCAGTAGTTATTCTGCTAACATCCGATAACTTAGAGGTACTTCACTGCCCACTCCCCATCCAACTGTGCATAAATGACATACTGTCAAGCCCTGTTAAGTTTACCTTTATAGCATCTCTTATATCTGCTCCTGCTTTTCTCTGCCACTGCCTTGGTGCAGGCCTTCATCACTTCATACCCAGACTATCGCCATGGTCTGATGGTTGGTCTTCCTCCTCTCCCCACTACAGTCCGTTCCTCCACTCAGCTGTCAAATTAATCTTCCTAAAGCACAGATGAGACCATGTCATCCCTGCAGCACCATTCAATAAATTCCAGTCACTCCCTATCTTTTCCAGGATCAAATAAAAACCTTATGTTTGATGTTCAAAGTCCTAAATAACCTAATCCCCTCTTACCTTTCCAGTCTTCTTACACCTTACCCCTACTTGCTCTTTGATCCAGTGATGCTGGCTTGCTCATTGTTCCTCTCATACAATACTCTGTCTCCTGACTAAGAGTTTTCACTGTCTGTCCCCTGTGCTGAGAATTCTCTCCCTTCTCATCTCTTCCTTCTGTCTTCCTTTACTTAAATTTTCATTTAAAATTTCACCTTTTCCAATAAGCATTTCCTCTCACTTTAATTTGAATATTTTATTGAATATTTTATTCACCTGCTGATAATCTCCCATTTTCCTTGTATGCATGTTGTCTTCCTCATTAAACTATGTGGTCCTTGAAAGCAAGTGTTGTGTTTGGCCTTTCTTTGTATAACCAGCACTTAGCACAGTGCCTGGCACCTAGTAGTTTCTTAATAAACATTTATTGACTAACTGGTAGACTGACTGAATAAAAAATAATGTATTAAGTGCTACATGCCAGGCAATGTACAAAGTATTGGGGATATAAATGCAATAATCCATTATGATAATTAGTCCTTTTTAAGTATAGGAGCAATATAATGATTCCTAAAGTCCCTATGGTTCCCACCTCACTAGCTGTAGGAAATTTATTTTTGATGAAAAGTTAAGTTTAATAACTGTGCCCCCAGTTAGGAAATTTCTTAACATTTTAGCAGAGGTTGTGCTGTCTTCACAAATTAACATTTTAATTTTATCTCTAGTTAATACTTGATCTCTTTGAGATTGAGGTAAAATTCACATTACTGGAAATGTTTGGGTAATGAAAGAACAGATTGTGTTACAATTTCTGTGAATAGACAGTCATAAACAGAAGTTAGGGAAAAATCAAACCTTTGCTTGGGACTTCCCTTAGTCTTTGGGTATGGCATCAGTCAGGGATCTTTGCTAAGAGCTATAGAGTCAATGACCTTTTTAGTCCTTCCTTCTTTTTCACCCTTCACTGGGATGAAAAAGGAGCTCAGTGTCATTGTATTGAGGAGAAAGAAGACTAGAAAGATAGGAGTAGTCTAGGTTATAAAATACTTTCTATGCAAAACAGAGGTTCTTAACATTTTTTTTATGGAATGCATCTCTTTGGAAGTATGGTGAACATTAATGCACTGTTGGTGGACTTGTAATCTGATCCAACCATTCTGAAGGGCAATTTTGAATTATGCTCAGAGGGCAATAAAACTCTACACACCTTTTGATTCAGAAGCACCACTACTAGGTCTATATCCCAAAGAGATAAAAAAGGGAGAGAAGATCTATAGGTACAAAAATGTTTACATTAGCTCTTTTTGCGATGGCAAAGAATTAGAAATGGAGGGGATGTCCATCAATTGGGGGATGGCTGAACAAGTTATGGTATGTGATCTTAATATAATACTATTGTGCTGTAAGAAATGATGAGCATGCTAATTTCAGAAAAATCTGAAAAGACTTAAACAAACTGATGCAAAATAAAATGAGCAGAACCAACAGAACATTGTGCATAGTAACAGCAACATTGTATGATGAACAGCTATGAATGACTTAGCCATTCTCAGCTATACAGTCTTTCAGGACAGTTTCAAAGGACTCATCATGAAAAATGCTATCTACCCTTCAGAGAAAGAACTGATGGATTCTGAATGAAGATCAAAACATACTGTTTTTCTTTACTTTTTGTGGGTTTCTTTTTTGGTTTGTGTATTCTTTCACAATATAACTAATATGGAAATATGTTTTGTATGATTGCACATGTGTAACCTATATCAAATTGCTTATCATCTTAGGGAAAGGGGAGGGGTGGGATGGAAGGAGAGAATATGAAACTCAAAGTTTTTAAAAATAAATGTTAAAATTTTTTATATCTAATTGGGAAAAATAAAATATTCTGCAAAAAATTAAAAAGAAGTATGATGAAGCTTGTGGACCCTTATCATAATTATATTTTAAATGATTGAAGGAAATGCTAAATTTCAGTAAGAGATTAGTGACAATAAAGATAAAATTTTCCCCCATCCAATTGATGGACCTCCTGAAATCTAGCCATGGACACCTGGTTTGGAATCTTTGATTATAAAGCTTCATGATTCATAAGATAAGTTATAGGAGTCCAAGTGAAGAAGGAAAAACTGGTCAGAGAAAAGTTAATTTAGCAGATCAGGTGTGAACTAGACTTTGCCGAAGAAGACTATGCCATCAGAGAAATGATGACATGACTTGCACTTGACTTTGTTTTGAGTGAGGGAGGGTTGTGCAGGTCATCAGCCTCACTTCTCCTCCAGAGCCATCTGAATCCAGTGACCAGATATTCATCAGAATGACTGGAAATGACCCAAGATGAGGCAAATGGGGTTAAGTGACTTGCCCAAGGTCACACAGCTAGTGAGTGTCAAGTGTCTGAGGTGAGATTAGGATTCAGGTTCTCCTGACTCCTGCACTGGTACTCTATCCACTGCACCACCTAGCTGCCCCGAAGGATTAATGCATAGCACTTGAATAGGATATTCCAGGTGGTGAGAAGAGTGTGAGCAAAGCCATGGTTATTGGAATGTAAGATATATTTAGAGGTGAGTGAGTTGAAGGAATGGCATGTGTGTAATGGTGGTATTGACAATGTGAAATTCAAGACTAAGGAGTTTGGATTTGGTCCTAACTTAAAGATAATTGAGATGCAAGTGGACTTAGGTTTTTCAGGAAACCTGGGCTCTATTTGGCATAGGGTCAGACTTCCTGTAGCTTTTGATAGAGATTTAATCATTCTATGGAGATTCATGGACTGTAGCTTTGGTTTTATAATAATCATTCTTGGTTGATCACTTCCCCCTGCCCCTTCTTGCTGGGAGATTGCCTGCTTGCCAGATCCCTGGAACCTCACAACCTCCCTCATCCAAGGTAGGGACTTTAATGGAGCTACTTTTCAGATAGATGATTTTGGATCCCAAGGTGTTTTTTTTTTTTTAATGACCCAATTCCCTTACTCTTTAGGGCCTTGGCCTAGGATTTCCCAAACACAAATCCTGCCAATTCTGTGCATTCCTAGGCAAGGTTTAGCTCTTTGGGTGGAGGGTGGGGGTAGGACAGCCCCTCCAGGCACTGTACATGTGCAGCACCTTGCAGCTCACCCAAAGAACAAAAATTACTAACAATTACATGTAATTAGCAATTGAAATTATTAATGGTGGTGAAAGAATGTGTCTATTCAACAAGTAATTAGTTGTAATTTTTAGTAATTGAAAGTAATTTCTAGCAATTAAATCCCAATTTAGTGCATTTTCTGGGTGTTGCCTTTATTCTGGGGACGCCTCTGATTTTCTTTTAAAAAAATTACTTCATTCAGTAACATTTGATGGGTGGTTTTTACAAAGGGAGCAAAATACATAACCAAACTTTTAGGAACATTGGCTTAAATAACAAGGAGGTTAGTAAATCCCAGTCCATTGAGCTATTTTCCACTTGAAGAGCTATGAAAGGAGGATGGCCCCTTGCCTTCTTAATGCCAAGACTCCACAGGAGAGAGCAAACTTTGCCTCAGTTTGTTCACAGTCATTTAAAGAAGGTTGGGCAATGGACCTATAGGGAAGAGTTGACACCCCCATTTCTGCCTCTTCCCAATTCTCTTTGGAATTTCATCTCTCTGATACCTCCAGTTGTGACTCTTCGTTTTTGTGACTGCCTGCATGTAGTCTACAGCTGGTACACACTTGAATGCTTCTTGCCAATGTACTGGACAGTGGCAGGGGTATCAGAAGCTGTGGCTTTTGGTATGATGGATGCTGTGAGCTTAACAGCATGGCCAAATTAGAAATGCAGTGAAATGCAATCTGATTCTTCCTCATTATATCTTTCTCCTCATTCCCTATTCTTTTTTTCTCTTTTAAAAATTATTCTCTATTTCCTTCCAAGCTAGAAACCACACATTTTAAGAAAAAGGGTGTGCATTCATGTGCATATGTGCATGCGCATGAGCACACACACACACACACACACACACACACACACACACACATACTAAGAGACATGGGATCACTAAAGCTCACCACAGGGAGAAGAGGTAGGAAACCTAATAATTGATGGATTTAAATATGAAAAGCAGCTGTATGATTGTCTTTGTTTAAGGAGGAAGTGAGAAGATTTTTATCCCTTATGAAGTCTGTCATCTCTTTTGTCATGTAGTGGATAAATATTCTGCCTAAACTCTTCAGAAATGGACTGACTCCAGTTTATCTGGAAGTGGGCTTTATTCCCTTTGCAAATTAGGCGTTTCAGCTATGCATGACTTCTTCCCACCGTTCTGGGCTGTAATTGAAACTTTAGTAGTTGACACTGCCTTTGCATATTTATTTCCTGTTGAAAATAGTTTAGACCCACAGT
Source organism: Notamacropus eugenii (assembly GCF_028372415.1). Lineage (NCBI taxonomy): Eukaryota > Metazoa > Chordata > Mammalia > Diprotodontia > Macropodidae > Notamacropus > Notamacropus eugenii. Next base: position 85,908,919 of record NC_092874.1, read on the forward strand.
CAGAGATAGGGAAGATGAAAACCTGATCGTGGATGTAAACTTTTATGTCTTCTCCCCGAGAAACTGCTCTGACCAAAGTGATTTCCTGTGCAACAAAAACCTGAGTCACATGTATTTCATATTCCCAGCTACCTCTATGTTCAGTAAAACAGAAAGTATCAGCGGAGCTTAGAGAACCCCCTTTTAAGTTCTTTGAGTCTGAGCTGTGGTGAATTTCCTTGCCAGTCTTCTGTTTATAATAATTAGATCAAGTAATTCTAATTTGAGGCAATAAGCTGGCCACATGCATGAGCGAATTGTTGCAACTGAGATTCAATGTTGTTTACTTTGCATGGGCCAGTCTTGATGCCTATGCTCCTATTTCCCTTGTGTGTAAGGCCTTCTCTTTGCCTCTCTCCTTAATTTCATCCTTCAAGGCTCAGCTCAAGGTCTGTACCTACATGTATACGTGCATACATACACATATACATGTGTGTATACATATACATGTAGAGTGGTATGATGTATAAAGATTACAGATTCAAAAGAGAGGGAAATGATTGAGGCTTAAGATAGTTAATGGAAGGAGTGGACCTTGAATTGAGGCTTAAAGGATGAAATCAATGATCAATACGTGTGTGTGTGTGTGTGTGTGTATGTATATATGTGTGTGTATGTGTATGTGTGCATGTTCTATACTACATATGTATATATATTTAGTTCACATACATATATGGAAGTGTTCTATAACTATGAGCAATTATTTTTGTAATTCATGTCATTCTTTTCATCTCTTTCATTGTAATTCAGATAGAACCAAGCTGAGAGGTAAGCATTTGACCATAGGACAAGTGTTCTTAACTTTTTTTTGTTTGTTACAGACCTTTTGGGCAATCTGGTGAGGCCTATGGGTCCCTTCTTAGAATGGAATTTTATGCATGAAACAGAACATAGGAAACCAATTACGTTGAAATCCAGTTATCAAAATATTTACAGAAGTTCACAGACCACCAGGTTTAAGAACCCCTGCCCTAGGTTAAGTCTATGGTTTGCTATTGTAAAGGTGTAAAAAATTACTGCCTTTTGAAATTAATTCAGAGTATTGGAATGTAAGCCAGTTTTCTGTAAGATCACTGAGAATATCTTTAAGATGACTCCAGTAGCAGAGAGGACAATTGAGCTGGTATGTACCTCATCCTATTCCTACATAGTTTTGTGTTCTTTCTCTGTCTCCTTATTTTGAAAGGTTTTCATTTCAAATAACTCAGGGATAGATAGTGGTATGGAGGCATCCACTGAACACCCAAATGAACTAACCCTGTATTCATGCTGGAAGTTTAAGAAGGGAGTATATTCTTGGGGAAAATGATATAATAACCTCTTTTAGGGTATGATACAGTTCTGTAGGGAGGGATCTAAAGGAGTATGATTTTTAAAGCAAATACTATGACAAAATGATGCATGTAAGTGGTGTAATTCCTCCCCCTCACCAAACTTTTAGTTAAAATATATTTTATGTATGAGCCTTCCTATTGGGTTATTTCAATATTTAAAGGCCATAGTTCAGGTGGAAGGAGTGAGACATGGTAACCAACTGAAGTTAAAGAAATTTTGGTCTCTTATATTTGTCCTGTAAAAACTTCACAAAAAGACAGGAGAAGCTACTCTGAATTTATTGCATCTCTTCTTCTTTCCTCCCCTCCCCTAAGCTCTTTCCCCCAGCAGAGCTGAATCACAAGTCACTCTGTGCTAGGCTTCCTGCTAGGAATCCCTTAAAGTCTTGGAGTTCAAAGAGCACAAGACAGTTCCAACCATATCCCCCAAGGCTCTGTTTTAAGAAATAATCAAGACCTCCAACCTACAATTTCTGTGTTTAGTAAATTATGCCAGGAGGAAGGTCAGGGTCTAGAAAGAAAGTTTGTGTTTTTCGCTTTTCCAAATCATTTGTTAAGGGCAATTCTGCATGGATATCCAGGGGCACCAGCAGTGAGGCACGACCTTTTCCATTTGGGTTTATTCTGTCTTTATGAACACACAGAAGCTGTAGCTGCCAACCTTCCATAAGGCAAAAATGGTTAGGAAGTGATGTGGAAATTGAACAGTTATAAATCCTGTCCACTATTTTTAAAATAGAGAAAACATAGGTGAGGTCTGGACACTGGAATGTGAAATCTGTAAGCTAAATAGAGTGATTTAATACCTCTTCCAAACAGACTACACATTTGATCATTTAATAAATCAATAAGCATTTGTGAAGTGTTTATTATATGCTATATTTTGCCTTAAGTCCTGGGGATGAGAGGAAAAAGTAGGAACTGTTCTTGCTCTCAAGGGGCTTACATTCTAACAGGAGAGACAAGAAGTATATAAAAAGGAACATATAAGATATATGCATTATAAATAGAAGGTAACTTTAGCAGAAATGGATATAACAACTGGCGGTGAGAGGGATGGGGGAAGGAACCAGAAAAAGTCTTGTACAGGAAGTGGCAGTTGAGTTAAGCCTTGTTGGAATTTAGGAAAAGCAAGAATTGATGGTCAGTAGGGAGAACATTCCAGTCAGTACAAAGGAAGTTTTGGTAATTGGAGAGGTAATATCATGGGTGAGGAATAGGAAGTAAGTTAATATGGGCAGACTGTAGATTAAGAGAAGTTGAGTAAGAGAAGGGGATAACTTCAAGCATTCATGTTGGGGTTGACATTGGCAAAGAGAAAAAAAAATCCCTTCCTCAAAGACAGGAGTAAAGAGGAGAGAGTGAGGGATGAAATCGGGGATATGAGAGAAGAGGAGGGCAGAGGGGTACATTTGTAGTAAGTGACCTGGATTTTTTTCATGAAGCATGAGACATCATCCTCAGTTGAGAGGAACAGTGAGAGATTTCTTTGGAGGCTTGAGGATAAATGATGTTTAGAACAGCTCTGATGTGTGAGATACAAAATTGATTAGGGAGGCATGGCAAGAATATACAGTGAGAATACCTACCACAAATTTGCAGTGAATCCAGGAAGCATGGTTTCATGATTTCTTCCAATTTTGTTCTTTGGCACATGGGTAAACAGGAAGGAAAAAAATCATGAAAGCAATCCAGGACTTGGGGTTCATAAGATATGGTTGGTAATAAGCAAGGGCACAAGTGATTCAAGAGTGGAGGATAGTGTAGATTTCAATTATTTTATCAAGAGGTAGAAATTTGGAAAGGAGAATATAACCAGAACTGGTGCGATGTCCTCATGCTATTGGAGGCTATGGTAAGAAAGAATAGATTTAGAAAGTTGTGAGGTGTAGAGATAGATGGAAATAGGAAAATAGGAAATACTATGATTAAACCAATTTTTAATTGGTTTAATTTAATTTAAAGATTAAACCAATCTTTAATATGAATAATGACAAAATCAGGGAATGATCATTCCTGTGTATGACTTTAAGTGAGGTGGAAGAGTAATTCATAGGAGTTGAGTAGGTTGAGAAACCTGGGAATTAGGGCATTTGAGGGAACATCAACATTTCTACTGAAGTACCTGGTGGTTGGTAGGTAGTATCTACCAGAATATGAACTGAATGATAAGTTGTAATTGCAAACACTTCAAAGCAGGAGAAGTTGCTAAATAATGGCAAGAGAGAGAAATTGAAGTGTCTTCTTGGAGCTAGAAATATTCTGATTCCCCAACTCTGGTCCATGGGGCTGGGGTGGGGGCGGGAGGGTTAATGAATAAAAATAGAGCCAATACTGGAATGAAGCATCATCATGGGGGAGCCAGTTCTCAGTGAGCTCCAGAAGGTGGAAAAAGTAAGAGAGAAAGTAGTTAATTGGTAAAATGAGAAGAAATGTATTACTTATGGAATAGACATTTCAGAGGATGCAGTGGAACAGGCAGGTAGATCTGTAGTGGGACAATATGGGGATAAAGTTGAATTGAACAGGAATGAATGAGAAGAAAAAGAGGGGGTGAAGAAAGGGATTTGTTCTTTGGCAGTTGAGAGTTCAGTCATATGGGACCAACAGGAGTAGGAAGAAATGGGAATCTGCTAAGTAACCATTGCAGGATGCAGAATAATAGTGAAGTCAGCTGATGAAGGCAGGTGCTTAGAAGCTTAAAGTCAATCTTTTAAGTTTCAGCTCTCAGCTCTGCCTTCAACTTCATGCCATGTAGGTAAATCCAAGGAAGATGCTGGAAGTCTGTCTCAGATTAGGATGTAGTGTGTTCCTTAGAATAATCTCACTGTGTTCTATGGAGCTATGGGCCATTCCCTCCTTTAATAGATTGCCAAACACTTTCGGGCTGCTCGGGTTGTTGTGATGCTTGTGTGTCTTCAGCTTTGAATAGATCCCAAGGTTTCTGTCTAGCAAGTATTTATTGAATGCCCACTCTGTGCTTAGCCTCATTTTTTGAATCTGCGTTCTCTGTACTAACCTACTAAAGGCTTCTGATAAACTTCATCTCCTGCTTTCCTGCTTAGTGAGAGGAGACATCCCTTCTTAGAGAAGGCTAAGAGGCAATGTAAAAAGATAGCTTTAAATATCTGAAGAGCTATCATGTGGAAGAAGGATCCAGATTGTTCTCCATGACCACAGGTGGCAAAGCTAGCTGTTGGGCAAGGAATTTGAAAAGAGAAAAATAGAGGCTTACTATCAGGAGAAAAAACTTCTTCATAATTAGAGATGTTTGAGCCTAGAGGAATGCCCTTCCATAAAAAATGAGCTCTCCCTCATTTAAGCTCATCAAGCAAGGGCTGGGTTACTGCTCATTAATCATATTGTAGAGTTGGTAGGTTTTCAAGTATGGATTGGGTTAGATGGCTTCTCAGGTGCCTCTGCACTCTGAAATGCTGGATTTCTGGGACCTTGGAGGTTTATACAACCTCATTGACTAATTGCAATGTAGACCAGTGATAGTGGATAGATAAAGAGAAATTGAGCTACCATTCTCTTCTTGTGCTGTTATGACTCTGGTTATTCCTGGGCCTGTACCTTGCTAGCTGTCACGTCTCCGTTTCTCCAGACTAGGCATTACGTCTTTGCTCTATTTAGAATTCTCCAGGGTTGGTAGGCTTCTTCTCTGCATGAGAAGGGATACAGATCTTTTCAGTGAGCTATTTCAGTTTTCCATTGGGCCTCAGCTATAGTCTTCAGTTGAAGAACTGTCTTTCATACCATTCACTGCTTTGTCTATCACACACTGGAGAAGACTGTGATTAGTAAGTTTTTCTCCAGAAGGGGAGGTCTGTAGCTTTCCTCAGTCAACTCTTTCATCCAGTCACTTTTCAAAAAATGTAGCAGACGTTCAAGCTAACATCACATATACCTTGTGAGCTCATGACTCTTCTACTATCTCTTCTGACTTCTTCATTCCTCCTATCTTCTGACTTATATTGAGATACCCATTTTTATAAGTATTCAGCTCCTTGACTGAAGACAGTATCCCTGAAGATCTACTTCCTCGAATGAAACATAAGCTTAGTTTATCAAATTAAGAAACTTTTAAATTTCCTCATCATGCTTCTCTGTTCTGTATATAGATTATGTTCTATATATATGTTCTATATATCACAACTCTTGAGTTGGTTGGAGAAAATTGAAAAGTCTTGTGACCCCTTGTCCCATTTCCTTTCAGCAAGAAATCACAGGTTGGATCATCTCCAGTCCCTCTACACATAATATACAAAACCAACGATGAGTGCTTTAAGGAGCTAGGAAAGAAAATGCTATATGGGATGTGAGGGAGACTCGTTCAATCATTCAGCATTTTGTAATGCTAGCAATAGCTTCCCCTTGTAGAGCAGAAGGTCCATACACACCAACGATAGCATTAGATGTTCACAACAACCAAGATACAGCCCAAAATATTATTCACATTTTGCAATGAGAAAATTATCTCAGAGAGCACAAGTGTTTTGTCAGTTACACAGATGACCAGTATTCATGACTGAGCAAGGACTAGGACCCAGATCTTGTGACTCCTGTTCTGATTCTCTGCCATTATGCCACACTGATTCAGTGCATACCATTTTAACTTTAAATATTTTCCCCTTTACGTTTTACTTCCCCCCTCATTGTCTCCTGTCATTCACCCCATTTCTTTTTTTCCCCCTCTTTTTATCTCTAATCAGCCTTTAATCTCTTGGGACCCTTTCTATGATTGAGATTCTTACAAAAACGCAGTGTAGACCCTGATTGTTCTAATTCTTCATTCCATAAGATTACATTTTAAATTAAGAGAACACATTAAAATTTTTATTACAAAATTTTTCACTTTTGAAAACTATATAAAAGTTACCTCAGTGTAAATTTCATTACTAAAAGTGAGTCAGCATTTTCTTCCATCCACCAGACATAAAGGAAAGTTACTAGAATCTCAAATCTCATGAAATTTAATCAATATCAGAGACAAGTAAGGTTACTTCTGGCAGTTTTAAATAAAATAAGATTTCCTGCTTTGAATCAGTTGAAAATGTAGACTGAATCAGCCTTATGACTACAGGAAATGCTAGAAGTTTGTTTAAGTGGTAAGAGAACAAACTAGACATTCTAAAATCTCTTAGGACTACATGAAATCTCAAAGCAACCAGCTTTTATCTTTTCTTGTAGGATAATACTGAAAGTTACAGTAAAACTTTAACAGCCATCTTTCACAATGTGAGGCTGAGGTACTTGTTGGTGCCTAATAGATGTGGTTTTGTGAGAAGAGCCTATTTAAAACTGTGTAGTCCAGGGTCTTGGAGAAGCTGACGCCCTAGACGCACAGAGACTGGGTTTACACTCTGTAAAGGGAGTTGTTAACTTTTGGCACATAGTAGGTGCCTAATAAATGCTTATTCCCTTCTCTATACCCCTCTATCACCTAATAGTGTATTGCATGTAGTAGATGCTTTTGTGTTCATCCTTCATTGCCAAAGAAGACCATGCCATCAGAGAAATAATGCCATGACTTGCACTTGACTTTGTTTTGAGTGAGGGAGGTCTATGCAGGTCACCAGCCTCACTTCTCCAGAGCCATCTGAATCCAGTGACCAGATGTTCATCAGGATGACTGGAGATGGTCCAGGATGAGGCAGTTGGGGTTAAGTGACTTGCCCAAGGTCACACAGCTAGTGAGTGTCAACTTGTCTGAGGTGAGATTAGAACTCAGGTCCTCCTGACTCCTTCACTAGTGCTCTATCCACTGCACCACCTAGCTGCCCCTTAGTAGATGCTTAATATGTTTTTCAGTTGAATACTTCTTAACCAATAGGCAACATGGCACCATGAAAAGAACACTTGTTTCTGAATTAGGGAACATGTTCAAAACCTGCTCTGAGGTTTACTTGCCACATACCCTTGGCCCTGTCACTTATCTTCCATATGTCTGAATTTCCCTGTCTTTAAAATGCAGGGGCTTGATTAGCTGGCCTCTGAGTATGCTTCCAGCTCTAGCTATATGATCCCTGTGATAATTTTAGTCATGATAGCATTAAATGACTAATTCACTCAATTACAAAGTTTATGGTTATACAAGAATTTGTTGTTCAGTCATTTCTGTCATGTCCGACTTTTCTTGACTCCATTTGGAATTTCTTGACGGGCATTGGTTTGCCATTTTCTTCTCCTGCTCATTGGAGAGATGAGGAAATTGAGGCAAATAGGGTTAAGTGATTTGCCCAGTGTCACACAGCTAGTTAAGTGTCTGAGGCTGAGTTTGAACTCAGGTGTTCCTGACTCCAGGTGCTCTATCCACTTGGCCAACTGGCTGCCCTATGAGAGACTTTAGGCATCATTTAATTCAACTTCCTCATTTTATAGATGGAGAAAGAGGCTCATAGGACATGAGTTACTTATATAAGTTCACACAGGTTGTAAGTGGCAGAGCCATGATTCTACTTCTTAGGCTCCAAATCTAGTACTGTTTTCCAAGCCCTCCTTAATTAATGCCCAATCTCCATAATCACTGAGATTTCTTTGTCTGGCTCTGCAGGTTGGGTCTTCCATCATCTGCACCTGTTTTCAATAACCTTTCTTAAAGGGACTTTGTCTTTTTTTCTCTGTATGCTTTAAAATGAAATTTAAATGCAACAAAGTATTTTTAAAATAAGTTTAAAACTGTGGTTTTATACTTATTAAGCAGACCAAAGACTGTGACCCTAAGGACAGCATCATATTAGGATTCCAGGGGATAGGAATGAAATTGTCCATACTATTGTTTTGGCTGCTCTTAATGGTCTATTAGAGCTGTATCTGGATTGATGTACATGGGCAAGTGGCTATTACAATCCTTCCTGTTTCTGGTGAATTGGTTCATTTGCCTCTGCCCGAATAGGGTCAAGAAATGGTCAAGACCCTGAAAGCTTCCTCTTGGCATAAGAGCTGGGGGCCACTTAGAAACAAATAGTCTGATTACTTTTAGATATTATCATAAGAGATTATTTTCTTCTCTGTTCATATTATTTTAGAGTAGCCTCTGGTGTTTCCCTAGATATCCCCCTCTCCATTCCAATTAAAATCTAGTGAACTGATATTTTAGTACATGAACTCTTTAGACTTCTTTACAAATAATTTATTAATCCTCCTTTAAGTTGCAAGTAGACACATTTGCAGATCAGTAGGTGCAGAAATGATGAATAGGTCTCTTTAGCTCTCACTATATAAGATACTAAAGCCATAAAAGAATTAGTATATAGTGAAATCAAATTCCAGGTTTATTTTCCTCTAAATGCTAGCCAGTAGGGTGTAAGAAAGTAACATGTTGGTTAAAAACAAAACAAAGTGAAAAATGGTGATGGTTACACTGCACTTTCTCAAAGTTGCCAAACTTTCAGAACAAGAAGAGTAAGCGTTTACACTGTGCTTTGTGCTTCCGGAAAGAGAATTTTAAGGTGTGATTTCAGGATGCAAGAGTCTGTTGAGAAGACAAAACTTACACATAAAATAACAGCAAATGATATGGGAGAGTGTATTATTAAGTACGAAATTGCTTAGTAGATATTCATAAGTACAGCAGGAGTTCTGAAGCCAGGGAGATGAATGAAGGAAAGTCAACCACAGCTTTCTCAAAAACCTAGAGCTTGAATTAGAATTTGAAGAATTTATAGGCTTGACTAGCAAAAGGGGAGAACATTGCTTAGAGTGGGGTGGAGGAGAACCCTATAAAGGAATAAGATGGTAATGAAGTTCATTAACTCCAGAATGAGGAAGGAGTAGAAGGAGGGTTCTGTGAAGTAGTGGAAGTAAGTAAGGATGGATGAGGACATTAAGACCACATTGTGCCAGAGGAGTAGCTGAGAACTGGCATCCTAGAAGATAACCAATGGGACACAAGGGAAAGAGCCCAGAATGGGCAGTTGGAAGACATTATTTTGAGTCTTGGCTCCACCTTCTAAGCTTTGTCATCTTGACAAGTCCTTAAAGTCTTCAAGCCTCATCTTCATCCTCTAATATAGGCATGGTAATACTTGCTTTAAGCAGTTAAGTGACACAGTGCATAGAGTGCTGGGGCTGGAGTCAGGAAGACTCATTTTCTTGAGTTCGAATCTGGTCTCAGACACTTACTAGCGGTGTGACCCTGGGCGAGTTACAACCCTATTTACCTCAGTTTCCTCATTTGTGAAATGAGCTGGAAAAAGAAATGGCAAACCACTCTGGGATCTTTGCAAGAAAACTCCAAGAGAAGTCAGAAAGAGTCTGACATGACTGAAATCACCAAACAGCCAAACAAGCAACAAAGAAGAAAATGGCCAAACAATTCCAATATCTTTGCCAAGAAAATACTAAATGGAGTCATGAAGAGTCAGATATGAATGAAATGACTGAACAACAATACTTTGCTTTACATATCTTGAAAAGCTGTTGAAAAATTCTTTCATTTACATTATTACGTCCACTATGCATGCTATTGTTATGAGTGACAAATGGAATGTTTGGAGCAGGGATAACCCGCATCATCTTTGCTCTCAGTTTGGCTGCCTTGTGCAAGATGGAGATCCTTAAGGTTAGAAAGGTCAGTGAAGGGGCATGTGAGAGCAGTTTCAAAACTAAGGAGTGGGACTATGGTTGTATTGGGATACCTCCAATTTAAGATGGTTCCCTTGGAGCCATTCCTTAGACACTTACTAACTAGGTGACCTTGGACAAGTTATTTAACCTCTGTGCCTCATTTTCCTCAACTATAATGTGGGGATGATAATAATAGCACCTATGCTTCACAGGATGATTCACATGAGGCATTTGTAAAGCACTGAGTATAGTGACTGGGAGTACGTAGTAGGCACTTAATAAATCTTTGATCTTTTCCCCTTCCCCTTGATTCTCACCATGATGAGGAGGCGTCACCATTTCTGCCTCTAACCAAATGAGAGAGATGAAAATATAGTGGATTGGAAAGTGATATTGATGAGTAAGAAATTGGAATAATTTCGCTGGTAGAGTGAATAAAAGCTAATAACATCTTTAAAGTTAATCAGGAGAATTGTCACTATCTTCTCACCTTTTGTGATTGAGAACAGAATGGGATAAAGAAGGCTTAAATTACAGCATGAAAAATCCAGTTAGCTCCAATGGGTAACTTTCTAAAAATGATATTGTTAAGTATAGAACTTAGCAATAGGAAAGGGTTTATGATTTCCTCTTCATTGGGGATCTTTTGAATAGAACACCTACATTTCTATGTCTAATAACAGATATTTTTATTATTTGTTGTTCAGTCATTTCAGTCATGTCCAATTTTCTTGGTAGAACTCCTGGAGTGGTCTGCTATTTTCTTCTCTAGCTCATTTTGTTGTTGTTCATTTGTGTCTGATTCTTTGTGGACCTATATGGGGTTTTCTTGGCAGAGATACTAAAGTGATTTGTCATTTCCTTCTCCAGTTCATTTCATAGATAAGGAAACTGAGGCAGAGTTAAGTGACTTGTCCAGGGTCATGAAGCTAGTGTTTGGGATGTGATTTAACCCAAGAAGATAAGTCTTTCTGATTCCAGGCCCAGAGCTCTATCCATTGGGCCACCTAGCTATTCAACCTTAGTTCTTACCTTGTCCAAAACACTAGGAATAAGCTGATCTAGGGCACAGAGGGTTTGGAGAAATAGGAGGAGGAAGCTTTTCAGCTAGGATTTTATATCCTAGAACTGACCACTGTCTAGGATAAGCCAAGCCAGCTGTTCAGTGTGGGATGGCAGCCACTCTATTCTTACGGGTGTAACAAAGACTCAGATATATAGTATTTGCTTTAGAAAAGCAGCAATTTGCAGCCTGAGCAACTCCTTTCAATAACAATGTCATAGGGATATTTAGCAGTCGAGCTCAGCGTGTGTATTTGCAGCTGCATCATTGACACTCTTATGGTCTATATTGTGTCATTGATCCACTAAGAAATCTCTAATTAGCCCTTGGTATGATAGACTGTAATTGCTTCAGAGAAGCTGTCATGGTCTATTGTGTTAAGAATCCACATGCCCTGAAGAGCACTCCAGTGAGGCTTCATACTATGGACTGGAGCAGAAATGCCTTGAAGTACAATCCACTGGGTCAGCAATCTGTGTTTTACATAGCCTTTGAGCGTATATTTAAATGACAGATTGGGAAGAGTCAATGGTATCAGTTTTCGTGTGATTCTGGGTTGGGAATGGGTTACGGGATGCAAAAGTAAATCTAAAACTGTTAACAAAGTGAGCAAAATGAAAAAATATGCTATAGTTTGGACTGAGAATTATTCAAGGAAAAATAAAATTTGGCTAATTTTAGCTGCTCAAGTTTAGCATAGCTGTTTTGTACTTTATGTACCTGCTAAAAGAAGGAAAAAAGCAAATAAATATTTATTACCTGCCTACTGTGCGCCATCTACTGTGCTAGTTGCTTTTCAAGTCATTTGAATGTCACAACAGTCCACAGAAAGGTGCTATTTTTATCCCCACTTTACATTTGAGGAAACTGAAGCAAATAGAGAGTTAAGTGACTTGTCCGGGGTCACATAGCTAGTAAGGCTCTCAAGATGGATTTGAACTAGGTCTTCCTGAGTTCCAGGCTCAGCACTTTATTCACTATACCACCAACCTGCCTAAAGGACTAGAATTGGGTACCTTTTAAATTTCTACAACATAAAATTCATTTATTCAAGAGGAGAAAGTTAATTTTCTGAAACAAAAGGACAGCCTACTTAAAGAGAGACAGTGTGGTCCAGTGAAAAGAGCTCTGGAATTACAGGGACCTGAGTTTAAATCCTACCATAATGCCTTTTAGTACCTCTGGTACTTTGGACAAGACCCTTCAGCAATCTGGGACTCATCTGAAGAGTATTTCTTCAGATGTAAAATGTGGGGATCAGACTGGACTTCTCTGGTTTCTGCCAGTTTTAGATCTTTGATCTTGAAACTAAGTGGGAGAAGTTATATATTCATTTATTCATACATTTATTTACTCATTGAGTTCTACACATGGAAGAATTTACAAAGATAGATAAGACTTATACCCTACTTGCAGGAACTGATCACTGCCAAATATTTGTATTGGTCATCTAACATGGACCAAGATACTTTTGACACTTACCAGCCTTTGTGACCCTACAGAAGGTCATTGAACATCTCTGAGCCTCATCTTTTTTTTTTTTTAAAGGAATCTTTAAACACCTGGAGTGAAGGATTGTTGTGAATCTCAAATTTGTCCTGGAAGCATTTATTAAGGACCTACTAGTCTCAGCACTGGGGATACAAAGATAGTCCCTGACCTCAAGGAACTTACATTCTAACTGAGAATGTATGTAAATGGCCTTGTAAATGATAAGTTTTATACTTATATCACTTACTAGTATTATCAGAAAGGATGTTGCCTAGTGGCTCAAAAGCAGTCTGAAAGCCAAGAAGAGTAGAGTTTTAAGCCCTACCTCTGACACATACTGACTCTGAGACCCTGCTAAGTGGCCAAGGCAATTTTCTAAGGCTCTAGTTGCAGGAAAGGTGCAGAGCCAGCTTGGTAAAGGATATTTCCTTCCTCTGGGGTTCCCTATGCTAAGTAGACCTCAAATCTAGTCCCTATCTGGGTTATTATCCTCAGGGCATATGACACAGTTGTTGGTGCATCATACTTGCTGACTTGATGAGAATTTGCCTTTGTGAAGGGTTAGGGGATATTCTCCCAGTTCTCATTTTAACAAGCTTGCACTTCTGAATGGATTTCTTTCACCTCCTTTCAGATAATTGCATATGTTTTAAATGTAGCATGTTAATTAAAGGAACAACCACTGCATTGTGTGAGTCCGGTACATTCCATCCAAAAAACAGGCTATGGAGGTAATATTTTTTTTCTTCCTTTTGCTGTCTCTGTCTCCCTCCTGATTAAGCAGTCTTTAAAATACCACAGTGAGGTGTAAACGTTTCTGAACCTCTTAAATTAAAAAGCTTCCTGAGTGTTAGGCGGAAGCTTCTGCAGGTGTAACAGCTGTGTAATGTATAAATCATTATAAACAAGGCTTGAAAGTAAGTTGGGCATTTATACTGCAGCTTCTTTGCCCTTTAGCAGCAAAGAAAATTGAAAATACCAATGCATCTTGAATTCAGAGACTAAGGAGAGAAAAAGCAGGATGTGAGATCACATAGGGTGGCAGAGTTCAGTGAGAACTCAGCAACTTGGGAATATTAAACAGTCTTGACCCATGCTGAGCTGAACCTAGAGAGCAGATTCACCAAGCATCACCCCTTATGTCAGGACCCTGATTAACAAAGACATTTAAATAATGCCACCGTACTTCATAACAATTTGATCCTATTTTCTTCTTTGTACGACCAATGAATGTCATTTTTTTTAACTTGGCTTTTTGAACTCTATCTCCTAATGGTGTCAGACATTGAGACTTTGAGTTATTAAACTGGATATGAATTCATTCTTTGGAAATAACAAAGCCTCTCTCTCTTCTTTGATTAAAAACACAATATTACAGTAGCTTTTGATTTCATAACTATATTCACTTATTGCAGCAGCTTTTGTCGAAATTCACATCGAGACCTTCATTCTCATTGCAACGGAATGTTCCTACTAATTCTACTTATGCTCCAGCCTTTGTCTTGACCTTGTCTAAATATTACATCATGACTTGGGCTGTACTACATGAGACATCACCATCTAAGTTCTTGGAGCCTTCCTTAACTGAAGGATAACGAAAGGATTTTTACCTGACTGAATTCTTCTGCCTGTTTTCCTTTGTGTCTAACTTCCATTTTGCTTCTAGTTCTATCTAGAATGTGCCTAAGTATGCATGTGCTAACATTTTCCCTGGAGAGCGTGGAAAAATTTAATGTTAGGCTGGGAGGGAGAAGTTAAATGACAAAGCCACATTTGCCTTCTAAGTATGTTTAAATAATTTCAAGGTTCAGTGATTCCTCCATTGAGCTAAGTAAGTGGCCCAGTGGCTTATTGTGACAGCAGTGACACAGAGAATAGTAGATGCCATCAGGGTTGGATTCTGATGGCAGTGCCCAGGCAGGGAATCCTAGAGAAGGAAACTTCCTTTGAAATGGCGTTGGCATGAAGTGTGCTTGGCTTTGGGTGGTCAGAAGGATTTCCGGGTATACTGAAGAGATCGAAGCAACATTATTTTTAGAGGATTACCATTCATTATGTGCCCTGAGTCTGCAAGGGACCATGCCAATCTCATGAGCTCTGCCTTCTAAGGAATTTGTATTCAGAAAAAGACACTCCATTCTATGGGAGTTTAGCCAAATATTTTAAATGCCCCTTTCTCTTTCTGTTTTTTGTTTGTTTGTTTATTGTTTCCACTTCTGGAGGGAGGGAGAAGGGGTGGTGGGTGAAAGTGAACGCTCTACTCTCTCCTTTAGTGATTTTATCTATTTCTATGGCTTCATTTATCTCCTCTATGGAGATAATTCTAGAATTTATCTCTCTCTCTCTCTCTCTCTCTCTCTCTCTCTATATATATATATATATATATATATATGTATATATAAAACTAATCTCTCCCCTGAGTTTCAGTACAGCATTATCATATGACATTGGTACCAGAAACTTGACATTTCCCAGAGAGAACCCATCCGCCTTTAGGAAATGAATTACTGAATGACACCCACATTTAAGTGTTTAATGTGTACCCAGATCCATGCTAAGTACTGAGGATACAAATGAGACAGCCTCAACTCTCAAAGGGCTCACTTTCTAACAGGGGGAGACAGCATATGTAGGAAGAGTCAGATGCAGGGCAGATGGAAAGGCTTGGAGGTCTTAAGAGTGAAGAGCAGGACAAGTGGCCAGGCCTAAGAATCCTTACAGTACATTGGGATGGCTATTCATGGGGTAGGGAGCCTGGAGGGGACCAGCTTACAACCTTTGTAAAGGAGAGAGTGGACCTACGGGCCACAGTTGAGGAAGAGGAAGAGAAGCCAGTTTTGCCTCACTTGGTGGAGGTGAGGGAGTGGGATTAGAGAAGATTCCCACTTTCCCTTTTTCTATTACGGTTTCAGTCATTTCCTTGTTACTTAGGCTCAAGATTTCAGAGTTATCTAGTAGGGGGGAAACAAACACAGATAGCTAGATTATATAATCTAATCTAAGTGCACCAGACAGTTATGAAGCAGAGTGCTAGCTAGCTATATGCATACCACATAGATTGATAGAAAGGGGATTGGGGGAGGAGGAAGTGCTATCACATCAGGATTTCCACGTGTGTACAAATAAGGTGCTGACTTTCCTGTAGTAAGTCCTGAGGTCCG